>NW_012118599.1:1137999-1204374 GCF_000951035.1 Colobus angolensis palliatus
TTTTTTTTAATGCAGTGCACCCAGACTTGAACATTTGCTCCTCCATGAACATATTAATTACACTGTTGATGCTTTTGAAATTATGCTAATTATGCTCCTGTGATGCATTGTGTCAGGATTTCCACCTCCTGGTCAGCCCGGGCCTGTTCTCTCTCATCTTTCAAATCTTAACTTAGGGCCTACAACCTCTTCTTTTCTGTTTCTTTTTAGCTATCTTAATTTTTATATTTTGACAACAATTACAACTATATCTGTAGTGTAGCATTTCTTTTAGTCTGTCTTTTCTTATGACTTTTTAAAATGGAAAACTTGAGTTGTTAAATAACATTTAAAGACATTGAACCATTAATCTTTCCACAAAGAAAACATTAGATCTAGGCAATTTTATAAATGAGTTCTACAAACTTTTAAAGGTATAGATGATTTTGGTCATAAAAAAATTCCTAGGCAATAGAAAACCACAGAATGTTTTATTTTGCAATACTAAAGTAACCGTCATATCAAAATTAGATGGATGCAGTAAAATAAAAACAACAGGCCCGTCTACTCATGAACATAGAGGCAAAAACACTTAAGCAAAATTCTAGCAAACTGAATTTAGATAACATACCAAAAATATTAAATACTTATATTCCAGTTTCAAGTTTGGCTTGATATTAGAAAGTATATTAATAAATTTGTTACATTAACAGATTAAGGAATGAAAAAATTTCAGATGTTCTCAATAGAAGTACATACATCATTTGATAATAAAAATCCATTGTTGATGAAAAAACATTACAGGTTAAGAATAAGATACAGCGCATACTGACAATCTAGAGCAAATATTGTACTTAATAGAAGAATGCCAGATATACTTTTTCAATCAAGAATAAGGAGGATATTCAATATTACTCTTTATATTTGACATTATTTGGGACCTCTAGGTCCTAAAGGTAAGTTTACATGATAATTACCACTGGAAGGGCTCAGAGGACCACATGTTCCTTGCAGAATCTGGTAACTAGGGTAGTGTAGGGTAGGCAAGGTGGACATGCCCAGCCGTACTGTGTTGAGTATCTTTTCTTTTCTCAGTCTCCACATGGATGTCAAATATGTAGAGCTGTGCTGTGCATTACAGTAGTCTCTGTGTGACAAGCCTGAACTGAAATATGGCTACTCTGGATTGAAATGCACTATAAGCATAAAATACAACACTGGATTTGAAAGACCGTATGAAAATGCAAAATATATAAATTTTTGATAACGTTAACGTGCTAATATGTTGGATATATGGGCTTAAATATTACTAACATTAAAATTAGTTTCACTGGTTTCGTTATACATTAAAAAAATGTGGCTACCAGAAAATTTAAAATTACATTTGTGGCTCTGATGAGTGGCATGATTATTTCTACTGAACAGCTCTGATACGTGGTAAATCTGATTTGAAGAACATTATTAGTGCAGGATGTAAAGGGTTGAGACAGCATAAATGCTGGCAGGGTGGAGGGAGAAGGAGGAAGAAGAGGAGACGACCTGGCTTTTCCTCCACACTAGGCTGTAGCCATCATGCTTGGGAGGCTCAAGCTCCATAGGCTGAGGAGCCAGAGCTGAAGACCCTGGAGTTATCCAAGAGAAGATTTCCACCTCTGGTCTGTAGAGGCCGAGGCGCTGCAGACATTGCCCTCCGAGACAACAGTCAGTTCATGATGGCAGTGGGGCCGTGAGTGATTTCTGGTGGCTTCCCTGGACATGTTAAGCTTAGGGCTGAACCTCTGAGACTGGGAGATAATCTCAGGCTATCATCAACTTGTCTTTCTCTCCCGTTAGACTTTATGATTCTTGAGGAGGTCCTGTGGCTTACCTTTTTCCTATCTCATACTATGTAACAACAAACTTTTGAATAGAAAACAAGCTCCAGACTTACTTGTTAATTCAAACTGGAATTATTTCTTAGTTCAAAAGCTTTCCATGGGACGATTATTCTTAACTTCATTCACTAGTACACCCCTTCAGGATAATAAGCATGCAGGACCCATTACCTCCCTAGCACTGGCCAGAGGTAAAGAATTCTTTCAAAGTGCATAGCTTCATAATGTTTTTAATGTATGTTGGAGACTCTACTATGAGTATCATCATCATTTGTGTATAATGAATTCTTTTTTTTTTTTTTTTTTGAGATGGAGTCTCACTGTCACCAGGCTGGAGTGCAGTGGCGTAGTCTCAGCTCACTGCAACCTCCGACTCCCTGGTTCAAGCGATTCTCCTACCTCAGCCTCCCGAGTAGTTGGGACTACAGGCACGTGCCATCACGCCTGGCTAATTTTTGTATTTTTAGTAGAGATGAGGCTTCATCATGTTGGCCAGGATGGTCTCGATTTCCTGACCTTGTGATCCACCCACCTCAGCCTCCCAAAGTGCTGGGATTATAGGTGTGAGCCACTGTGCCTGGCCATGAATTCATTTCTAAATGGATTTTTATAGCCCTGATTAAGAAGTCTTAATATATGATCTGTGAATATCTCAGTTCACTGAATAGACAGTAAAATAATTGTCTCACTCTTTTGCACCTGCTTTTTTTTTTAATCTTTCTTGCACTAACATTACTAACAAACAGATTCACATATTTACTGGTGTTGTTGAACATCTACTGTGTAAAGTTTTGTGATGGCTAAAAGATACGAAAGACACATTCTCTATCTTTCAGTTGTTTACTGTCTCACAGAAGATTTAAAGACACCAGTAACTTTAACACAAACAGCATAAGAGGGTGATGGAGCTGTAAAAATTCAGGACTGTCACATTGACCAGGAAAGAGGGATCTCTGTCGCCTGAGGAGATTAAAGCAAATATCGTTGTTGAGATGACTTCCAGAGTGAGTCTAAGATGATGAGTGGAATCTGGATAGTGGAAAAAGTGAAGAGGGCATTATCTCTAGGCATAAGGAATGGCATGAACAATGGTAGAGTCTTCTAAAAATGAGGTTTATGGCTGTTGAGCTGAGCAACAATTTGAGAATTTTTTGCTTTCTCTCAAGTAAGAGTAGTGTTTAGTTTATCTGATAGGAAATAGGAAAGTACCAAAAACAAAGTGAAAATGGGTGACATGATCCAAGCAGTACTTAAGTAATTAAGAGTGTTGTGCAAGGTGACTTAAGGAAGTATCAAAAGACATTATGCTTCATAGGAGTCATAATAGAAGAATGAAAGAAATGTAAACTTCTATAGGGAAAAAATTCAAAGCATTTAGAAACTGATTTTGATATAGGTTATGTACTGAAGAGAAGAATATAACCAAATATCTGTCTGAGAGCAGCAAACTGACTAGTGAAAAAGTTATGTTATTCAATTTTAAATGCAACCAACTATTCAAAATTTCACTCTCATTTTGTCTTTGGTAGCAAACCTATCTCTCCCTTTCCTTTTACTCTTCTAATTTTTATAAAATATTTCTTTATTATTTTCATTATTTTGCTTCCATATCCTTTGAAATCTGGCTTCCATCTACACCCCTCCACCAAAATTTTTTAGGCAAAGGTCTTTGATGATTTCTGTGTGGCTTAATAGGCTAGATAATTTCTATTCCTTATCTTAACTTCACTGACCATTTGATAATGGTAATTAATTCATCCTTTTGAACTCTATTCTGTCTTGGTTTCTGTGACACCATTATCTCTTAGTTTCTTTTCCTACATATTTGGTTGTTTAAAGAACAATGCTTCCTTAACCCATTTCATATATGTTGGTGTTTCCTAACTTTCTGTTTTCAGCCTTTACATCTTATAATTCTACACATGCATTCCCATAGTTTCAAACTTAATTTCTAATGTTTTTAAACAAATATTTATTGAGTACTTGTCTTTGCCAGGCATTTTGCTGATGAATCCCCAAATCATCATCTCTAGTTCACCTTTTTCTCCTGAGCTCTAGATCCCAGATGTCCATCTGCCTACTTGAGTTAATCTCCTGACTGTAATCGAAGCCCTGCAAAGATAACATTCTCTGTCCTGACCCCTCCTCAGACTAATTCTTACTCTTCTATCTTTTTTCTTAGTGAACTGTAATAACATTTATCCCGTTGACCCAATTAGAATCCCAAGAGCTCTGCTTGACTCTGCATTTCAGTAGATGACAGCATGGACAGTTGCCAGTGGCCAGAGACCAGATGTCTTTCTTTCATGAATTACCCCCTGAAGAGAAACAGGAGTAGAAGGACAGAAAATCTTGCATAGAAAGTGTTTGAAATTGAAATAACTGTTTTTCCATAGGATTGGCTAAAGAATTACAATGGAGATTCAAAATTGAGATTGAAGTGCATTTCAGAAAAAGTATATTAAATTTTTGCTCACCTGAATGCATAGCTTAAAAATATGACTTAAATTTGTTCAATTACAGTATACTTCTAAACATTTTTCAGAAGTTCCTTATAACTTTTAGGATAAAGTCCAAAGACTATAGCATTGGATTCAAAGCTCTTTATAATGAGATTCATGCTTGCCTCTCCAGCCTCATCTCTGGCTACAACCATCCTTGCATTCTACCTTTAAATAAGCATGGTTTTTCTGACTTGTATATTTGCTCTTACATTTTCTTAGCATATTTATTAGCCAATATTCACTTGAGTAATTCTCCTTAATTAGTTCATCCATAAACATTCCAGAATGTCTGACAATGTACCTAGTATTGTCTAGTTCTGAATCCCAAAGATGAAAAAGTCAGAATACTTGCTCTCAAGGAACTCATTATCTATTGGAAGAGGCAAACACAAGAGATAAGTTTACTGATAGGACATCGATAGAGATGTATCACAGATAGTGTCTCTGGAATTGAGGGAAAGAGCTTGAAAGACTTCATGAAAGAAGTGAACTTATGTGCTGTGGTTTGAATGTCTGTGTCCCCTCCAAAATTTTTATTGAAACGTAATCCCCAATGCTACAATATTAAAAGGTAGGGTCTTTAGGTGATAATTAGGTAATGAGGGCCTTGCCCTCATAAATGAATTAGTGCCTTCTAAACGTGCATGAGGGGCAAATTTGTCCCTTCTGTCCCTTTCACCATGTGAGGACACAATATTCATCCCTGTCTGATAATGCAATAAGGGGTTATGCTTGGAAACTGAAAGCAGCCCTCACTAGACAGAAACTGCCAGCACCTTGATCTTGGACTTCCATCCTCCAGAACTGTGAGAAATAAATATCTATTATTTGTCAATTACTCAGCTTCAAGTATTTTGTCATAGCAGCACAAATGGACTAAGACTATGAGAGCAACCATGTACTTTCCCAAGTTTTTAATGACTAAGGAGTGCTTTCCTATGTTTAAAAGACATCTGTCTCTGTAGTTTATTTTAGTTCTTTCCATTAGGGGACCAATCAGTGATACCCTAAATCAGTGCCAAAGTTTAAAGTGAGGAGCTTTGGAACAATAAAATGGTTTTGCTCATACCCTAACCCTACCAAAACAGGTTTTTCAGGCGAGGTCAGGCATTTCATCTTTGAAAACCAGTTCTGGAGATCACTGCAATGTACATGCAAGGTTGAATACTGTTGTTGTTAAATAATAGTTGGCGAGCAAACAAAGAAAAAACAAACAAGAACTCTGTTGGTGATTTACATTTGTTCAGGACTTAGCTTAGATAGCATCCTCTCAGAAATTTGTTTAGTATTGTCATAAGTCTGGTATAAACACCCACAGAAATCTGGGTTTAGCTCTATTAAAATACACTAAATTCTATATTTCTGTCTTCTCCATTAGACCCGAGGATAGAAACTATGTTATTTGCAAAGTATAGAAACTATATCTTTTATATTGGCATTGACAAGACATAGTGTAGTACCAGAAACATAGAAAATGCTTAATTGACATTGACTGTAATGTAGGGGATATGCATTATGGAATATAGGGGACTCAGGTTTTAAAGGAGAACCGATAAATTCTATTTTGTTCATATTGAGACTAAGGTGCCATTGGTTTATTTAATTTTGAATACCCAGTGAGCAACTAGAAATGTGGGACTTGAAGTTCAGAAATAAGTCAGGACTAGAGATGCTGGTTTGCTAATAATCTTCAACATAGTGTTAGCTGAAGCTATGAAAAGTAGGTATCTATCCAATCATAGGAGGATAATGAATTAATAAAAAAGACACATCAAAGTCTTTTCTAAATATACAAAGGAAATAAGGAGAATCAGTGTCACGTAACTCAAGAGAAGAAAAAAATTCACAGTGAATAATGGGTCAACATTGTTAAATATTATAACTACAGTGTCAAGTGCTATGGAGGGTTGGGTGTGGTGGCTCATGCTTGTAATCCCAGTGTTTTGGGAATGTGAGGCAGGAGGATTGCTTGAGACTAGGAGTTTGAGACCAACCTGGACAACATAGTGATACCCTTTCTCTACAAAACATATTTAAAACTGTGGTTGGGATATACAAGAAAAGTTAAGGGTACAGAACATCCGTTTTATGTTATAACTAGGAGATGAGAGTTGACATATAAGGAAATAGTTTCAGCTAAGTTGGGGGGACAATAACTTAATACTAGTAGATGACCAAATATGTTGTGATAAAATGGTGGAAATTTGGACAGGTGAGAAATTGCATGATAATTTGAAGGACTGACAGGTGAACACAAAAGATTGCATTATATTGAAATACTGGAAAAGAAGGAGCAAATGACTGATAAAGGTGGGATGGTAGAAAATATTGAAAAAGGAATGACTGGTGAAGGATAAATTTTGGCAAGGCAGTATGGTATGGAGTTGCAACCGCAGAGGGACATCATGACGATTCGGGAGGCACCTCTTTGCATGACATAGAAGGGAAAGAGAAAATAGATGCAGAATCATTTTGAGGTTGAAAGGGAATTAATTTTAGGTTTATTAAAACTTCCCAGGGCCAGGAGCGGTGGCTCACGCCTGTAATCCCAGCACTTTGGGAGGCTGAGGCTGGCAGATCACAAGGTCAGGAGATCGAGATCATCCTGGCTAACATGGTGAAACCCCGTCTCTACTAAAAATACAAAAAAAAAAAAAAAATTAGCTGGAAGTGGTGACGGGCATCTGTAGTCCCAGCTACTCAGGAAGCTGAGGCAGGAGAATGGCATGAACCCGGGAGGCAGAGGTTGCAGTGAGCCAAGATGGCACCACTGCACTCCAGCCTGGGCAACAGAGCGAGACTCTGTCTCAAATAAAACAAACAAAACAAAAACAAAAACTTCTCAAGAAATTATGGCATTAGCTGAAGATATGTAAATTATAGAATTAGTGTCAAAGTCTGAGGCAACTAAGCAAGCCTGAGGAGCTACTGTGAATTAATACAGAATTAATACAGACGGGGATGCTAGAAATTTAAGGAGATGAGAAATGCAGAGATCTTAAGAAGAGTGACACTGAGTTAAGTGACCATTTGGACTGTAGTCGGTTAAGGCTATAGTGAATGAATGGATTGAGAAATATGGTGTAGAGATCCAAGGAAATACAGGGAAAAAAACAGGTTTAGAAGTTCTGAGAGTAACTGAGTCAAAACCACAGGATAACAGGCACTTTTAGTTAGTGAAAGGAGAATCCTTTTTTTCAGTTGGTGGGTATCTTTTTCAAGTTTTTCCTCCTCTGAAAGTCTTATTATTAGAGTCTCTGTGATTCCCAAATACAATTTCAAATTTTGATGCCATAAAATTGCCACATTTAGAATATTAAAATTTATTTTTGACAATTAAGGGCAATAAAAAACTTCCATCTGCTCTATGAAAAAAAGCAAGAAAGGCAAAATATAAGAATTTAAAAAATGGATTTTGCAAAAGAGCACATTTTGCAATTATGTTGATACCTGAGTTTAAATTTATATACTCATATATATGTATAATAATACAGTAAAATATGTGTGTGTTTGTGTGTGTATATATATGTATATGTGTATATATATATCCTTATTTTATCATTATTGCCATAACTTATTTTTTGGTTTATTTGGTCACGAAAGCTTTGCCATGATCTGGTAAGAGACTGATTACTAGAATTGGGGTCCTGAAGAAGTGATATTTCTTTTGAATGCTGAAGGAATAGGCATTAGGCAAGTAGGTGTTACAGAGAAGAGTATTCCAGATGGAAGGTACACCAGTGTAAAAGCCTTATAGCAAGGGAGATAGTAGCAAGTTTGAGGAACTTAAATGTGAATGTGACTGAAAGGTGGAGGCTGCCATAAAATGAAGATGTGTAATGTAGCTGAAAAGAGGAAAGGGTGGGGGCTGAAGGTGAAATGGTAAGTTTTTTGTTTTGTTTTGTTTCGTTTTTTTCCCCTCACTGACTGTTCACCGTCTGCACCACTTGCTTCCTTTTCTGAACACTTTGGGAATTTGAACCATGGGGAGGTAGGGAACTGTACTGAGTTGAATAGAGTCCTCAAAAATGCATGTCCATACAAAACCACAGTATCATTCTCATTTGGGAATGGGCTATTTGCAGATGTTATTAATTAGGATGAGATCATACTGAAGTAGGGTGAGTCCTAACTCCAGTATAACTGGTGTCCTTACAAGAAGAGGGGAGACAGACATCTAGGGAAGTTCATGAGGTCATGTGAAAAGGGAGGCAGAGATTACAGTGATGCATCTGTAAATCAAGGAACACCAAAGATTCTAGCCAGCCACCAGCAGCTAAAAGAGGCAAAGGAGGAGCCCTCCCCTAGAGCCCTCAAAGAGAGCACGCCTTATTCACACCTTGTTCACACCTTGATTTTGGACTTCTAGTCCCCACAACTGTGAGATAATACATTTCTGTTGTTATAAACCACTGAGTTTGTAGTAATTTGTTATGGAAGCCATAGGAAACTAAAACAGAAAGATGAAACAGCAGATTATTTCTTATTTGCAACATTTCCCATGCTTGTTTTATATTCTCTGGGCCTGCAGGTATTCAACATTGACTCCTTTCTTTTGTGAAGTACTTATGTGAATTCTTTTTTATTTTAAAAATATTTAACAAATAAAAATTTTATATGTTCAATTTCAGTGTATATATGTGTATGATGCATTGTATTATAATGTAATGATTATCACAATCAAATTAATACATTCATCATTACTTATGCTATACATTAGATTCCCAGAACTTGTCATCTTATAACTGAAAGTTTTTACTCTTTGATCAATATCTTTCCCTTTCCCCCAACCCCGAGCCCCTGGCAACCACTATCTATACTCTGATTCTGTGAGTGCAACATTTTTAGACTCCACATATAAATGAGATTATATAATATTTGTCTTTCTGAATCTGGTTTAATTCACTCAGCATAATGTCCTCTGAGTTTATCCATGTTGTCACAATAGCAAGATTTCTTTCTTTCTTGACTAATAATATTCCACACACATATATCATTTTCTTTATCCATTCATCCACTGATGGGCACAGGTTGTTTTCATATCTCGGTCATTATGAATAACACACACTCAACAGGGCGGTGCAAATATGTCTTTGAGATATTGTTTTATTTTCTTTCGATATATCCTGAGAAATGGGATTGCTGGATTATATGATAGTTCTATTTTAATTTTTTGAGGAATCTCCATACTGTTTTCCATGTGAATGTCCCTATTTACATCCCCACCAACAGTGTACAAGAGTTCCTTTTCCTGTATATCCTCACCAACACTTACCGCCTGTCTTTTTGATAATAGCCATCCTAACAGGTATGGAGCGATGGCTCATTTTGTCTTTGACCTGCATTTCTCTGATGATTAATTATGTTGGACACATTTTCATATACTTGTTGGCCATTTTTATGTCAATACAATCCCCATCAAAATTCCAGTGGCATTTTCACAGAAGTAGAAAAAAAAAACGCATAAAATTTGTATGGAACCACAAAAGACGTCAAATATCCAAAGCAATCTTGAGAAAGAAACACAAAGTTGGATGCGCTGTGCTCCCTTATTTCAAACAATATTTCAAAGCTGTAGTAATCGAAACAGTATAGTGTTGTCACTGAAACAAACACATAGACCAATGGGGGACAGAATAGAGTACAGAAAAAAAAAAAAACAAAAAACCATGTATGGTCAAGGAGTCTTTGACAAGAGTATTACAAATACACAATGAGAAAGGAAAATGTCTTTAATAAATAGTGTTAGGAAAACAATATCTCACGCTTTCGTACCTTTGTCTTACACCATATTCAAAAATTAACTCAACATAGGTTAAAGAAAAACGTAAGACCTGAAATTGTAAAAGTTTCAGAAGAAAACCTAGGGAAAAAGCCCCTTGACATTGATCTTGGCAATTTTTTTTTTTGGAATATTACATCAAAAGCACAGGCAACAGAGGTAAAATTGAGTAAGAGATACTTACATAAAACTGAAAAGCTTTTGCACAGCAAAGAAACAATCAATTACATGAAAAGGCAACCTGTGGAATAAGAGAAAATAATTGCAAACTATATATCTGATAAGGGGTTACTATAGAAAATCTATGAGGAACTTGCATAATTTAATGGCAAAAAAAATCACAAATAGTAAAAAATGGTCAAAGGACCTGAATAGGCATTTTTCTAAAGAAAGCATACAAATAGCTGGTGGATTTACAAAAAGTTGCTTGTGTGTTTTTGTTTTTTTGTTTTCTTTTTTTGAGATGGAGTCTCGCTCTATAGTCCAGGCTGGAGTGCGGTGGCATGATCTCGGCTCACTGCAAGCTCTGCCTCCCGGGTTCATGCCATTCTCCTGCCTCACACTCCCAAGTAGCTGGGACTACAGGCGCCCGCCACCACACCTGGCTGATTTTTTGTATTTTTAGTAGAGACAGGATTTCACTGTGTTAGGCTTATGTGGATTCTTAAGACCCACTGCTGCCCTCCACCAGGAGAGATTTCTCACTGACTATTTCTTGATGTAACTGATGTTTTGACCTATGGTTCTCTTTTTTTTTTTTTTTTTTTTTTTGTAGTCTCTAGAAATCCAGGGTGGCTTTTAACTTCTCTCTGCTGTAACCAGTTCACTCTTTAGGTAGCCTTCATGGGATGGACCCTAATATAACTAAACACACTGAGTCACCCCTACCTGTGGCCCACATCTGGTCCATAGAAACCTTTAAGTTTGTTTTGCTTTGTTGAATTCTGGGAATACAGGCTCATTCCAACTCAGCTCCCGCCCTTTGCTTCACCATCAGAGCCATTCGCCTATTGTTTATTGTCTGAACACTTCCCAGATGTGAGGCATGGCAACTTCCAACTTTAAGGTGCACATATCAAGTTCTCTGAGGAGACTCCTTGAAGCTTCTGTAATTAAGTTTGAAGTTAGAGGCAGATACCCATTCTCAGCTCTTTCCCCTGAAAAAGTAAAGGAATTCACAACCCACCAATTTTCTACTTCTGACCCCTTTCTGCTCTGGAAGGGAGGAACTTACTGGTTGTTTAGCTGGTTTTTATATAAACCTCCTTTGAAAATACTTACTTTTGTCTAGCACCTCTCCTTGATTTCTGAATCTGCCATTTTAAGGTATTGGATAAAACTCCTACTTTATCATTTTTTTATATGTAGTCAGTTGTTTATTATTTGCTTCTTCCTTAGAAGAATAAAGGTACTTCCATGAAAGCCGAGATATTTTACTTCTAACAAATGGATTCCTGGTACCATCTTAAATGCCTAACTTATGGTAAGACAATAAAGTATGTATTCAATGAATGTGTAAATGAATGATAAAATTACAAAAGAAACACATTTCCCAGGTACTAAATTTTAAAAGAAAAATTCACGTGATGCTTATATAGAAGTTTATGTAGAGATGAACGATGTTCTCAGCGTCAGTGTTATAGATGTACTAAAGTAATATGGCTTATATTATACTTTATCCCTAAAATCAAATTTTCCCAAGGGGTGTATTAATGGCATGCTCATTAAGTTATCTTTTCTAAGTAACTTGTATTCTAAGCTCACATTAAAGAAAGTCATAAAACAGGTTTTTGTATTTATTTTATTTGATGAATATAAACATGTTAATATCTCTAAGACTGATTTATGACAGGTTCATAATCTGTAGAAAGTGGATTATCAGGTGATATTGTTTAACATTTCATTATACATATTGAGATATTAATATTAATCATTTTTCTAAATCAAAGGATATCTTAGGTAAAGAAACTACTAGTGCTGTATAACAAATTACTCTCTGCTATGGTTTGAATGTGTTTATTGCCTCCAAAATTCATGTTGAAAACTTAATCTCCATTGTGGTGGTATAAAGACGTGGGGCCTTGGGAGAAGTGATGAGCTTATGAATGGATTAATGTCTTATAAAAGGACCTGAGAGAACTAAGTTAGACCTTTTTTGCCCTTCTTTGTTCTGCCACGTGAGGAAATAATATGTCCCTTCTGCCATGTTAAGTACTCAGCAAGAAGGCCCTCACCAGACACAGACTGCTGGCATCTTGATTTTCAACTTCCCAGTTTCCAGAACTATAAGAAATAAATATCTGCTCTTTATAAATGACTCAATCTCAGGTGTTTTGTTATAGCAGCAAAATAGACTAAGGCATCCCTATACATAGAACGTGAAAGCAATGAACATTTATCGTTTTACATTTTCTGTGCATTAAGAATCTGGTGACAACATAAATAGATACCTCTGGCTTAAGGTCTCTTTTGAGACTGTGGTGAAGTCGTTGAATGTAGCTGTGGTATCCTCTGATGGCTTCATGGGGGTGGGTGGGTGGAGGGATTTGCTTCCAAGTTTACTCATGTGGCTTTTGGCAGGCCTCACATCTGCTTCAAAGCTCATGCATGTCGTTGCTAGTAGGCCTTAGTTCCTCACCGTGTGGGCCTCTTCAGAGGCTTTCTGAAAGTCTTCACCACAGGACAGCTGGTGATCCAAGAGACAGAAAACCTGAGAGTGAGAAAGAGGGGACACTCAGGTTGGAAGTTAGTCATTTTATAATCTAATAGTAGAAGTAACATTCCATTACTTCTTATATATTTTATTCATTAGAAGCAGTCAATAAGTTCAGCCCACACTTCAGGGGAGGGGATTATACTAGGGCAAGAGGACCAGGGGCCATTTTAGAGGCTGCCATTATCTGTATCAGTACCTAAACCAAAACATTTTCTTGAGGTATTCAGTTTTACACTAAAGAACATATGAATATTCTTTAACAGTTTTGAAGACATTCTTACTATTTGGCTACTGGCACCATGGAAACTTTTTTAATGATTGTTTCAAGCAATATTTGAGAGTATTAATAGTGGTGACTATTAGGATAGTTGTTAGTGAAATATCTTTGTAAATATTACACTGAGAGAAAGACACCGTTTAAGAGAAACCTGCCATGTATTGAAAAGATAGATATCCAACTCTCAATTTTATATTTCTTTCTCTATCTTTTTGCAATACATATGGGTACATTTCCCAGATCTATCTTCATTAATTTTTTCCCTTCAGCTATGTGAAATCTGTTTGACCACATGTTGATTGATTTTTTAAAAAATTGGTGTTCATAGTTTTATTTCTATTGGATTTTTTATTCGTTTTCAAACCCTCCTGTTCTTTTCTCAGTGTCCTCCTTTAAAAACTTATGATATCTGTTTCTTCTGTTGTGTCTTTACCATTCTAAGCATAGTCTTAAAAGTTTACTTTGGATGGTTTTTTCCCTTCAGCTTGGGGACGTGCAATACTTCCTGCTGTCTTACGTGACAGCTTCTGCTCAGGTTAGATTGCTTCCTTATATGGTTTGTAGTTTTTGGTTTTAAACTTTTCTTTAATAATTATTTTCTCCCTGTGCAGAATACTGTGGAATCTAGGTACTTAAAGTGAAGCTATTAATATGTATCTATGCTATGTTTGTTCTGTTGTTTTAAAACAAGTTTTTAATATTGAGGCTTGGGAATTCTACCACTATCCTTAAGGACAGCATAGGGCCATGAACTATTTTGTTTATTTTATTTATTTTATTTTAATTTTTTGAGACAGAGTCTTGCTCTGTCACCCAGGCTGGAATGCAGTGGCGCAATCTCAGCTCACTGCAACCTCTGCCTCCTGGGTGCAAGCAATTCTCTGCCTCAGCCTCCTGAGTAATTGGGATTGCAGGTGCCCGTCATCCTGCTCAGCTAATGTTTGTATGTTTAGTAGGGATGGTTTCACCGTTTTGTCTACGCTGGTCTTGAACTCCTGACCTCATGATTCACCTGCCTCAGCCTCCCAAAGTGCTGGGACCACGCCCGGCCTTGTTTTGATTTTTAAAGGAGAATTTTATTTTATTTTTTCACTTAGATCCTTAGGCCAAATCAAATATCACTTCCCTAGGGGATATTATTTTCTCTCTCTCTTCAATTGCTCAGAGGTCCCCCTTTTATTTTCCTAGCTGTCTATAAGGATCTCAGGTTCAGCATCTGTCCTCATGTAAGTCCAAGGTAATATTCATGTCTCTTTATGGACAGTTAATCTGCATCCCCTAGAAATGTGGCTTTTCCTGAGCCTGATAACCCCCCTTAAACATCTATTGAGCCATTTTGCAAATTATCTGGTTTTACATTTCTTCTTTGTTGGTGCCTAGGAATTTCTCTTATTTTCCTTTAAGCTCATCTGTATATTTCACTTCATTGTTTTGATTACATGTTATTTACTGTTTGCTTATGTAGCAAGAGGTGTGCTTTGTTGCTACAGTCAGGTTGTAAGAAGTGTACTGAAAAACAATAATATAATTTGTTGTTGAACCAATTCCTTTATTTTCTTTATATTTCAATGTTTATCTTCCTTCCCATTCTTGATTTCCTTTATTTTGCATTGATCCCATATAGAGACAACCTCATAATTTCAGATCCTGTCCTAAGTGAAATCTATGTCTATGTAGAGTCTTTCATTTCTTTTCACCCACCAAATTAGTCTCTAGATGTGCCTAGGTACTTACTGTATAATTTGTTACCCTATAATTTAAAACTGTATACATAAAATACTTATGGGGTGAGAAGGTATAAATTCTTCTAGCTGAAAGAAATGTAATTAGTGTTTTGGCAAATTTGAGTGTGTCATTGCAAAATTCTGTTCTGTAGGTTAGTGGTGTGGTTTGGTATAAAGAGAAGTAATAGAAATGTTCACAACAGAGACCCAGGATATAAAAGTCTCTTTGTGTTTTTCATTACAAGGTCATTACTTGCCATTCTTTAGAAAATAAACTTGAAGAATTGTTTCCAGGTTCTAAAGTTCAAGAGTTTTTGGGCAAGCTTAGCAAAATGGTAAGTGAAATACTTAAAGAACGGTAACTGAAAAGCAAAAATTTAAAGATGTATATTTTCATAGCAATAGAGATAGGATTATTATTTCTAAAAGCTTAAAGTGTGTCTAAACATTTCTATTCAAAAAGGCTACATTAAATTTCTGCAACTTTACAATTTATATAACCAAGAGGTGGCAGTATTCCATTTAGTTTTCTTTGGAAACTCATTCTCTAGGGGTAAAATTTTCAGATATATTCTAATTAACTTTTAAAACAAGTATTAATAAATACTACTATTATCACATGTACTTAAAATAATTATAATTGAGTAGCACTTTTTGAGAATAAGAACATTGAACCATTACTGTATAGAATAGTTTGAACAGCCAAAAATTAGACATTTTAAACATCAGCATATGGGTGTTTTGCATCTAAAATGCTTTGTTACTAGATAGTCTCTTTGGTGTTCTACTCTGCCTTAAATATTGATTAATTTATTTTATAACACTATGAAAACAGTGATTTATCTTCAGGCCTAACTAGTTAATAAGGGGAATAGTTTGGATTGAGAGTTCATAACAGACAATATAATTTCATCATTATCCTTCAACATTTTCTTCAAGAAGAAAATAATAAACGTTTATGAACATTTTCATCTATTGAAAATACGTTCAAATACAATCTTCAGCTATTAGTATTACAATGAAAACAGCTAACATAAATAATTGAAACAGATTTCAATCCCAAATTCTAAATCTGTTCCAAAAAATCTTAAATGAAAGCTTACTGGAGGCACAAATTCTCTTTTACAAGTATATCCTGGCAAGAACTGACTTAACGGTCAATTATTACAAACAAAATCCAGGTTTCTTAATTAAAATACAAAATATTGGCTCTCCTACTTAGCCTGAAATAAGTTATGGAGGAGGCTGCAATTATGGTGGCGCCTTCTAATGCCACTGATGGTCAGAGCCTGTCAGTGTTTGTATAAAAACCAGTTTCTTTAGAGCTTTGCAACAGTGCTGTGGATTGTTACTTCCTTAGCAAAAGCTTGGCATCAAAATTCTAAAACAGAAGTTTAGGGATTTTTTTTGAGTTTGGTCTGAACACCAAAAGACTTTCATTTTTACTCTCATTAACGTGGAAAAAGGAAATTCTACCATTTATTATAATTAAGTTTTTGAACTTGAGAATTTTATATTTAAATATGTATATAAAAGTTATGAAATGGGTATATTTGGCAAATAATACTAAATATAGGTTAATGAACCACTCATAGCAATTTTGAAACAAGTTTTAAACAAAATCTTTATATACTTGAACGATAGTTATTTTTATTTGGTAAGCCCAAGTAAGTTTTTATAATTGATTTTATCAAAACGAATAAAATGCATTTATTTTTCAGTTATCAGTGTTAGTGGCAAAGTCTTTTTAAATGACTTATTTATTCATGTAAGGCTCCTTAACCAACCAACTTAAGAAAGACTTCTAGGACAGAATAGGTTACACAAGTTGTAACTTTATCTTTCTTCTACTCACTTGCTTCTCAATTGGAAGAATGGAAATGACAGTCAAATTGTCTACGGCTGGTCAGTGAGACTTGGGAAGAGAGAGCAAAAACCATGAGCTGATTTTTATACCTTGGATTCATACTATGTTTGCTTACTTCTATGTAGTGTTTCTCAAGGAATTTAGTGTTGTTATAGGTCTTATTGGCATAAGAAAATATCCTTTAGGAGATAATCTTTTTGACTGCTATGTATTAAACTGGAGAATGAATTTTTTTGAGCTGCATTATCGTATAAACTATGTGAAAGCTTATATGGACCAGTCACAATTGTGACATTCATTTCTTAAACTTTGATACAGTATTAGGGAAGTAATAAATGACATGAATAATTATTAATATTAATTTAATAGTTGTCATTGCTTATAGATGGTTTGTAAATCTTTTTAAGCAAATTTGTAAATTTCACTCTATGAATATTCATTCTATTGGACATCTATATGTCAAACACTGTTTCTACAACACTGAGCTACAATAATGCATAGGAAGAAATTTCCATCCTTCAAGAAGTAGTAAAATATTATAACACTTAACACTTATTATTTATTTTGTGTTAGGCCCCATGCCAAGTCTTTTTATGTTTATTAACTTATTTAAACTTCATAAAACCCTAAGTGATAGCACCTGCCATTATCTCCATTTGACAGATCAGGAAACTGAGGCAGAAAGTGGTTACACAATTATGAAATGATGTAATCGGAATACAAATTTAGTCTACTTCCTGAGCAGAGGCTTTTAATTGTTGTGTTATTTTGCTTCTCCTTTTATAACAAGACAGATGTACTCTTTTCCAGATGTTCTGGTTGAAAATCAGTCTCATGATATGTTTTGCATAATGGCAATCAGCTCCTTAGATAATCACCTTCTTAGCTCCTTGGATAATGTGATTCCATAGTAAAATTTGTTTGGAAAATGCTATATACTACACCTCCCTTTCACTACCATGTTTTTTAAAATCTAAATGTGCAGTAGCATGCTATATGCTTTGGGCTATCTCTTTGTAAAGGTATGAAAATTATACACTTCTCCACTGTGATCTGAATAATACATGTGACAAATGCTATGATAATGATTACTTTACATTTATGAAAGAATATTCACATGCTGCATCCTTTGGCGATTATAAAAATCTTCGGAAATATATATTATTAATATCCCTTTTTAAGGTGAAGAAACTGAGGCAGAGGTTTTAAGTGACGTTTCTTACACGTAACAAAGCAGGCAGTAGCAAAGCCAGTGCTTGAAGGCATATAGGCAATTATCTATATGTTTTAGATGATTCTTTTACCAAGCTATTAGTTGATTGTGTATTGCTTACTTCAAAGATGAACAAGCTAACTTTTTCTCTTTTCGCTCATCATATTCAGAAGTTGACAGCCTCCCTTAACACTAATGGAAAACCTCAGGGTAGATGTGCATTTTAATTTTATTTCCTTGTGCAGTGGAAGAACAGTTAGTAAATCAAGCCTGTTTTTTCTGTATTGCTGCTGCACTGGGATACCATAGGAAAAGATTTGAGATGTGCTGTTAAAACAATGAGGAAATATCACTAAGGAGAGATATTCTATATGTCCTCCAGGATATTAGGAGATTGTACAGAACGATAACAGCATGAAATCCCTGGCTTTGTCTAACTTTATCTATCCATAGACATAACAATTTTATTTGGGGAAATGGTCTTTTCATAGTAATTCTTAAGTCTTTTTCTCTTCATCAAGTGATGAAACAGAAATACAAACTTTGAGTCCCAGGTTGTCAGTGTGGAGTAACCAATGGAAAAGCTCACAAGAATCTCAGTTTTACTGGGTGAAGTGCCCATGATAATAAGTTATGAAACATGTTGACTTTTATGAAGCATTTTCTCATACATGTTCTCATTTAATGGGTTCAACAGCCTCGTGATAAGGGGCTCTTTTTTTCTCCATTTCACAGATGAAGAAACTTAGATTCGGAAAAGTGACTCTTTGCTGTTACTCTGTAGTTGTGTGATTCCATTGTGACTTTTCCAAGGTCATTCAGGCAGTAAGTGACAAAACCAAGATATAAATCTTGTTTCCTGGCTTTAAGCCCTATGCACTTTCCTTGGCAAGCACCATGCTTCTTAAATATCCCTGGCATCAGTCATAGAAGTGGAAAAACTATAAGCAATGAGAACTGAAGAATTTTTACAACATTCTTTGATCACATGATAAGTGATAAGGAATAGAAACTTTCTACTAAAAAGTTTCAAGCATCCAAATGACATTTGGATAGTTGCAAAGATAGAGTACTCGTATCATAGAATAATGAGTTGTAAGCTTATGCCCTGTAGTTATTGATTTTATCCTTCCAAGAGATTGTGATTTTATCATATATGGATGATTTATATTTCAATTTGGTAGGAAGATCATGCTAGCCTGTTCTTGGACTTGTAAATTGTAGAGGCAAGCACCCATTGAAATCTGTATATTTAGATTTATAGAGAAAGCTGAGAGTATTTGAACTGCTCTAGATTTCCATGGAAATAACTTTGGGCATCTAGAGAGCTCTTGAAAAGCTTGACTAGTTGTGAGTGTTGACACTTGTCTGACTCTGTTTAAGAGATGTTATTAGATTGATCTTTTTCTAATGTGCCTTTATCACTGATTTAAGAAGCATGCTTAAAATATATATATAGGTGTGTAGTATATTTACATATGTGGAGTGTCTGGATTATTGTAGAAATTGTAGAGAATTTGGCTTAACTTTATTTCCCTAGAAGTGGTTGGAGGAAAACATACAAATCTTAGAAGACTTTTTAGAAGACACAGTATTAAGTGGGATTGCATATTGGATTAGAGCCTACTATTAAGAGAAAATATCTCATGCCAGCATATAAAATTATTGGATGGTAAGAAGGTAATTTCTTAGACTCAAAGATAATTATTCATTATAAGTGTGAACTGACAGGATATAATTTCAACAGCTACTTAGTTTATTTTCTTGTATTTTTACTATAAGGCTGCATATCTCATTAAAATTCAGAGTTATTGCTGGATTCAGTGGCACATGCTTATAAGTGTTAGCTACTCAAGAGGAAAAGGTAGGAGCATTGCCTGAGCCTAGGAGTTATAGTTTATAGTCTGCTGTGACCACGCCTGTGAATAACCATTGCACTCCAGGATGGGACACATAGTGAGACGCGTCTCTAAAAAACAAATTTAGAGTTATTATTACTGTTATTGTTATTATTATTATCATGGTTTTGGCCAGAAATAGTGAAAAAGTTGTGAATATTTCAAAAGAATTTCTATCTACATCTGAAAACACTGAGCTTCTTGGGTTGGGTAAATAGGGTACAATATATGCATCTGTTTCCACAGAAGCAGTTTAAAAGTAAAATGAAGTTGTAAGATGGGGAGAATATTATTATATTGCAGATTGATGTCATCACTGCCTTGCTGATGAATGTGCAGCTATAAAAATACAACTGTTCTAGAAGAAAGAAGAACTGGAGATTAGGAGAAGAGATGGTAGGATTAAATGCCTCTCTGTAGGAAGAAAGGGGTGGTGAAAGGTGAGAGATAAAGAAAACAGTTACACACTTGAAAGAGAGTTCTAGATAAGAAAACTAGGAGGGATAAGCCTTTTAAAAATGGAGACACAAGATAAAGAGTTTCTTGTAAAATAGAGAAACAAAAGATATAAACAGAATGCAAAGGATAAGAAAATAAAATCAATACATTTTAAATATAGGAAGTAACTGGGAAATGAAGATGGAAAGGAGAGCCAGTGTAAGAGGAAACTTCAGAAACAAACATTCGCCTCTGAGGAAGATGCATGTGCATGCATACGCATGCATATGGCTCTCTCTAAAAACCAAGAAAATGGGAAAACTTCAGAACTGAACATATCCAGTATAGATAAGAAGGCTCTTTTTATGTGAGTTCAAATGATGACTGAATTTTTTAAAATTAGATTTTAAAGCTTTGTAGTGGAAGAGGCTTTATAATTCACATGATGTTATAATCTAAGAAAAAAACTGTAAATAAGAGCAGAGGACTATGTAACAAGTAGATACCATTTTGAAAAATATATTCTTATTCCCTCTGTGAAACAGTAGCACTTTGTGTCTAAGAAACTGCATTTTAAGCTCAGTATTCGAAAGACAAACACTTAAGGAAGTTGTTCTAGAAACAGCTGACCTCTAATTTGGGGAAGAGTAGGAACTGTTTTAATTACTGCTATAGTAGGTACAGAATAGCCTAGTATTTAGTCTGTAAATGGATGGAAAAGGTTTTCTTGATGCAAGCAAGCGTGTATCTGTTTAAAGAATAATTTATTACATATCATAGAAACTTAGCAGCAATCAGGGAAAAAATAAAAAATCTTTCTCTAATTTGAAGTTGTCATGGTACTGAAATATATAGCTTATTATATGTGATTTATATGTTGCCAAGATTATTTGTCAGGCGTTCTCAACTTTGGCTACATATTATTCAGTATTGGAAAATACTAATGCTTGGGATCGTTCTCAAGAGTTGTGGTATAATTGGTCTTGGGTGTAGTCCCACCCTTAGTATTTCTTAAAATGTCCTCCTGTCCCCATTTGTGATTCTAATGTGCAGCCTGGTTTGAGAACCTTTGTGTTAGAGGGATATTTACACGTACAGCTTGAATATTAATAATTATTGTTATGTTCCCCACTATTATATTTCTTTAGTGTATTATATCTTAGGAAGCAGATAGTCCATATCCTCTCATATCACAGAATATTAATGGATCTTGGATGATGTACACACAAGTTCTTTATATTCCTGATGGACGATTTCTGTCATGTATCTTGGGCCAATTTGTTAGGCTGTAAATTTATCTTAAAGGTTTTGAAGAAGACCTTCAAAATATTATCTGCTTCCTAGATAAAAAGAATGCTATGGAATAGTAGGGCCATTTAGTTAAAACATTACAGATAATAGTAAGTCTGCCATCAAGGCCATCTTGCATTAGGTAATTTTTAAGTTTTCTTCAAATTGTCTCATTGTGAACATAACATGACTAGTGACATTTATAGATTTTACTTTCTACTCAGGATCGAGGTGCTGTTAATGGGAATTTTGGGGTAAATTGGCCGCTGTGTCTTTCATAAACTGTCACACTACTACAGGTTTTGAATTGGTCAATTTACTGGTAAGATACTTGTAGTTAGAGTCAGCCATTTAGAAAAGTATAAATAGTGTGGGCTTATAAGCATTTACTTTGATACTCACAAACATGCCTTTAGTGCATTCTTCCGTGCTCCAGACCCCACTTCATCTCAGGTCTACTGTGTGTTTCATGTCTGCATGTACCTACTGAGCCTTAGCAGGTGTGCTCTTAATTGCTAATGTTCCTTAAACAAAAATGGTCATTTTCAGGGCTTCTTGCATTGTAATATGGGTCATAAAAACAGCACCAGCAAAACAAAACAAAACACATACAATAAGCAATTACAGTGCAAAGGAATGAGGTGTTAATTGACAGGAATAGAAGTTGCTCATTTGGGTCAAGGGCTACTTCAATTCAGTAGGCTGTCCTTGTAATGATAGACCAAGGTATTTTGCAAGTTCTAATGTAATTCTTTACATAATGCTTTCACTTCTGAGTTATTACAATTGCCTAGTATTGACAGAAGTTTGTAGTTAGATTCATAACTGGGGTAAGATGTGTAATTGGCAAGTTTCTTTATGAAAGGAAACTTCAGAAGGTTAGGGGAGCCTACGTACTAACTGATGCAGCAGTTCGTCAACTCATCCGCTTAATGAATCTTTATAACTATTACTTCAGCGAGAACTGCCCTTAAAAAATTCCCTGGGATATTGTTCATCTTTGTTAAGAAAATGGACTGTTACGCAAATATTAACTGAACCACTAATATGTATTGCTTTATACCAGTGACCAAAATAAACTCAGCCCTTCTTTTCATGCAGTTTGCTTTACAGTTAAAGTCTCAAGAAAAAACTAGAAATCTCCCTTGATTAATAACTACATTGAAATAATAATTTTATGTCCTTAAATATATTCATAGGATAACATTTACTCTCAAGAAATAATATAAAATCAATCTTAGGAACATGTAATAATACAAAGCATACTGAAAAATCTTCTGTTCATTTAAAACTATTCAGTAATGTCGCCATCCATGAAAAATAATACCCAACATTTCAAAAGTTTTTGGTGACTGTATTTTATTATGCATTTCCAAGTCTTCCTTAACAACTAGTAATCAAGATGGACAAAAAGCCTATGCTGCCCATGATTACAATCCCTTTCAGGTTATAACAAGCAAATCTAAGTCAGATGGTGGTGGTGTGGCACTGCTCTGCCTTCCTTTGGACCACACCATATTCTCTACTTATATGTTTTTCACTCAAAGAGAGTGAACTGAAGTAATTTAATACCATAGATGCTGCTTTGTTATGCATTTGTGCATGTAG
The DNA here is from genome assembly GCF_000951035.1 of Colobus angolensis palliatus. Taxonomy (NCBI): domain Eukaryota; kingdom Metazoa; phylum Chordata; class Mammalia; order Primates; family Cercopithecidae; genus Colobus; species Colobus angolensis. Next base: position 1,161,170 of record NW_012118599.1, read on the forward strand.
TCACCAAAAAGAGTCTAGAAGGTGATACCTTCCCTAAATTCCCCCACTGCTTCCAGCCTCTTCAACATTCTAAGTGGCCTTATCTCCACCCTTTCCCCTTACTCCCTCCAACACAATCTAAGATAGCTTTTGCTTAAGATTTTATAATCACATTCAAAGGATTTTGAATTTTAATTTGAGAGACAATTTAGAAAGCAGATGCCATTTACATTGGGTATTTGTCTTTCACTGCAGTCATATCTTTGTATTAAGAGATCTTTCTCCTAATGGAGAGAAAGGAAAAATGTTTTCAAGGAGAAAACACAAAACAAAAAGCCAAAAGTGAAAAAGAAACGTCCTTCTAGAGCAACACAGACTTAAATGCTTCAAATTTTTTTTGGAACAAGTTTCTTTTAAAACGCTAAAAAAAAAAAAAATTGGTTGATTGGACATAGCTGGTTTATATATCAATAGATGAAATGTGTCAGATTTTAATGAGAGAAAGTGAAAAATGAACAGAAAGAATGACAGTGGAGAAATATTTCTCACATGAATTCCATTGTCTCTGTTCCTCACCAGAAATTTCCTAACATTAGGATATATCCGGGAAAATACTACATTGTGAAAGGTAGATTTTTACAAGGCTCCTGTTTTTTTTTTTTTTTGAAATGTGCTTATCTTTAGACACAATTATTCTGATGCCCTGGGTGTTTTTCCTGTCCCCATGTCTTCTTTCTCAGCATATGCTTATTCCGTATGTTCAATGCCGTATGCAACTTTAAATACATACTCTGAAATTTGGAATGTTTATACTTTGCAGTTGCAAAATACTTTATCCTTCAAATTGCTCTCACTACAAGTCTACCTGAGAATTCAAATGGTGGAGTAAAATACGTGTACTTTTAATTGAAAATGAATCTGACTTTTTGTTTGGTAGTTACTATTTCCTCTTTATTCCTGGAAGGCTTTTTCTTTACTTTCTTTCCCTCAGTGCACAAGTTGATCTTTTTGAAAAATAAGTGTTTGCCAAATCTAGTTGAGTTGGAAGGGAAGGTCGGCGGGGAGGGTGATTACTTAATATTCTGACTAAGAATACTAGCAACTGATTTCCAATGTAGAGGTAGGCTATATGCCTGGTGAAACAATTAAATTATAATTACACTGATTGATATTATAAATCATGCTTTGGGAAAATGAGTTTTAAGACTTTTGATGCCTAGTCTCATTTTTGTTTTTCGCATGTATCTTAGAAAAAAAATCAGCACATATGGAAGATAATAAGAGTTGTTTCTTCCTCTAGTGTGGTAAATTTTTACTTTGTAATTCTGTGCTGTGCTCTAGAGACAGATGAAGCAAATTCATAACTTTGATGATTTCTTTTCAAATATTGAGAACTGTAGCCTACTTTAGGATGTTTTATAAATGCAGAGAAACTTTTTGTCTTAAAGTAATTGATTTGACTTTGTTTCTTAGTTTGGTTTGGATATTAAATAAGCACTGTCAAGAATTTTAGCCATTTAAACTATTTCTTTTTGAAGTGGTGTTTCTTAACTTACTTTCAACCTGCTCTATTGCTATTCTTTGTGATACCTATTTTACAAGGATGTTCCATGTATGTCAGCATTTGGGTCTGCTACTGTGTCATCCTACATGACTCTTCATAATTAAATTTCAGTAAAGCAAATATTAAATAGCAACATCAAGTTTTCCTGCAACAACTTTGTATAAAAAAAAGATGCATACAATAAGATTCTGCAAGCCCTTTCAGTATTCTGCATTCACCAATAACTGAAGACTTCTGAGAAATATGACTTTTCTTTATACACTCAGAGGAAATATTTAAAAAGAAATTAAACAAGAAACCAGGCGCCAGTAGGTAGAGTAAAGGAAAAACATTAAAATTTCATAACAGCTCTAGAATTTGCTCGATAAATTTACGTTGGTATCAGAATACTATCCCAGACAATGAAAGTACTGTGAGCCCTAAGGTTAAGTGAGAGCCTGTAAGGAAAATTAGAGCTGCACAAAAACATTGTAGACTTCCAAATTTTAAAGGCATTAAACATTAAGGATAAACACATACTTTGCTCATTTCCTTGGATTAAGTATGGTATTTTAGAAAGGTGTGCACTTTCCCCATTTTACCCATCAAATTTTAAAAACTCAAATTTCAATCTGCGTGTAGTCATGAAGATTTGATTTGTGTTTATTTGCATAGGTTAAAACAAATCAAAGTATTGAGTACAATTTATGGGAAATATCTAATTTGTAGGTCTGTGTATATTTCAACTGAAATAACTTAAAAGTTATGAATCATGACACTACATTGTAGGATATTTGTATTTCAACTTTCTGCTTAAAATTTTAATACTTAAAGACACTTAAAGCTAGGTTATCTAATCACTGTTATTGAATTATTACAACTACCATTTTGGCAGCTAGAATACATTTATTAGTGATTAATTTCTGCTGTATTTTATTTTAAAAGGCTTTTCTGTCATTAAGAAACAGTGAATTAACCTCAATTTACAACTCATCCTTTTATTTTTTAAGAAGTGCATTTTAATGACATACAAAAGCTAGAAATAATCTCAAATATAGAACTGAGATTCATCAAGCTAACTTAGGCACAACCTGAGACTTAATACAGAAGTGTATTAAGTACATGTCATTGAAAAAAAAGATCTAAAGAAGTACTACGTAAAATGGATGGCAAAATTTTCAGTGTACTACTTGAAAACTGCCTTTTATTTCCCCTAGAATTTGTATGCCCCATGCATCACCGTTCTATGTTAGATGCGTGGTTATAAAATTGTGAAAATGGAGACTTTTCTGGTAACAAAAGGGTTAAGTTCTTTTTGCTTTACCAGTTTCAAATTACAATGAGAAGCCTCTTCTTTCCCAGCAGGGTCGTGCTTACATTACTCTTTAGATCTCTCTTGAAGAGGGCTGGTATATTTGTGCCTGCTGGAGGTGGAATTAACAGTAAGAAGGAGAAAGGGATTGAATGGACTTACAGGAAGGATTTCAAGTAAATTCAGGGAAACACATTTACTTGAATAGTACAACCTAGAGTATTATTTTACACTAAGACGACACAAAAGATGTTAAAGTTATCACCAAGCTGCCGGACAGATATATATTCCAACACCAAGGTGCAGATCAGCATAGATCTGTGATTCAGAAATCAGGATTTGTTTTGGAAAGAGCTCAAGGGTTGAGAAGAACTCAAGAGCAAGTGAAGATTACTTTGGGAACTACAGTTTATCAGAAGATCAACTTTTGTTAATTCAAATACCAAAGGCCTGATTATCATAAATTCATATAGGAATGCATAGGTCATCTGATCATATAATATTAGCCGTCTTCTGCTACATCAATGCAGCAAAAACTCTTAACAACTGTGGATAATTGGAAATCTGAGTTTCAGCTTTCTTAGAAATAACTACTCTTGACACTTTCCAAAATATTTAAAATAGGACAGGAAAATCAGTGAGGATGCTGTGCTCAGAAATGTCACTGTCATGAAAAATAGGTAAATTTGTTTTCAGCTACTGGGAAAGTGTACCTCCTAGAAACTTAGTTTTTTTTTTTTTTTTTTTAAGAGGACAAGAAGGACTAAAAGTATCAACTTTTGCTTTTGGACAAAAATGCATCTGACTGTATTTTTACTTAAGGGTATTGTGGGTTTCCTCTGGAGCTGCTGGGTTCTAGTGGGTTATGCAAAAGAAGGTTTGGGAGACAATCATGTTCACTCCAGTTTTATTTATAGAAGACTACGGAACCACGAAAGACGGGAAATACAAAGGGAAATTCTCTCTATCTTGGGTTTGCCTCACAGACCCAGACCATTTTCTCCTGGAAAACAAGCGTCCTCTGCACCTCTCTTTATGCTGGACCTCTACAATGCCATGACCAATGAAGAAAATCCTGAAGAGTCGGAGTACTCAGTAAGGGCATCCTTGGCAGAAGAGACCAGAGGGGCAAGAAAGGGATACCCAGCCTCTCCCAATGGGTATCCTCGTCGCTTACAGTTGTCTCGGACGACTCCTCTGACCACCCAGAGTCCTCCTCTAGCCAGCCTCCATGATACCAACTTTCTGAATGATGCTGACATGGTCATGAGCTTTGTCAACTTAGGTATGTTGTTCATTTGTTTGTTAATCTATGTTATTACAAAGTGGAAGTTTTTCCTAATAGTAAAGGAGCTGCTTGGTAGGTGGTCATGTTTATATAAAGTCATTTTCTCTAACTCTCCTCTTTAGCTTCTATTTTGTTTCTTTCATTCATGCTATGTAAGATTTTGCCTTAGGCAAAAAGTCATATATATATATATTTAATATGAATAGTTAAATTTAAACACTGATAGTGTGGGTCTTTTCAGATCTTGTTAAAATTTCAACCTCGCTTAAATATATGAATGCAAAGACAATAGTCTAAAAACAGGGACATTTATGAGGATAGCTATGCTATGGGCAAAAATAAAAAAAAGAAACGAGCACTTACAGATGGGAAAGTAAAAGTGACATTCTGAACCACTTTTTTTAAAGTGATTTAAACCACATATAAGTATATATTCACATACTACTTAAAAATCTCTCATCTAGGGGAAGCAACTACTGTAAACATATAGATGTAAAATTAACCAAGATCGAATAGCACCATAAAAGATTACTATCAAGGAATCAAGGAAGGGATTCTGAAGTTCTATAATAAATATTTCAGAAATAAAGTGTCAATCTAACAGTTCTTAACTGTAATGTGTAAAGTATGTTCTACCTACTTGATGTTTTTCACAGGCAAGAACAATGTAAAACATGCTTTAGGGGTCTTTATCTATACAAAATTTTCCTTCTACATGAGATAAAATATTTAATTGTAATTTTCTGTAAACCACAACAATATCAGTGAGAACATTTTAAAATTATATCTCAGTCATAGCTGGTATTTCATGATGGTTTTTAAATACTGATAATGTCAAATGATAATTTAGTTCCCAATATTCCCTCTCACAATAATATTATGGATTACCAATTTCAAATTATCTTATAAGGGCTGTTGTTTTCTTTAAATGTTTTAGTAAAAATTGAAAGTGAAATTTACTATCTTCTGGCAGGCAAAGGAATATAACATCGAATGTGTTTTATTTTTGAAGATTAAAAATTCTATCAACAAATTTAATCCACTGGGAAGAATTGAGAACTTTATGATGTAATAGCTTTTAGAACTTTGTTTTACAAATGCAATCTGCTTTGACTTAAAATTAACATGTTTTAGAAAACGCTTAATTAAAAACTTCCTCATGTAACATCTCAAAGGAAATATTCTTTGAAAAGTCAGATTATCAACAAATCTTAATAACATATGAATGCTTTTATAATATATGTTGCTTAATATACTCTGCTCATTTGCTCTTAGCAATCCTAGCATGAAGGATAAGGTACTTAATAAATCATATGTTTTATGTTACTAGAGACAAAGCTCTCATTATTAAGTGAGTAAGTCATCATTTGTTGCACTAATCAGGTGTCCTGGAGGCCTTTTCTTCTACATATAATTAACAGACTTCACATGGAACTTTTTAGCCTTTAAAATATAGCTTAATGTCAAATTAATTTGGTTGCTTTTACCTAGTATAAGGGACATGCAAACGTAGCTTGTGGTACATTTTGCTTTGTAACATTTCTAAAGTATTATTCAAGAATTTAAAGTAGTATAAATATTTTAATAGAAACATTTCAATCTAGCAAAATTTATATATTCATAAACCATTGAGAAAATCAGGTCATATCATCTAAAATCTGACAAAGAAGCATATATATGTTACATATTTTAATAAACAATAGCTCAGTCATGAATGTCATATTTTATTAGAATTGTTCTGATCATTTACAAGATAAGTGTAAGCATGATTTTTTAATTTATGTGTTTACTTTTTATAAATCTACGTAGAGTAAGAAAGTCAAAACAAATAATAGTTTTATTCGTTGATTCCTAGAACTTTTTTATTATTGAGAAACACATTTAAAAATAAATGACATTTTAGTTACATTGTTCAGATTATAATAACATAACAGTTTATTAGCTTATTGCCTATATGAAGAAATACAATTATTCATTAGACTCTAGAGAAACAATGTTAGTTATAAGCTTTAGAGAAATTGTGTATTTATTTGTATCATGCTTGAACTGCTGAGTAGTACTTTATACTCAATAACAAGCTATGTTGTTTCTTCTTTATTTAATAATTCCAAACTGTCTTACATGAAATTACTGACAAACTGATTCTGACACTAGGTGAGTTTTTCTTGGTAGACTTTAAGGAAAATTAAACCACAGTTTAATTATCCTTTGATCATGCCTTCTAATAAATCCAAAACTTATAGTTGATCACTACTTAGTAAAAAGCTTTAACTTTTGCATTTCTTTTATAATCAAATAAGTAAGCATACTCAGAAAAGGTGAAAGTGTAATAACATTATTAGCTGCAATAAGAGTGTCAGTGCTTTTTAAATGTAATATCCATTAGCAAATATTACCTGTAGTTTATTTCATGTTCTTATAAGACTAAAAAGGATTAGATTTTATTTTTTCACTATCTTAAAATATATGCATATAGCTGAGACTAAGTACAAATGAGTCACGTTAGTAATAGTCAAGGGATTTGTATTGAGGAAGTCACCTGGATATTTAAATATGTGAAAAGAATCTGTTGACATTTCCCATAATTAGAAGAATTATATGAAAATGATCTAGTAGCATCCTTTTCAAAAATGCTTGTGTGTTGTCCTTCTCAAGTCAAATAACGGATTTTCTACAGTTACCTTGTCATTCAGAAATTCATTTTTCAACATAGTTTTGGTCATGAAGAACAATTAAACTTAACCCAAACTCAGAATCATGTTTAACAAAATACCCACTGTTTAAAATTCAGATGAGATTAGCTTTATGTTCATAAGTGAAAAATAGATTTGAATTTACTAAAAGAAAAATAAAACGTAAATAAATTGCCTGAGGCATGCAAACATCTGAATGTGAAACCAAAAGCATCATTTTAACCTTTATTTTAGTGACTTGTTTATTTTGAAGAAACGAATATAAATTATTAATTGTGTGAAGAGAAATATTCCTTCTATCATATTCATTATTCTTAGGCCACTTTTATCAGTCTCATAGTATTAAATTTTACAGGTTGAATTATTTGCTTTTTCCCTAAAACTGTGGAATATCAGTGGAATTTTTGCTTAGTCAATATAACATTATTTTGTTAATAATAATGTCTTTCTGTTTAGTTTTCTTTTTTAACCATCTCTTTGTCAAAAGTGCTAAGTGTTAGTATATGTATTAAATACCAATACAAGTTAAAGACATGATTAGATAATTTGCTTACAATATTTATTTCTTGTTTACACAAAGAAAACATGTAGTGCATTTCTAAGATCTTTTAGTTAGAAGCCAATTTTGATTACTTGATGACATTGTCGCCACAATGACATAACACTAGATATTTTAGAGGAAGTAAAAAACAGTAAAAACAGGAAAATTACTTTTATATTATTCTTTGTATCTACATATTCCTCTGGAAAAAGTTGAACTTTGAGTTTATTAATGGTTTTTCTCTTAGATATATTTCAAGAATATGTTTTAATTCCAAGCATAAAAGTATTTAAATGTGCTGTTAAATTTTTTAAATATGAGAACATACTTAGTATATTTTCATGAAAGAAAAAATGCTTTCAAAAACTTTAAACCTTTTTTGCCTACTTACCCTAATCATTAAGTTCTCTTGGTGCTGGAAGGAAAAAATGCTTATGTTCTCAGTTGACAGGTTTGAAAGGCATCATTGATAATTTATTGTTGTTTTTGGCTGAATCAAGTGCCCAGTGGAAAGGAATTTATATACAAATCTGCCTAAAGATGCCTATCGATGTAGTCTCTCCAACAGTTATTAACACTTGTGCAACATAAACACACCCATAAACACATGGAAGATTTTTTTTGAAGGGGGATGGGTTGGAAGGAAAGACAATCTAAAGCCATTATAGTACATATTCATAAATTATGCCTGGAGTAACTAATGCTAATAATGGGTAAAGCAACAGTCATTCTGTAAAAGTTTTAACTTTTGAAGAGAAAAATATTGCTGAGTGTGGAGACCTTTTTCTCTCTTCTTCAACAACCCTTCACATTCATAATCGTGACCAACAGGATTCTTTTTCTGCTTTAAAGATGATTGATTATCAAGTGACTGGCATGACAGACACACGCAGGGTTGCCAGAGATAGTTATAATCATAGTTTAATTAAATGCCTTTTTTTTTTTTGCAAATTTTAATGGTTACTTACAAATATCAAATTTTAAAGATTAATGAGACGTATTAGCTGGAACTAAGGAGGACTTGGGACTGCCTCAGCCGCCACCTCTGACTCCTTCCCTTTCATTCTTCCATTTTCTGTAATATCACCACTCTCCCTCCTCCCTTCTTACAGCAATTTTTGGCCTTTCCTCCTTGTTCTGTGTCTCTGTAGCCCCAGGCACTCTTGGCACCCCTCTCCTTACCACTCCCACCCTTCCTGGGGTCTGCCTTTGGTCCTGGTTTGCTAGAGGCTTAAATTAGTTGAAAATCAATTAGTTACAGTTTGAGAATTGAGGTGCACTCTCCTGTTTTCTCTCCAGTTGAGGAGGAAAAGGTTATGACGTGCCAATTGCGGCCTCCACCCATTGGGAGAAAAGCTCCCCAGGGCATCAGAGCTGCCCTGGCTCTTGCCATCCCCTGTAATTGTTTCTCCATCATCCCATTCTTCTTTGCCTCCTCATCTCTCCCTAAGGATCCCATTGACAGAATTTAATTGTGTTTTGCCTTTATTTTATAAAATAACATTTAAAAGGGAAAATTTCAAGAAAAGTAAAAGAAAGAAAAAGAAATCAACATTGAACAAAAATAACACTCATCAAACATGCCAGTCCTATTTAGTTTATAAAAAACTTTTGCTTATATTATCCTTAATATTCTGTCACTTCCATGAAGAAATTAATTTTGTTTTGAGAAGAGATAATGAGAAAGAATAAAGAGACAAAGAGTAGGATTTAGAGGCATACAGGAATAAGGATGAGACAGAGAAAGAAATAAAATATTTTGGTAAAAGAGCCTGAAAGAAAGAAAAGGAATGAAATGAGTCATTAAAGGCTGGTTTTTGAGTTGTACAGGTGGAGGAGGTGCTGGGAAATCCTCAGTCTACCTCATACTGAACAGCAGCTAATTCAACATCCCTAACCACATCAGCTCGAGGGGAAAACCCTTTCATCCTTACACACTAAAATACCGAAGTGGGGAAGGAGGGGGGTTGTCTCAGTATGTGTGTACAAGGAGCATACAGACAGGCTACTCACATTTACAGTCATAAATAATGTAGTAGCTCAGTTTTAAAAAACCACAGGTTAAAGGAAGAGGCTTCCCTGACGCACAGGAGAGGGGCTGAGATCAGAGGAACCACTGAAAGGGTTGGAGAGAAACAATGAATCCCTTGTTCTAAGTAATATTTATGAGTGCTTCTTTGCACCTTAAGTTCATATTTTATTGGCTGGGCTGTGGGGTTTCCCATTTGCTCATCTCTTAAAATAATACCCTTGGCTAAGATATCCTTTAAAACACACTAGTCAGCCCTGACAAACAGCTCATTTATTTAGGGGGAAAAGGGATCTGTTTTGATTTTGATGTCAGATTGGGATGTTTAAGATTTCAGCTCACAAAATCTGAGAGTAAGATAAAAATAATGGTGGAGTATTCACCTGACTTTTTCAGAGATGTTTAAAACAATCTGCACAACCAAGTAGTAGTAACCCCTAGTTTGTATGAGTCTTGCCCAAGAAGTTGTGGATAAATGATAATTTTAAAAGGCGGAAACAAAATCTATTAAAATATACAGTGTTTAAAAAGAGAAAAAAAAGACTATTTGTAGAATAGTAAGAAAGGTCTTTAGTGGTTTGGGGAGAAAAACAACAACAACAATAACAAAACAAAAACCCATAAATCAAAAAGAATGCATTAACCTCAGCTTGGAAGGCAGTGAATTAAATACATATTACGTAACTCTTAGAAACCAAAACCTTGTATAATTCTGAATATTTGGATGTTGAAATTAAACTGGAGATTGTGCTGTTATATGACTTCTAAGACAATGAAGATCCTTGTCTTTGATATTTTGTTTGTTCAATTTCTTTCTAGAATATAATTTTAGCAACTTTTATTGTTCTTGTTAAACAGGTTTCCTGGAGTTGTTAGGAATAAAGAAAATAGTTTTAAAAAGTCAGGATCAACAGATGTAAATCCTGCTTAGATTTTATGCAGGACTATAAGACATGTCTAAACCAAGAAAAGATTTATTAGCATGTACACAATTCTTCAGCTATTTTAATGCTCTAATGATATGAGAAGTTCCGTGTTATTTGTTGGGCAGATTTTCTGTCTCTGTTCTGACTCTGTGATTACCCTTTCTATATAGGAGACACAGCCATCTCCAGAATCTTAAGTTCATGGCACATTACTGCTCACATGACTTTAAAGTTTAATTATAAATTAAATTTAATTGCTTTCTTTTCTTTGATTCCATCGCAGAAGTAGAGTAGTATACAGGAAGCCAGAATGCTTGGATTGGAATCCCATATTACATGCTTACTAGCAGCATGAACTTGAGCAAGTTATTTAAATTATTTGTGCCTCTGGTTCCTTATCTAAAGATAAAGTGTAGATAATAAGATAATAAGTGCAAATCTCAACTCGATGAATGTTGAGATAATTTACAGGAGCAGCTGCATAATCTGTGGACCCTGATGAAAATGAAAATGCAAGCCCCTTGTTCAAAAATTATTAAGAATTTCAAGATGGTGGCAGCAGAGCATTATACCAAGAGCAGGGACCTTCTAAGCCCAGGGCCCTGTGCAGCTGCACCGGTCACTTGCCCGCGAGGCTAGTCCTACATGTTTGATTACATGTTGTGGCAACAGAAACCATGTCCCATTCATCACTCCCCGCCTGCCCCACCCACTGAGATGTATCAGCGTTCCCAGAAGAAAAGAGACAGAATGTGCAAACTGAATCATTTAGGAGAGTTTAAGTAATGTTATAATGTTTATAGTGTTGTGGGCAGAGGTTTTGTTTTGTTTTGATGCGGCAAAACAAGGGATCATATAGTGTCTTGGGATGGCAGGGTAGCCTTCACTACTCCTGGGTAGGGGGCATAGTTACCAGAAAGCTCAGAGGAGAGATATGTGGGGAAGGTGCCCTGATAGAAACTGTGGCATTGGGAGAAAGATGCCATGCATCTAATCCCTAGATATTCAGCAGGGAGGGGTACAGATTCCAGGGGATAAATACCCAGACCATATGTTTTGGTCTTCCCTTGGTTCACCCTCACTGAAAGCCAGAGAGCCACAGAACCCATTGGTGTGGTTCCTAAAAGTTAGTCTCTTGGTGAGAATAGCAGAATAGGGAAATGTGAAGAAGTGGATCTTGAAGTACAAATGGAAGATATTTAGCACAAGTAGATAAATAAACATTGGTTGTTTAGTCAGCAAGGGTTCTAGAATTACTTCAATTTCAGTGCAAGTTACTGATATATATGTTAATCTTTGTCTTGGTTAATTTATAATAAAATTCAAGAGAATAATAATTTAGTGTGAGAGATAACTACTTCAGGAGTTGGTGAAATAAAGTGGTAAATATAAGCATGGCATGCTGAAAAAAAATCCTTCAATTGTGTTTGGGTCAATAATTTCAGCTGATATATTAAAACCATTTTAGAGAAAATTGAAATTAAAAAACAAAAATTACCCAGAGAACAGAACCCCCTAAAACAAGGAAAGTAGCGCTTTCAGATCACAATATGAACTGTGGACTGCAATTGCCAATGAAAAAATTCAGTAGGGGAACGAGCAGAATATGTGCAAGTATGTAGAGCAAAATGAAGAGCAATATATTTTTCTAATCCCTGTTTATTCTCAATTGTATGTTATACCTCCTGAAATGATCCATGACTGTGTGTTAGAGCTTTTTTGAATTCTGAGTGGAATCATATGATATTCTCACATGCAGTGTTCGCATTCCATAGTTAATGTTGCAGGCAAAAATAATGTTAGAATGAGTTAGATAGGGATTATTGTCTTTCTTCTTTGCTACCTTTATTCTCCTCTGGCAGAGCTCCTGTAACTCAGAGAGGCAGAATTTAGTAGTAGAGCAGGTATGTCAGCTATTTAGTTCTCATAAATAATCAAGCACTAAACCTTGAGGCCAGAGCCACTCCCTGCCCTTCAATCACAGAGGAATACTGAATAGAACAACTCCTTTCCAGTACCAGTTTGTGTTTTCCATCAAAGTTGCTACCGTTGGCAATTTCACTTATGTAATTATTAAAAGAGGAAGAGAGGGTGCAGCTTGGAAATTGTGTAGCCTCTTCTGCAAATAACCTTGATGCAGACACAAAATACTTATCTAGTGGGGAAGAAATGAAGGTTATTAATTAAATATGCTTTATATCAAAATTTGTGTAGATGTATTCTTTGCTCTGGGTGAAGGAGGGTCACTTGGTTCTCCCTTAACTGTTTTAGTAGGGTTTCAGTGTTAGGGCTTTGAAGCCAGACTGGTTTGAATTCCAGCTGTGTATCCTTGAGCAAACCATTTCATTTTGTTGAAACTATTTCTGTATCTAAGTGGAGCTCATAATACAGAATTGGAGTTAAGATTGTGTAAGGTGAGGTCCTAGACCTTTGAGTCTACATGAGACAAATAATTAATGGTCTCACCTGCTATTACAAGTATTTCTACTAGGATATACTATGGAGATCTAATATTAGAGGAAATCTATATTCAGCCTACCAGACTTCATCAAATAAATGCCTTGCTGAAATTCTGAAACATTATGCACATAATTTTTCCTCTGTCTGAAAGAAAAACCTTGAATTTCATTGACTCTTTCTTCAAGTTGGACAGCTGATGGACTCTGTTCCCCCACCAGGGTGCTTTGGAAAAGGTCAGTCTGTGGCAGAGCCTTCATGAGACGGATTGTGGTGCTTTCCTCTGAGGACCCAAAAGCAACATTTTCTGTGATTAGCTGCTGAAAGGTGCTTTTCATATTACCTTTGGTCAGAGTCCGAGAACTACTCCATGGTTTTACTTTAATTTTAGATATTACCTGTTCCATTTCCTTGCTTGTTAAGGAGAAGGGGAAACTGATCAGAAGCCAAGGCAGTAATATACAATAAGAAGATATTTGGTTGTAAAGACATGGACACTCTATAAAGAACCCTTTGAAATAATGTTAAAAAATTTTTAATGCTTATTTTCATAAGTCAACTCATTTTGAGGGTTTTAATTTTTAAGAAGTTGATTCATGATGAAAATTTAGGTGTATAAACTTTTAAACTCTAAGCAGGAAGGTCACTCTGTTCAAATAATCTTTCAATCTTGGAGCTTTTAGTACTGTCTGTAACTCAAATCATGTCTGAATTTATGATTTATAACTTGCAGCTATTCTCATTACTATTTAAATCATTATTATAATTTTGTTTCTACTTAATACCATTCAGCCTTAAGTGTCGTGACTTTCCTCGACTATTTGGGTTTTTTTTTTTCTTTTTTTCAGATGAGGCTGTTAAATATTTTTGTTAATTTTCTTGAGTTGTTATAATATAATAACTTAAAATGTTTTTAAACGTGATGAAAATATATTTGTTTGGTCTCCAAAGTCACACAAAAGGCCATACATAAACTGTGGACATCTTCTATTACAGGATGCACATTGTAAAATCATCACATTGATTTTTGATATTTCATAATATATTGAGTGGGAAAACATAGGTTTATTGTTTTCTCATTATTTAATAAAATGCTGAAAGATAAGCCATTAATATGATGTCTCAGTCTGTTTGTGTTGATGTAACACAATACCTGAGACTGAGTAATTTATAAGGAAAAGTTTGTTTGGCTCATGATTCAGGAGGCTGAGGAATCTAAGATCAGGCAGCCCATCCAATGAGGGTCTCGTGCTGCTTCAACTCTTGGTGGAAAGTGGAAGGGAATGTGAGTATGTGCAGAGACACGCAGGAGAGACTGGGCTTATAACAACCTGCTCTCAAGGGAACTAATCCATTCCCAGGTGAGCAAAAACTCACTCCCTCCCACAAGATGACATTTATCTATTCATAATGGCAGTGCCTTCATAATCCAAGCACCTTTCATGAGGTTCTAGTTTCCAACACTGCCGTGTTGGGAATCAGCCTTCAACGTGAGCTTAGGAGAGGACATACTCAAATCGTACTGGTAATTACTGCTAGATTTTTAATTGTGATGGGTAAAGTTATTAAAATAAGTACACATTCCAACTACGTATTTATTGATATATTCAAATCACCATTTAAGGTTTTTCTCTTTACACTTTACATTAAAAGTTATCATTCTTCAGTAATTTACATTGAGGAATAATTTTATTTATCAGAATTAAGAGAGCCATTTTTTTTGTATGTGTGATGCATTTACAGTTATGCATCATTTAAAAATGGGGATGTACATTCTGAGAAACGTTTCTTTAGATGATTTCATCATTGTACCAATATCACAGAGTGTACTTACACAGACCTAGATGGCATAGCCTACTACACACCCTAGCTAGATGGTAAAGGCTATTGCTCCTAGGCTACACACCTCTGTAGCATGTTACTGCACAGAATACTGTAGGACGTTAAAACACCATGGTAAGCATTTATGGAAACATATCTGAAAAAACGTAATTGGTTGTGCTACATTATGATGGCTATGATGTCACTAGATGATAGGAATTTTTCAGCTCTATTATAATCTTATGAGACCAGTGTTGTATATACGATCTGTGTTGATCTAAACATTGTCATTATGTGGCTCCTTATAGTGTATAAAATTTCATAGTATAATTGTAGCAGTGATAATTAAAGGAACAATAACAACAATAAATGTAGTTCCCATGACAGAGACTGGACTCTGTGATTTTTATGCATTATTTCAGTGTATCCACATCTTAATTCCATGGGTAAATATTTTTCTGTCAATGTATTGATGTAAAAATTGAGGGTATTCAGAGGGTAAATAACTGACAAAAGTCACCCAGCTAGTGAATGGCGAAATCATTACTGGAGCCATGCTCTGGTGACAGATTTTATATTCTTTGCCATTATTCTTTGCTTTGTAACCAGCTTTTGGAGAAATTAAAAAGTATGCAATTTTTAACAACAACAGTAATAATGGCTTACATTTTTTAAAAGCGCCTTTATGTACATTATGTGGTTTGATCTAAATTACTGCAGTATATAGCACTCAAGGAAGTAGATATGATCCCACAACATACATCTATGGAAACTGGAGTTCTGAAAGGTCATTCATTCAGTCATTTAACAAATAAAAGCTGACTACCTACTATTGGGCCAGACACTGTGCGAAAGACTGTGCCTGTTTTACTGCCAAGATCACAGGGCAAAGGAGCCAGGTCCAGGCCCAAAATCCTTCATTCTTGTGCCAGGATTTTTTTTTCTTTGCTGAATGTCACATACTTTAAATAAATCACACCAAAAATCTAGCACCAAGTAAAATTAAAAACACTAACAAAAATCCCTTTAAAGAATTTTTTTTTAAAGCCTGCTACCAGCTGACAGAACCTATGGAAGCCTTTTAGTCCAAAAAGACTGGAGCAAAAGTAAAACCAAAAGCAAAACTTGGAGAGGCTGTTAAAAGCCTGTTTGTATAGCTCTGGGAAATTATTAGTATGGAGGCTGCAGTGACTTTTAAGGAAATATCCGAAAAGAAGGTTTTATGTTTTACACTGGATGCTAATTGTACATTCCAAAATATAAGTGTGGCTCAAACATTCATTATTTGTGTTGTATTCAGGAAATAAGGATACAAGAGCATACAATTTTTCAAAATTAAGTTGTTGGAGCTGTCTAAATCTTGACCCCTAGCCCTATCTTACTTCTTCAATTGTGATGGATAAAGATTTTCCTCCAGGTTTTACTGCTAACAAGAGTGTATAAAGTGTTTACTTTGTTACTTTATACATTGAACATAATGTAGTTTCAGGATATAGTGAGAGTCAATGGAGATACAATTATACATTGAAGTAAAAGGGGATTCTGAGAATTGGTATAAGGACCACTTTCATCCATTTCCTTGAATCTGCTTACAGTATTGGGGATTGGGCAATGATTACTTCAAGTTGATTGTCGAGAAAAATTGACCAATATTCTATGACTTCCTTACTCTTTCCTGACAGTTTACTCTGATTGTGAAGTAAAAATTACATCAAAATATGGATGTAAGTGTACTGGTACACCATCACAGTTGTTAGTGTTCATCTATTAATTCACATCAACAAAGCATTCTATCATAAAAGTGAAATAATAGAAGTGGAAGAAGTTAAGACTGTAATGATTTCTTCTAGTGGATATTTTGTTTGCTGCAGCTAGTATAGTGCTTATGATGTGCAAGAGAGCATGAAAATAGCATTTTAAGTGCTAACATTTTAAATTTTCATAAAGTCCCTAAATTTTATAGATGAGGAAATAGAGACCCTGAAGTCCTTTGTCCAAAGTCCTACTTCCTGTAAGAGGAGGAACTGGATTCAGAGCTCAAGCTATTCACTGATATGCTATGCTGCCTTTGTCAATGCTATTGAGAAGACTGCTGTTGTGGGGATATTGCTTGAATTCTTTGTAAAGTTCTATATATTTTCCAACATATTATATATTGAATTTGCACTGTTTTCACTTCATCAGTAATGGACATAAAATGTCACAAAATGAAATAAAAATATTTTAGAAGAAAGTCTCTAATAATGAGTTTACCAAGAGTCTTCTCCCTAGAGTTCAACTGTTACGGGTTTTTGATAGATGAGTTGTGTTGCTGGCCTTCCACAGGAGGCAAATACTCATGAAACAGGAAAAGAAGCACTTTGCAGACACCAAGGATACTGACTTTTGTGACATGCAGTCTAACTGGTCAGTACTAAGGAGTGGAAAGGTTGATCTGTGTTATTGATTCCCACTTTTAAAAGACAGATTTGGCATAAACAAGATTAACATTTGGCAAAATAGAAAAGAGGTAAAATATCAAAGTTGCAAACAGTAATAGGCCTTAAAAGAAGTGGTTGGAGATTGGAATAAAGTAATAGTGAGTTTATTTGGATGCTGGGTGATTTCCAACCTGCTGGCCAGTCTAGAAGGCCATATAAGCAGGCCTGCCATGCCTCTAAGTATGCCTTGCCTCAGCTTCTCTGACCCCACTTGGGATTGACCAGCGAATTAGTAGAAACCTACTAAAGTGGAAGTTTGGGCTTCAGGAACATCTACAGCTTACAAGTTAGGAATCTCCTACTGCTTGCTGCAACTAGAAACTGACAGATAACTTCTGCTTCATCCTGCCAGTCATGACTGAAACTCCTCTGTGTTATAGATAATATTTAATGACATCCCGTATTTAATACACATCCTTTGATTTGTAGCAGTTACAGCCCTAATCTCTTGCATGTGTAAAGTGAGTTTCTTTCCATAGCTCACTCATTGCCCCTGTATCACACAAAAGCTAAATATATTATTTCTGCTCCTTTTATATCTTATGAATTAAAGGGTGAGGACTTGGGATATTTTTTTTTTTTTCAAAAGAAAATATTTCTGGAGCTACAAAATTTCTCAAAGCAAAATGCGAAGTACATGAGGACATTTCAGACCCGTCTATCCTCAGCTCTCAATACCAAACAGAGGGAACCACACAATGAATTATAAAAAGCAGCTACAGTTGTTAACATACTGATTTTTAGTTATAACACTGAAAACTAATCTCTGCTTTGAAAAGCAAGACAAGAGGTAGCTAAGAGTAAAAATGAGCATTTAAGACATCACGTGCTGCTTCTTAAAAATTCTATTTTATCTCTCTCTCTCTACCTTTAGCCACTCGTACCCAATCTACCAGTGGCCCTATTGTAATGCTAGAAGTGTGAAGGATCTTAATATCTGATTTCTAATTATTTAGTCTGAGTCATACTTAGGAAGTCAGATGAACTTATGAATAGGTCAAACATTTTATTTAATTTATATTAGACTAATTTCATTGACATATGATATAGCAGGTGCTTAACTATAATTATATTCCAATCTCTTGTCCACTTTCAATCATTTACTCTTTTTAATCGGAGTTCTTTGTCAGGGTTTCCTAAAATGAATTTCATGGAAAACATTACTTAAAATAATTTTTTTCTTTTGATAGGATCTTCCTCTGTTACCCAGACAGGAGTTCAGTGGTGTGATCTTGGCTCACTGCAGCCTCCACCTCCTGGACTCAAGCAATCCTCCCACCTCATTCTCCCAAGCACCTGGGACTACAGGTCCATGCCACCACGCCTGGCTAATTTTTTAAATTTTTTTTTTTTTTTTTTTTGAGACGGAGTCTCGCTCTGCCGCCCAGGCTGGAGTGCTGTGGCCGGATCTCAGCTCACTGCAAACTTCGCCTCCCGGGTTCACGCCATTCTCCTGCCTCAGCCTCCCGAGCAGCTGGGACTACAGGCGACTACCACCTCGCCCGGCTAATTTTTTGTATTTTTTGGTAGAGACGGGGTTTCACCGTGTTAGCCAGGATGGTCTCGATCTCCTGACCTCGTGATCCGCCCGTCTCGGCCTCCCAAAGTGCTGGGATTACAGGCTTGAGCCACCGCGCCCGGCCAAATATTGCCCAGACTGGTCTCAAATCCTGTGCTTATGTGATTTGCCTAACTCAGCTGCCCAAAGTGCTGGGATTATAGGCATGAGCCACCAAAACATTTCTCTGTCCTTTTAAGAGGGGTTGTCTGAAATTTTGTGGCCAAATAAATTTGAACTATGTAAAGAAACTAATTCAATAGGTTTTTATGTTTTCAGGACAGGATTCCTCAGTGTGTTTATGATGCTAATGAGCATTATGAATCTCTGCAAGGAGGATATAGGTTATAGGGTTTCACATGATTGATCGTTGGTATTTGGGAGAAACATTTCTTTATGGAGAAACACTTTATAAAAGCTATTCTGGCAATAAAGCAAACAGAAAGTTATTATACTTTAATTTGTTGACATTGTAGTCACTTTTATGTCAAAAAGGAGCAGGAAAAAGTTGCAATTCCAATATCTAGGGCCAATTATTGTTGATGTTTTTGTACATTTCCTTTTATACTTTAAAAATATACCTTTTTGTAGAGTTGACCTGTTTATGTAAGGTTGTACCCTTACTTAATTCTTGATTTTTAAGCTTTTGGGTTTTCTCATTTGTTCATTTTCTCCTTATGAATATATTTTTGATGACTGAATAATATCAGCCAGATAATTCATTGTCATTTGCATAAACAGTATTTTATTATTGGGCATGCAATCTTTTTAGCTTTTACTACTGTTTGCTGTGTTGCAATAGATATCTTTACTCATGTGTTTATAAACATTTCTGACCAGTTTTTTAGAGTCTGTTCTTAGAAAACAAATTATTAGAGCAAAAGGTGTGATTTTTTTAATGCAATTACACAGAATTACATTGAGGAGTTCCTGAGGAAAATGAACCCAGAAACACTGATTATTGAAACTAACCAGTGTTTCAGTATCACTGCTAAATCACTTGCCATCCTATACCTTTTAAATTTTTTTTTTCTTAATTTTACTTTAAGTTGTGGGATACATGTGCAGAACGTGCAGGTTTGTTACATAGATATACATGTGCCATGGTGGTTTGCTGCACCCATCAACCCATCATCTAGGTTTTAAGCCCCGCATGCCTTAGGCATTTGTCCTAATGCTCTCCCTCCCTTTGCCCGCCACCCCCTGACAGGCCCCAGTGTGTGATGTGCCCCTCCCTGTGTCCATGTGTTCTCATTATTCAGTTCCTACTTACGAGTGAGAACATGCAGTGTTTAGTTTTCTATTCCTGTGTTAGTTTCCAGCTTCATCCATGTCCCTGCAAAGGACATGAACTCATTCTTTTTTATGGCTTTATAGTATTCCATGGTGTACATGTGCCACATTTTCTTTATCGAGTCCTTCAGTGATGGGCATTTGGGTTGGTTCCAAGTCTTTGCTATTGTAAATAGTGCTGCAATAAATACACATTTAAGCCTCCTGAAAAATACACTAAATTGCTTTTCAGTAAATTTGTTTCAATTTCTATTTGTACCAGTGGAAACGTTAATACTATTTTACCAGAATGAAACCTGAATTAATATTATATATTTACATTATTGATAGTCTAAAACATATCTCTTTTATTTGCATTTCTTCTGAGATTTGTTAATCTTTTATATTTTCTCTTTGAGGAGTTTTAAGTTTACAGCTTATGCTTAGAAATTCCTCCTGTTACTAGGTATTAATAATTATTTACTTTTTTCCCTTTTTTTTTTTGCCTTGATCTCTTTTCAGTCAACTCATTTTTTGTAAATAGCAATTATGTGAAGACATTTCCAGATATTTAAGAATTTTAAAAACATACCATCAACATTCTGTTTTGAAAATAATTGCTCAAAGTCATCCCATAGGTAATTGCCGAAAAAAAAAAAATGGAGAAGAATGAGGTGTTTATAATATTCAATGAGTTAGAATTTTAGAATTAAAATGAGGTAAGCAAATATATTTGGTCTAAATGACTTTATGTTCAAATAACCTTCTATAATTATAAAATGCTCAAGTATACATGAACAAAGAATAATTTGGATGGCAGAGATGTAATACCTCATTTATAACACTATTTAAAGGTATTGGCCAAGTGTGGTGGCTCAGGCCTGTAATCCCAGCACTTTGGGAGGCTGACGCAGGTGGATCACCTGAGGTCAGGAGTTCAAACCCAGCCTGGCCAACATGGTGAAACCCCGTCTCTATTGAAAATACAAAAATTAGCCAAGAGTGGTGGCACATGCCTGTAATCCCAGCTCTTGGGAAGCTGAGGCAGGAGAATCGCTTGAGCCTGGGAGGTGGAGGTTGCAGTGAGCCAAGATTGCACCATTGTACTCCAGCCTGGACAAGAAAAGTGAAACTCTGTCTCTAAATAAATAAACAAACAAACAAACAAACAAACAAATAAAGTTGTCATTTTGGGATTGCAGAGTACTACTAAATAAATGTATACATTATTTTTTAATTGAGTTGTAATTGCATGCATTTACCCACAAATTATATACTTTATAGTTTAGTATCAAGTTTGACTTTTGAGCCAAAGCATTTGTTTTCACAGAATCTCAAGGTGTTTTGAAATTTTTTGCCATCAGCAATTATTTAAATGATCACAGTGATATAGGATATTCATAACCCACTTTTAGCACCTTGACCTCTTTAGTATCTTCTAGATTGATAGTTACTTCTAAGGGATATGAAAGAGTGCCAAAGCATGGCTGCATTTTTGTTTTGGCTAAACCTGGTCTCTAAATGATAGGTTTTCATCATACATGTTTATCATCTTACCAACCTTTCTTAGCTTTAAGCATTTTATAATCATACATAATAACTGTTTGAGTCTCAATACTGTATAATAGCATAGTTTTTAAAATGTCATTTAAGCAACAATTAGTAATGTAAATTCAAATAACATATTGTGTTAACTGCAAAAATAATGCAACGTAAGCATCAGTTGAATGATTTGATAAACTAAATCAAAGAAGGTATATCAGAACTGCATGACCAGAAGAAAACAGGGTTCAAAATTTTATATTAGTAAGTATAGGATTCAAAAATTGCATGACGTTGAACAAAACAAGTCACTATGATCATGAACTACATAAAACTTTACAAAGCTCCAGCAGTGCCAACTCTGTATATGGAAAGTAATAAATTAAAATATGTAAGGTAAAGATGGTTAGAAATGTAAGTAAAAATTGGTAGAAGCAAAATTGTACTATGAAATCTTTCCATAAAGTTAATACTGCATAATAGCGCACACACACACATACACACACAAATGTAAAAATGTAAAATAATGCTGTACTTAAATAATACAATTGATAAGATTAAATTAAATGGTACATAATGAGGATTATACTTTGAAGTATATTGATATGTATGAAATCATGTAGAGAATAGAGAATATGATTTTTGAGATTCCATGGAACAGTTAAATCATCACTAATCAGATGGTATATAAGCTTAAAAGTATAAAAAGTGTAGATAATAAACATGTAAGAAAATGTTCAACACTATCAATTATTAGATAATTGCTCATTAAAACTGAGATATACCACTACACATCATAAAAATGGCTAAAATAGAAAAAGAAATAAAAAACTCCGAACTCAGAAAACCAAGTGCGTCAATGATGCAGACCAACTAAAATGCATATAAATTGCTGGTAGGTATGCAAAATAATACAACCACTTAGGAACATCTTACAATTTTTTAAATAGTATTAAACATATGCTTGCCGTTATGACACAAATCTCACTTCTAGGTATTTACCTAGAGAAATGGAACCTTGGGTTCACACAAAAACCTCTACATGAATGTTTATAGTGATTGTATTAATAATTCTCCCAAACTGGAAACAACTTAAACATCCTTCAGTGGCTGAATAAACAGTGACACATCCATTGAATTAGATTCTTGGCAACAATAAAAGGAGAGAACTATTGATAATGCTAAAACATAAACCTACAATACATCTAGCTAAGTGAAAAATACCAGACCCAAAGGGCTATATATTGTATGATTTCATTTGTATGAAACTGTGGAATAAGCAAAATTGTAGATATAGGAACAGATCAGTGTTTGCCAGGGATTAAAGGTAGGGTTAAAGATTGACTATAAAACAGCCATGAGCAGGTAATAGAACTATTCTGTATCTTGACTGTGGTGGTGATCACGAATTCTGCATTTGTCAAAGGCATAGAGCTAATGGTAGATTTCATTGGTAAAAGCAAATTACAGAGGCAGATATATGCCATATTTACAATCAAGTATTCATAAACTATATAAAATAGCTATTTAAAATAAATAGCTATATTAAGAGAGGAAATTAAATGTTTAAGGAATAACATTTAAAAAATACATAAAAATTTATCAAAACATAAAAAGTAGCAGCCAAGGCAGAACTGTATGATAAATTAATGTGTTTGGAAGTTTGGCACCAAAAGAAAAAGATTAGAATAAATGTATATTGATCAATTAAGCATCTGATTAAACATACTCCATGAAATCCTAGAAGGACTACATGCAGGAGTGAAAGCAAAATGTATTGAGTTAGAAAACAAAAAGAATGGGATTAATTCGTCTAAGGGTTGTTAATTTGCAAGATCAAGTAATCAACAAACTTCTGGTAAGCTCAATAAAAATAGAAAAATCCCAAACAAATGAAAAGAGAAATAACATATTATAAATATTCTCTAGTACTTTAATGATTACTACATTAATGCTATGCTAATATCTAATATATTAAAAATCTGCCTTTTTTTTTTTCCTTTTGAGAGAGGGTCTCACTCTGACACCTAGGCTGGAATGCAGTGGCACCATCCTAGCTCACTGCAGCCTTGACTACCTGGGCTCAAGTGATGCTTCTACCTTGACCTTCCACATTCTCACCCAAAATAAATAAATACAAATAAATAAATGAATACAAATAAAAATAATAAAAAGTGTTGAAATTACAGGTATGAGCCAGCACACCCCACCCAGCTTATTAAAAATCTTATTGAGATGTCCCAGGAATGAGAAACGTAAGTAGGTACACAATATTGGTAGTTGCTGAAAATTTGATCAAAAGTTTTTTTTCTGTTTTCTAAAGGAGATGAGGAAATTTGTCATTTTAGGGGAGAGAGAATAAAAGAAACACATCAAATGCTACATCAATTGGTCCAGAATGTTTTTAAAATATGAAAAATTGCATAGTAATTTTTAATAAATGAGCATAACATGCATACGAAAATATAAAAAAGAGTCTTTTTGCATGGCAGAAATCTTACTTAAAATTATTTGCAAATCAAAATCAAAAGTACTGTGGAAAAATCTTAATTAAAATACTTGCAAATTGAAATTGAGTGCTTTTAAAAGAGTCATTTACCTTTACCAATTGATTTAATTCTAGAAATGAAAGGATGATTTAATTTTAAGGAATCTGTCAATTCAATGAAGCATATAAGGTAAAATTAGGAAACTGGTCTGAATTTATGGCATATCTAAAACATTTGGCATTTAGAGCCAATCATTGCAACACCTTGCTCCTCTATGTGACAAAATTATCTTCAACAATAATTGTGAAATGAATCTAGTAAAATAAGGCTAAATTAAATTATTTTTATTGAATGATAAATATATATGCATATATACACACATATACATATGTGTACGAATGCCAATAAAATAAGAAAAAAATGCAGTATAAAAAAGAGACATTAGATTAACACTTAAATTGCATTAATTTTTTGAAATGAAAAAATATTGAGCAATATCAACATCTTGGTCAATTATATAAGAAATAGTTTTCATTTCCAAGGTTTCTGCAAATTTGTCAATGACTTTATCAAAATTATCTTTATATATTTGTGTTTAGTATCAGAATGTCCAGATTTGCCTAATCTGTCTTCATTCCTACTTGATAAAATAATAATTTATATAAATCTTATTTTTGAGGTTTTTCTCATGAACGCAACAGCATATATAAAAGTAGAAAATATCTTAAAGAAATTTGTTAGAAATTCATAAAAACCTTTTTGTCCATCAATTTAAGAAATTATAATGCAATCTATCATTGTTTCTTTGGATTCATTATTGTCTTCTAGTTTTCACATTTGAAAATGTTTGCTAAAATTTCGTTACAAAAAATTAAAGGCATATTACATTTGGTAAAAAATTCTGAAGTATATAGTGGTTTTGAAATTGATTGAACTTACTTAGGGTGCTATTTGTGTCTCTGAGTCATGTGGTACTACATATTCCTGCAAGCAAACAGTAGATTTGATATAAACAGTGATAGCCCAGTGATCGTAAATAAAAAATATAACCATACTTCAATTCTTACCCCATGTGTATTAGGTTTGACTGTATAACCAACAGTTCTCTACATTAGCTTCCATAGAATACAGTGTTTATTAAAGGATAAATAATAAAAATGTGCTAATTGGAAACTTACATACATATTATGAAAATACAGCAGTTACAACAGCATTTTTTTACAACTTTGCTCAACACATATTTTTTTCTGGGAGGAGTATTTTGACACTCTTTAGAATTGCTGGAGGCATGGTGATAATAAAAAGCAGAATGACTAATAGTTGGTTATATTATTGTTTTCAAATCCTCTACAGAAAGTGAATCTTCTTCTTTCCTTAACCCAGAGTGGCTTGCTCTAACCACCTAATCTTGGTACACCAATGATGTTTAATAGGAGATTAATGGCATATAATAAAACTTGATTCTGTTTCCCATTAAAGAAAGAGAGAGAGAAGGGGTCGGGTGAGAGAGAGAGAGAGAGAGAGAGAGAGAGAGCTAGGAATAGAAAGATAATTTACTCATAAATAATATCTATCACAAATTAGCAACAAATTAATTTAATTTAATTTTATTTATTTATTTACTTATTTATTTGAGATGTAGTCTCCCTCTGTAACCCAGGCTGGAGTACAGTAGTGCAATCTCGGCTCACTGCAACCTCCACTTCCCAGGTTCAAGTGATTCTCCTGCCTCAGCCTCCTGAGTAGCTGGGACTACAGGCGGGCATCACCACGCCTCGCTAATTTTTGTATTTTTAGTAGAGACGGGGCTTCACCATGTAAGCCAGGATGGTCTCGATCTCTTGACCTCGTGATCCGCCTTCCTCGACCTCCCAAAATGCTGGAATTCCAGGCGTGAGCCACCGCGCCTGGCCAGCAACACATATTTTAATAATAAAATTATGTCTAATGAAATTCCACATTAAGGCAAAACAAACTAGTGTGTTGGTTATCACTATCAATAATTAACAGAGGTCTGGAGGTTTGAAAAATGCTTCAAGTTTTCACAGTATACAGTTGATAATATTGCTTTCTTTAGGAATCAACTGAAAAGATACTAAAATTAATTGGTATGACTAAGAGAGCAGAAATAAGACTAAAAAGCACAGTGGATTTCTTCTATATAAAGAGCACTCAGTTAGAGACTATGATGAAAATATTACATAACGATGACAGTAGAAGTAGAAAAAAAACACCAAAATTATAATGTGAAAAGTTTAATTGGAACCCTTAACAAGAACATGTAAGATTGTCATGACTAAATTTTATATAAACAAAAAAAGATAGTGACACACAATTTTCTGAATGAGAAAAGAGAGATGAAATACTGTCTTTCTATCTGCATATAGATTTACTATCAGTCTAAAACTCTTAACTGAATCTTTTCTGGATCTTGACAGAAATACACACAAAAAAACCCCTCATCTTAAAATAAAAATCAACTAAGAACTAGTGGGACAGCAAGTTTAGTGATCTTCCTACCAAATTTTAATTTACATTGTAAAGCCCTACTAAATATTTTAATATCTTATATATTGCTGTAATAGAAGCAGTATAGTATTTGTATACAACAAATTATATGTAGCATGCTTCCTGAATTGAATAGATTTTAATATCATGAGAGTAGATAGATATACTAACAGAAATAAATTAAATTCATTTTACTAGTAAGTGCTTGGCATATAAAAATATTTTGGGGGGATAGAATGGGAGGCATGAAAATTTGAGCTAATACAATTTCCTTCTGGATTTACTGAAAAATTAGTAGAATCTTCAGCTTTCTTGCAGAGTCACTCACTCAAGATACCTTTGCAATAAAATAAACTTCCTAACATCTGACATGGCCCATACTTAAAAGGAGGCTTTTCATACCTTTTAAGTAATCTTTTCTGTGATTTACTAGAGGGAATGTAGATTTTTTTATTATCAGATGCTTTCTATGACATCTAATCATATTATTAACACTGTGTCCATGATAAGTGTTTAAAATTTAAAAGTACTTTTGTAATACTTAATCCTCTTAAGTTGATTTTTATGTTTACCAAAGTTATACTTGCACATGGTCTAAATCATGCTATGAAGTTTTGTTAAGAAAACAGAAGTTCACTTTGTTTTCCAAGTCCACAGATTCCTTTGCAGTTGAGTGGTTCTACTGCCTATTCCTCTCTCCAGAAATGTTCTAGTAATATTCCCTGGGGTGGAAGCCAGCTTTCCACGCTTCTTCCAGAGGTACTACCACCTGCCTCCATGGGAGAACTGGCTCTGGACACCCGCTCTAGTCTTGCTTTTTCTACTGCTCCTGCCTATCTCCCTTAAAAGCATTAGTGTCTCTCCCTTCTCTTGTGACACACATAACATATTCCTCACTCCATGACATTGTCGTAGACTGAAAGAAGCCAGTAAGGGCAGTTGTGTACAAGTAAGCTGTTTTTTGTTTTAAAGCACAATCATCCACTGAAAGAAAAAGTAGCACAGAGACCTGTCTAGCTGCTTAGAATGGGGAGAAGAGAATTAAGAGGACAAAAAAAAAGATAAATAGCTTTTCTTTTGCTTATTCTATTAAAGTAACAACAACAACAAAAAAGCAAAGAAACAAAACAAAAAACAAAAAAACCCCACAACACTAATGTTTTGTGCCACTATACTGTTTGCTCTAAGGAATATAAAGAAGGATACACAAAACTACTTTTAAGAAATTCAGTCTGTTAGATCAAAGCAATAACTTTGGTAATAGCTATCTTACCATTCAACTGCTGTGCAGTGCAGAAAATGCTAGATAGTGTACAAACATTTCATCATTTAAAACATTCTACATCTTGTAAGATAAACTGTTTATTATCTCCTGTTTTCAATGAGGAAATTGGGGTTTGGAGAGGCCCACATTTACACAACTAATGAGTTAAGAAGATGGGACTGGAACCTACTTTCCTAATCACTATGCTAAACAGCCTCCAGATATACATTTAGTGGATACTAAATAAATATTTGATGAAAGAATTTGTAATATAAGACACACATGGCTTATGATGAATGACAGTGCCTTTATCAAATAAGCATTACTGTGAATGCTTTGTCGGAAGAGGAAACGATTACTGTGAGGAGACAAAAGGTAGAAAATGTGCACAAAATAAGGCTTACACTGGATAAAATTTGGGACAGAGAAACTTTGTGGGATAAAGTAATAACTTGAGCAGTGGTGTGAATATATAAGGTCTGTATATGTCACTGGGGACCAGCATCACTGATCAGGGATGTTAAATATATCCTGGGCAGGGATCTATCTACCTGTTTATCTATCTATCTATCAATCAATCAATCAATCATCTACCTACCTACCTACCTACCTACTTACCTAACTACATATCTATAAATACACACATAAGCTTTTCTATCAGGTAAATATTTACGATCTGCTTGACATTTGCCAGGTATGTCTAAGCAATTTATATGTATTAGCTCATAGAATCCTCAACAAAATTATAATATAAATACTATGATTAATCCCCATTTTACAGATGAATAAAAGCTAAAAGTCAAGTAACTTGGTAAAGGTTGTGCAACTTGTAGATGACACCTGAGATTTGAATCCAGATTATTCAAGGAAAGGTGATGTATTAGAGATAAACTTGAAGTGCTGTTCTTGGTCAAAAACTAAAAATGTATGGCACTGACAGCCCTTGACAAATACTGTGTATGCAAAGGACTTCAAAATGTTGTTTAACCACAAGTTTCAGAGGAAACAAATTGATAGGTTCACCAGAAAATGTACTGTAAGTTTAGGTCTTATTAGTAGAATAGATGAT
This sequence comes from Colobus angolensis palliatus, assembly GCF_000951035.1. Lineage (NCBI taxonomy): Eukaryota > Metazoa > Chordata > Mammalia > Primates > Cercopithecidae > Colobus > Colobus angolensis. The sequence goes on from NW_012118599.1 coordinate 1,189,941, forward strand.
CAAGGGTAGGATGGAAATAGTCTTTGTCTACATGTTCATCAGAGAAACCTAGGATGATTTTCATTCACTTGTGGTCTCCATGATTTAATAAATATACAGAGAAAGTTTAACATGTTCATAGGAGATGAATGCAGGGTGTGAGGGTGTTCTAAATCATATATTAGGAATGCTTGAAGGAAATCTTTTAAAAGCTTTTCTTCTTACACAGGATAAAATTCAGACTCATTACTCTGTTCTACATATCCCTAAATAATATCTATTTTGACTCTCCATTTGGCATTTTTCCTAACTCTTCCTGCAGCTCACTCAGCTTTAGTCTTCTCCTCTTGCTCTTCCTTAAGTAAGACAGTGTCCTTCCACAGGGCCTTTGCACCTGCCATTCACACTGCCTAAATATTCCTCTCCAATCTATGTATGTTGCTTATTCTTATGTTAGTAAATTTCCAGTTTTTCAGAGATTTCTTCCTCACTTATCTAAAATAGCATTCATATTAATCTCTATTCACTTATCCTGGTGTATATGTGCACATGTCTGTGTATATGTATGTTCATGTGTAGGTATACACATAAGGCCTTTATCAGCACTTGATATTATTTATATATTCATCGATTCTTAGCTCTTGCTATTACAGTTTTCTCCAGTAGAATATGAACTCTATAAGGACATGGACTTTGCCACTTTTCTTCACTCCTGTAGCCCCAGACCCCAGCAGTGTGCCTGAAACACAGAAGTGTCACAACAAATATTGATTGAAAGAATAAATGATGGACCATGTAGCTTCAAGAAGAAAAAAATGCAATGAGGCTGATTGTTATCTTCAAATATTTGAATTGCTTTTGCATAGAAGTGTGATTAGACATAATCTAAAATAGAGCTAAATTAATGGCAATCCCATTTTTTATAACAATCACAGTGATTCCAAAATGAAGTGTGTTTATTCTCTGTTACTGAAGATGTTCAAGCAATGACAGTCTAATTTCTTAGGTAAGATTTAGAGAGGATCATATTTGGACTTAATGAATTGTAAGAGCTGGTCTAATCCTGCAGTCTTTGATTTTATGACTGGAGATAAAGGAGAAATGATTCCTGCTGCATCCTTTGTCCCACCTGATACCTGGCTCATATTTAGAATCATAGCATTTTAGGGCTGACAGAGATTAAAGTCACATAGAGAAGGAAGTTGAAAACCAGGAGATGATATTAGCTTTCTTCAACAAAACCAACTAGGATCATCCACGGACCACAGCATAAACTCCCAACTCCTCAGTCATCAATAAATATTTATTAACCTCTAACTACTTGCTAGGAAATGTTTTCAACCCTGAGGTTACAGCAGCAAATGAGATAAACAAGAACTTTATTTTCATTGTGATACCATTTATCATATTGTAGCTAGACTTACATGGATATGCATAAATGTATGTATATATTGAATATATGAACAATATGAATATATTGAATTATAAGTAATGTATCAGTCATCTAAATTTTATGTGTTATTACTAAATGGAAAAGATAGAGAATCAAGTGTAGTGACTGAGATACAGTGTTCTCTTTGTTTACAAATTTGCATTCTTTTGGCTTTTGAATGATTATACCAAAGTGACAGCTGTTGGTCAACCAGAAACCAGGAGTCGACTGAATTTTTGCAGGATATTTATTCGTACATTAGGGTGGTCTTCCAGGAAACAGAACAACAAACAGAATATTTTACAATCAGTGATATAGAAATATACACAAAGCAGCATTCTGGTTGAAAATAGAAACTTTTGACCTCACACAGGGAAGTCTAAATGTAAGTTAGGCTACGCCAGCAGTTTTGACTAGGAAAGTAAATACAAGTTTTAAAAAAGTTGTTTTAAAATAATGCACTAAAAGATTAACTGTACAAATTAAAATCCAATTAATTATCCTTCTAAGGAAAATTAACAAGTAGAATTAAAAGCATCCTTAACAATATTGGTGATCTGTATGAAAAAGCTATAGGAGTAGATGTGATGCTATTTTCCCTAGGAGTCCTTTTAAAAATTTTAGAGTGCAATTTTTATTTTTACAATATTGAGATATATCACTGATATTTTGATGGCTAAGATACGCTACAGTAATGGATATTCCACACAGTGAAGAATTGACTGCATTTTATAAAATTTCTGATCTCCTTCTGGACATTCCTGTAGATTAAAAAATCAAAATCTAGATTCTAAACTCAACATAAAAGTAAAAAATATTACTGCATTTTTATATACATTGATTTTTTCCCATTAATATATTTGTCTTTGAAGTCAATGAATAATAGCATGTTTTTTGGGCCTAAGAATTTAATAAGCATCATTTTCAGTTTTGATAAATAATATGACTAATGGTAATGCAATGGTATAAGTCTGCTTTTAAGGCTGTTGCATTCCTGATGATGTAAACCTATGATCACTTCTGTTGTATGCCCACATTACTTTGTAAGATTCATTTTGTATTGATGTTTTCAAGACAATGAGGGTAAATAGGACACATTATGTAAAAGTTTTGTCTCAGGATAGAAAAGGACACATTACAAACAGCATAAAATGAAGTACTGGGACAGCCCAGGTTGAGAATGACAGGACAAGATGAGAAGTCATGGATATTTATCCTGGGTCTGGCAAAGATGACCACAGGGGCTCTAATGTATTATGGAATGCAATTACTTTGAATTTCAGTTCCACCACTTTCTAAGCTCTGCTACGTTGGGCAAGCAAATCTTTTGGAATATTATATTTTACATCGATAAAATAGGAATTGCAATGTCTAGTCTATGAGATAATGGAATAGAGGGTAAACAATGTTTGGGACTGGTCTCGGCCCCTTGCGGGTTACCCTTGCTGGTTATTTTCTTTTTTAAAAAATTTTAGAGCACTAATTTCATATTGAAGTTACTTTTTAATTAGAAATATTTACTTCCCTGAAATGAAAATCATTGAAAAATATAATTTACCTACATATGATTATAAAATATCAGCTGAGGCTGATATTTTATAAAAATAAAAAGAATAAAAAATTATTAAATATTATATATTTGAATATATAAACACTTGGGTATTACTTAGGTAGATAAAACAATAAAAATGTCAGATGTTTGCACCTACCAGTAATGAAGGTATTCAAATTTAAGAGACATGATGTTAGAACCCGTTCCATTCAAGAAATACATTAAAATGAAAGAGCAGATATTCAGTGAGATTTGAGCATATGAATTAGTGTCTGGATAAATAAGAAACTGGGTCTGTTGCACATGAAAGAGGATACTAATTTGTGTGTGAATATAAGTGCAAGTTTAATTGAAGAAGAAATACATGACAAGAGAAATGATCTACTATAGAAGTTGAGAAAATGAGAGACTATTATAGTTTTTCAAATGAGGGTATAAGTGATGTTACCATGAACACTTCAGGTTGCCATCTTTTCTAAACTACTTTGGGTGGCATTTCTCTCTAATAATGTAAGTGAGAACCACTCTGAACAACTACCGTGTGTCTTCAATAACACCAAATAAAATATTAACCAAATGAAAATTTTCAAATCAATATATTTCCCTTTTTTAATTTTATTTCCTATCTGGATGTAGTATTTGAGTTGTACATTTCAAGGCAGTGTCTTGGCTCTACTTATGCTTTGCTCTCCAAGTTGAACATTCACTGAATTACTGGTATTTTCATGTACATTCTTGTAAAAACTCTTCATTATTAGCAACTAAAGAATGAACAATTTATATTCGTGGGAGTTTAGTCTAGGTGGCCATTCAAAGACTGTGTGGGGTCCAAGAAAATAAATTTTTCCCTATGAGGAACTTGTGTTAGAAAATAGCACTTGCTCTTCCAGCTAAATTCCAAGTCTCTACATAGTTCCAAACTCTAGGAGACAGCATTGCTGCCTCCAAGATTTTTTGTGCCTTAGAGAAAGGAGCAGGGGTAGGAGTAGCATCAGGAGGGACAAGAAATTGGAGTTGGTGTTCTTATTCCCAAATACCTTCTTCTATAAAAGTATGAGAATAAGGAGTTAAGAATAGCTGCCTAATTGGCCAATGTGTTTTTCAAGAAGACTGACATGAAGGAATTTGGTAAACTTGAGTCCAGGGGGTTCATGGTGTAACCTCTAAATCATAGAAGGGGAGAAGCATCACAACCTCTCTCCCTGTGTAAGAGGAACCAATTCTCGATTCACTGTGTTTCCCTTCAAAGGCTTCTTGCAGTGCTTTTATGGTGGTTCAACTTCATATTTTAATCAAGGTGCATATATTGGATACTAAAGTAATTTTAAAGTGTCAGTACAATGTTGCTATCACCCAGAGATCTGCATGGTAATTAAGAAACATCTTAAGGTAGTAGACACTTAACAGTAAGTGAAGTGTTACATATTCACACAATCCATGGAAATCCCATCACCTTCTGGTTATGTCACTACATCAAAGCATCCAGATCATTTTTTTTTTTCAAGAGTTGCTCCACAGACTCATTGTAGGTTCCAGGTGAATTTGCTGCAGAGTGATTTAGTTCCTTCAGGTGGCAAGTAATTTGTGTGGTAAAATCATATCTCAGGATAATTCAGAATAAAGTTCCATGTTTATATTTCATTGTCTCAGCATAACTGATTAGTTGTGAAACTGAAACTTTTTGACAGAAAATATAAATCTCTTTATAAATGTCCATTGAAGTAAATATGACATCTCTGTTTCTTATTATGCACATGTGCCATGTAAAGATATTAGCCATAAAATTTGCTGAATGCCCTTTAGGGGATTTCAAATTTTAATATGTTTCAAGTAACTTGAAGAACAGCATTTGTTTACGGTTCTTCATATTTATAGACAATAATAAATATAACTGATAAGTCATGTACATGGTGAATTAAACTAAAACTATATGATATAAACAGGGTGTCTTGTTTTTAAAATGAACTTAAAATGAATTAAACATGTCAAAGTCAATATTTCAAAATATGAATTTTTAGCCAGACACTTAGGTCTTTTGGAAAACATTTTGGTTGGTTCTAAAAAACATTATTACTTTTTTTCTAGATGTTTTATTTATTGTACATTTCATTTATATGAAATTATAAGTGTTCCTTAGAATTTCAAAACTACTTATGGCAAGAGTTAAACTGTATACTTACTATATTTTAAAGGTCAAGAAAAACATTTTCAGAAGATAATGTAATTTATAAAAATTTTAATAAAAAGCATTGATATTCCTATTATTGAATTCACATTGAATTTTAACAATCAGCTGTGAACTATTTTGGCATCTCAAGTTTGGAAAAGAAAGTAATCTGTTAATTTGTAGAACTCATAAAATCACTCACTCTCAAGAAAAAAATCCATTATAAAAAGGGAAATTACTTCTAAGTTAAATATATAACATTAAAAATGAGTTCACAAATATGCATAATCTGTTGTAGCTATAAAATTGTATAGCTTTATGATACTATATCTTCCCTATATTGATAGTTTTTTGTTTTAATTTTAAAAGCTTGCTATCTTTAGATTGATGTGTTAGGAAAGAGAATCTGCCCGTGTTTTTATTTGACTATCCAAATCAAAATTAGATTAATGAGGCATGATGACAGCCTCACAGTTAAAATAATAGATAAATCATCAGTGGACCAGCTTCAGACTTTACTTGCTTTTGCTCTTCTGAATATAAAATCTTAGCAGGGGAAGTGGCTTAATTTAGAAGACAGAATAATCAACTCTTAGGCTCATGCTGTGTTAGGATAAATAATATCATAGTTTGTTGAAAGGGTGGGTGGAAAGTTTATTAAACCGAAAACAACCCTTCCTTCATATTCAAGCTTCTCTCTAGTTCATTTACCCTTAGTGTACATGTTTATAGAGATGTGAATTGAGCTAAGTTTGACTTTTCATTAAAAACCATGACTGATACCTAGTAAAATTTCAGGACAATTTCTGTTTGAAAAAACAAGAAAGTCATAATTTGTATTTTAAAATTGTTTAGATAAATTGTCTTTCTTTGTTCAAGGCTGGATAATAAAAGTATGAATTTTGAAGTTAGGCAAACCTGCACTTAAATCTTGGCTCAGGCACTATTAAAAAACCTTGTTTACTTATTCAGCACAAATTTATTAATTCAATACTGTGTGTCAAAGATTGCATTTGATATGATATTATACCGGATAAAAGTTTCTCCTATTTCAGATTAATTTTCCCCCTTAATCTCAGATTACTCCACTGTAAAACTGGAATAACAATAGAGCTATAGTTGATTTTTTATATTCCTAAATAAATGTGCTTATAGAAAAACCATTTGGTTCTTTAGCGATAAAGGCAGCTTAATCTATATGAAACAGAGCCTCAATGTGTTACATTACAGCAGAAAACAACATAACTATGAATTTGAGAAAAAAATACTACAATAAGTATGACCAAATGGCTAAGACAGTATGCAAGTATTTGAAAATTGAGACCCCAAATGTCATTATGGAGATGTATTCTTAATCTTAAGTTAGTTTTTATTGACTTCAGAAATGTCTTAATTATCTAGTTTATAAAATGCTTAAATATTTAAAGGAAACTTTAAAAATTGTATGCCTCTATGAAACAATTTAATGAAATAGCCAGGCTGCTTTAACAGCTAATTACTTATCAGTAAGTCTACAAATATATATATCCTAAATTATGATACTAGAGAAAAAGGTGTTTTACATGGTGTAATATAGCCATGAAAATTACTGTTATAAAAAAATTAGGGAAACTAGAAAAAAACTTAATGTTTTCTTTTATTTACTTTTTTTTGCTTTAAAGTTTTCATAAGAATCTGTTTCAATTATAAGGAGAAGATTTAATGATGTTTATACTTAGGAGGCTGCATCTGGTGTAAACAAGCAATCAGATTCTTTTCAGTCTCACGGCAAAGATGAAGCAATTAAATGGGTGAAGCGAAATAATATTTTACAGTTGATATATGTAATTTTAGCTAAACTAATGTATAAATGTGATTTGCTCTTTTGCCTATGGTAGATTAATTTTAGACTTGTACCTTCAAAGCTAAGAAATATAACACAACAAAACAAATAATTCCAGTGAAATTGTGAAAAAGAATATATAAGGCAACTTTTTTAGGTATCAGCAGACAATGGAGGATTATAATCTTCAACAGAATGGGTACTCACAAAAGAAGCCCCAAATTTGCCCAGGTTTTCTGTGTTGGGGCATTTTTTTTTTGAGGGGCTAGTGTAATGCAAGAAGGTGAAACCTTAGCTGAGAGCAGCAGCCAGTGAATTGAGGAGGCAGTGATTGGAGTCTAGGGTTCCTGAGGCAGTTGGAATTTTCTAGGAAAGACACTACAAATAAAGGTACTATGTGGAGGCACTGAGCTTTCCTTGTACACCTGGGGAGAATGTTGCATTCTGCATGTGTAGGCTGAGACTCTGCAGGGCCTAGCAGAGAGTAGCTGCTACAGAGATGACTTGAACAGGCACACCAGAAGCCAAGTCACGTAAACATGGACGTTCTTGTCCAATCAGGGTGGAGAGAACTTGCTGACGTCTTGGACATTCGGTTAGGACCCCAGAAAGGCTACGTCTTAGGAGTAAAGATACCAAGATAGGGTCATGCCATAGAACTAAGAACAAACTGAAATAGATCCACTCTAAGAAATCACAAAATGAATTTTGACAGGACCAAGAGGATTCACCGGACAACTAAATGCCTGGTGAATCCAGACAGCAAACCTCAACAGACTAGAAAATGAAAACATACAAACTCTCTGCAACATATGATTCATAATGTCCAACTAAAATTTTAAAAAGTGTTGTAAACTCACGATCAGTAGCAGTTAATAGAAATGGACTGCAAGATGATACAGATATTTGAATTGGCAGACAAGGATTTGGAAATGTATAAATATGCTTAAGTATGGAAAAATCTCTCTCTCTCTTTCTCTCTCTGTTTTTCTCTCTGTTAGGGCTGAACTTTGTTCTCTCCAAATTCATATATTGAAACTGTAACTCCCAGTACCTCAGGATGTGACTATATTTGGATATAAGGGCATTTAAGATGAGATTAAGTTAACACAAAGCCTTTAGGATGAAACATAATTCAACTGAGCTAATGTCAATATAGAAAGAGGACATTTGGACCCACAGAAAGACACCAGGGGGTGTGTGTGCACAGAGAGACAGCCATGTGAAGAGGCAGCAAGAGGGTGACCATCTGCATGCTAAGAAAATGCCTGTAAACAAACAACACCGCCAGACCTGCAACACCTTGAGTTTGGTCTTGTAGCCTTCAGTACTATGAAAAAATACATTTTTGTGGTTTAAGCTAACCAGTCTATGGCACTTTGTTGTGGCAGCCTTAGCAAAGTAACACAATATATAGGGACTCTGGGCCATTATACTTGAAGACAAATCAATAGAAACAATTTAAACTGAAGAAAAGAGAATCAAAGTTTTTTGGAGAAAAACGTTGCTTCAGTGACCAGTGAAATTCTGTTGAGCATATTAAAATAACTTTTAAGAAGTTCTGGAAGGAGAGGAGAGAAAATAAATGAGTAGAAAAAAATAACTGAAAATTTGGTGAAAAACATAAACACCAACCTAATGATCTAAAACAGCAGCCCCCAACCTTTTTGGCACCAGGGATTGGTTTTGAGGAAGATAATTTTTCCATGGATGCAGGGTGGGGGATGGTTTCACAATGAAACTGTTGTTCCATCTCAGACCATCAGCCATTAGATTCTCATAAGGAACATGAAACCAAGATCCCTTGCATGTGCAGTTGACAATAGAGTTCACACTCATGTGATAATATAATGGCTTTGCTGATCTGACAGGAGGCAGGACTCAGGCCATAATGCTCCCTCACCCACTACTTACCTCCTCCTGCTGTGCGGCCCGGTTCCTACAGAACACCAGCCAGTACCAGTCTGTGGCCTGGGGGTTGGATACCCCGATCTAAAAAGCTTTAGTGAAGCCTAAGGAGAACTATACTATGAAATGTACAGCTAGTTACATCATCTTTAAGCAGCTGAAAATCAGGAAAAAAATCTTAAATGCAGTCAGAGGAATAAAGACACATTACAAGGAGTAAATCAATGATACAAATGATGTCTCATTTCTCATTTGAAACATTGGAAATCAGATGACAAAGCAATAATACTTTAAAAAGATAAAAATCCATACTTTTACAGGAAAACATGACTAAAGTAGGTAAAGATGTATTTTAAATGAATGAAAGTACAAATATTTCAAAGCAACTCAATCTACATTATAACAAATGCTGGAAGAAAAATGTCAGAGTACCAGACAAATAGTATCAGTATCATAAAGGAAATCTATACAAAATTTACAGTTAACATGATATTGGAAATAAAATACTGAGTGGATTCCCTCTCAGATAAAGAATAAAGTAAGATTATCTATGCTCACTATGTCTATTCAACATTGAACTGGAGGTCTTCACCAGGAAAATAAATCAGGAGAAATAGAAGGCATAAAGATTTAAAAAGAAGAAATAAAATCCTCTTTATTTACTGATAGTATATTTTTAAAGTCCTAAGAAAAACCTACACAGTTAATAAAAGAAAAAAAGTTAGTGGATTCAGCAAGATCACAGAATACAAAGTTAGTATAAAATATTGTATTTCTGTATACTGACATCAAACAATTAGAAAATAAAATTAAATATTTACTATAGCATCAAAATAAATTTAACAAAAGGTGTGTAAGATTTCTATATTAAAAACTGTAAAACACAGCTGAAATAGACAAACTGTGATTTTATCAAAATAAAATTTTCTGTTTATAAGACGCCATTAAGAAAAGGAAAGTCAGAGCTTCAGACAAAATATTATCCATATACATACTGAACCAAGGACATGTGTCTAAATTATATATTGATTTCTACAAATAAGTAATTATAAGATAAATAACCTAATAGTATATAGACAAAAAATTGAACAGACACTTAACAGGAGGCAGACCTCCTGTTATAGGTATATGAATGGCCAAAAAAAGTCTGAAAAGATATTTAATTATTCACTAGGGAAATGTAAGTTAAAATACTGTCTACAATAGCAAAATTTAAAAAGGATGACAGCAACAATATTGGTAAGGAAAATGTACATATAGCCTATGGCACAACAATTGTGTTCCTATGTATTAATGTATTCAAGAGACATTAAACACCTTTGTTCACAGACCAAGCATGGTGGCTCATGCCTATAATTCCAGCACTTTGGGAAGCCAAGGTGGGAGGATAGCTTGAGATCAGGAGTTCAAGACTAGCCTGGGCAACATATTGAGACCTTGTCTTTACAAAAAATTTAAAAATTAGCCTGGTGGTGGTGCATGCCTATAGTCCTCCCTGCTTGGGAGGCTGAGGTGAGATTATTCCTTGAGCTCAGGAGGCTGCAGTGAGCTGTGATTGTAACACTATACTCCAGCCTGCGTGACAGAGTGAGAGCCTGCCTCAAAATAAAATAATAAATAAATGATGAATAAATAAAAACAAAAATCTTATAAATAAAAGTAAATAAATAAAACCTCTAAATAAATGAAAATGAAATAAATAAGTAGAATATTTATTGCAGATATATTCATATATAACTAAATTTGAAATGACACAATAATTCATCAATAGATGTATGCAATCTAGATATGTTATGGCATACTCACAAGATGATATAATATTAATACTTAGCACTAAAAAGTAAACATTGATAGATCTGAGAATATGAATGAATCTCCAAAATATTTTCTAGGGAGATGCAAATTATATCTTGATTATGAATTCAGTTAGGTAAATGTATTCATTTGTTCAAACTCACCAAACTATACAGTTGTACCCTTAAGATCTGTGCCTTTCACTATGTCTCAAGAAAGAGTTCTATTAAAAAACTTAGATATATGAATTTGAGCAATTACTTCACATTTTCTTTAACATGAATGTGAAAATAACTCTAATGCAAAAAGATTTAGCATAGACAAAATATGACAGAGAATACTTTGTGTGTATTGTGTGGGTGTTTGTATATATCATGTGCATGTATACATATATGAACATACACACACGAATGCATATATACAGGTAGTCCATGCTTTTTGGACCAGTGCTTTGTTAAATTGGTCCATATCAGAATGATGTCCTTGCTTTGCATGGTCCATGGCAACTGCAATCACCACAGAGTAGTGCAAAAGGAGGACACAATTTCCTTATACAAAAGTTTAAGTTAACATTGTACTATGCAAAGTGAGCCTGCATGTTTGTGTGTGCCTGTGCATGTGTGTGTGTATGTGAAGATTTTGTGACTGTGAATGGCCTATAGTAGCTTCTGTTGGGTTGTCATTTTGCCATATTCTGATTTTTTTATTTCAAAAAAGCCTAATATAACAGCGCTGTAATTGAAGTGAAGAATTTATTCAGTTGTTTAAAATATACAGTTAAAAGACTTGTCGTCTCTGCAATTTCTGTACAACTGTTTGTTCAAGCTGTTTTTGAGGTGGATTAAATTCCAAACCAGAATTAGAATGAAAAAACCATGTGGAACATGTTATTTACATTTATAATTGTTCTAGATAAGCATGGCAGCAAAAGCATCAAGAAAATAAACGATTATATAAATGATTCCAAGAGGGAATAATAGGATAGATTTTTTTAATGATAAAGATTTTTTAAATGATGTGAATAACCTGGAGAAGGTCCAGATCTCAGAAACATCCCCAGGGGTTTGGGATCACATCAAATTAAAAAGCTTTTGCACAGTAAAGGAAAAAATCAACAAAGTGAAGAGATATCACTTGGAGTGGGAGAAAATATTTGCAAACTACCCACCTGGCAAGGGATTAAGGAGCTCAAACAACTCTACAGGAAAAAAAGCTAATAATTTAATCAAAAAGTAGCCAAAAGATTTGGATAGGTATTTCTCAAAAGAAGACATACAAATGGCAAACAGGCATATGAAAAGGTGCTCAACATCATTGATCATCAGAGAAGTGCAAATCAAAACTACAATGAGATATCAGCTCACCCCACTTAATATGGCTAATATCCAAAAGACAGGCAATAACAAATGCTGGTGAGGATATGGAGAAAAGGGAACCCTTGTACACTGTTGCTGGAGATCTAAATTAGTATAACAACTGTGGAGAACAGTTTTGGAGGTTCCTTGAAAAACTGCAAATTGAGCTACCCAGTGATTTGGCAATCCAATTGCTGGGTATATAAAAAAAAAAAAAAAAAAAGGAAATCAGTATGTCAAAGAGATATCTGCACTCCTGTGTTCGTTAAAGCACTGTTTACAATAGCTAAGATTTGGAAGCAGCCTAAGTGTCCACCATCAATAGATGAATAGATGAAGAAATTGTAAAACATGTACACAATGGAGTATTATATAGTCATGAAAAAGAATGAGACCCAGTCATTTGCAACAACATGAATGAAACTAGATATCATTAGGTTAAGTAAAATGAGCCAGGCACAGAAAGGCAAACAACTCATGTTCTCACATTTGTGGGATCTAAAATTGAGAACAATTGAGCTCATGGATATAGAGAGTAGAAAGATGGTTACCAGAGACTGGGAAGAGTAGTGGGAGGCTGGCAGAGAGATGGGGATGGTTTGGTTAATGGGTACAAAAAAAAATAGAAAGAATGAATAAAACCTACTCTTTGGTAGCACAACAAAATGACTATAGTCAATAATAATTGTACATTTTTAAATAACTGAAAGAGTAAAATTGGACTACTTGTAACTCGGATAAATGCTTGAGGGGATGGATACCTTATTCTTCATGATGTACTTATTTCACATTGCCTGTCTGTATTGAAACATCTCATGTATCCCATAAGTATATACACCTACTATGTATCCACAAAACTTCAAACTAAAAAAATTAAAAAAATAAAGGAGTACTTAATGAAACACATTTAAAACACTTGGCTGATTTACCCTGAAGTAAACCAAAGTAAATTCCTTCCGTCCATCCATCCGTCTGTCTGTCTGTCTGTCTATCTATCTATCTAAATTAGTTATATTTTATAAGGATATAAAGAGTCATTTTAATTAGTAGTTCCAGCTACTCAGGAGGCTGAGCGGGAAGGATGGCTTGAACCCTTGAACCCAGGAGGCAGAAGTTGCAGTGGACAGTGATCGCGCCACTGCACTCCAGCCTAAAACACAGAAGCAGACTCTTTCTCAAAAAAAAAAAAAAAGTTATTTTGAAACTTTTTCTAGTTACGTAATTTTTAGCAATTCTTCCCATACTTTCAATACCAAAAAAACACATTTGACAGCATTACTTCTTACAAATTTGAAGAGTTTTGCTTACAATTATTTTATTTTTCTACATATTTTGCCTGATTTTAAATTTTTATATCCCTGTAGTTCAGTTTAAGAAGTGTTTTAGGTTTTAGTATGAAACAACATTTGAGATAGATTCAAGGAACTTCCTAACACTGATTCTTTGCACTGGAATAAAAAATCACAAAAGTACAGCTGTGTGAACATAGAGTTGACAGCACTCTCTGGAATATGTTAGTTGGCACCGGTCTAAAGGCTGGGAGGGTAAACAAGATAACCTGGGAGGTCTTCCAGTAATGCCTACGTGCGTGTGTATGTTGGTAGGGTGAGGTTAGGCAGTTAAGATCTTTACAGCCTAGATATTGTCAACTGGTAATCTACAAAGTCAGTAGACAAAAATCTCATTCTGACTACTGATTTATCACGTAACTCGGCTAACCAAGTCTTGTCGATTTAGATTTTTCATGCTAGACTTCTAGATTTAAACCTCTCTAGAGTAATAGAAAAAGGTTTCTGTTTGTTTTTACTTTTAAAATATGCTCTCTAGTCTTTGTTAGTTACATACGTACATATTATATAATTTGGTTAATATTTGCTACTTAATGTTAACAGTTTTGTTGCAAAAATTCAATAATAATCACTTTCAAGATTAGTTTGAACTGTAGTTACTGATTTTTATATAGTACTTAATAAAACAATGTGTTTTTAGTCCTCAATTTATTTAATGAAATACTTTAAGCACTCAATAAACATCATCTATAATTGAAAGAATTGTTCATCCTCTGATATTTTGTGAGTCTTTTGGATATCTTAATCAACTTTACAAATTTGTTGTTTTGTTTTGGTTAGGAAAATTGAGCCAGACAGCCTACATTTAAATAAAACTATAGATGATGTTATAATTTTATTTAATATTTAAGAAAGAAAGAAAATACTGTATTGTGTTAAATCAAAATGTATTGCAAACATACCTTCAGTGGTATAGATTACATCCCTATTCTTTAGTTCCAGTCTAATGCTGTTTAACTTTAAATTCATCTCTTACTTTATTTTATTTATTTATTTATTTTTTGAGATGGAGTCTCACTCTATCGCCCAGGCTGGAGTGCAGTGGCCGGATCTCAGCTCACTGCAAGCTCCGCCTC
>NW_012118599.1:1204529-1227176 GCF_000951035.1 Colobus angolensis palliatus
GATCCGCCTGTCTCGGCCTCCCAAAGTGCTGGGATTACAGGCTTGAGCCACCGCACCCGGCCCATCTCTTACTTTAGTTTCACGTTTAAATTGAAAACTGTAACTCTTTTCCCCAAATTGTTTCTGACAGAAAATTCTTTTGTTAGTCTCTTGCCACTGAAGCGATTTTCAAGTGTTGCAAATTTGCTCTATTGTCTTTCCCTCTTGAACACAATGTAGGCTATAGTTGGCATTCTAAAAAGGAAAAATGGATTTCTAGAAATTGGACATAATCCAAGCCTCAGACAGAGGGCGAAGGAGAAGCAGGACCATATACTCCTGAGCAATGAACGACATAGCGTTAAACACAAAAGTACTGTCTGTAATATGCTATAATATGCACTGTTAACAATGAAAGCTGCTTTTCATTCGCAGCTTCAAGCTGAGCAGCTTGTACCTAATAGTTGCTCAGTAAATATGAATAGAGCTAGATTTGCAGTTTGAGTTGATTTGCAAGTTAGTATGTAATGCTAAATGTTAAACAGTATTGTTTAACCAACTCAGAGTTTTCCTGTACATATGAATTTGAAATCCAAGAAATAATTTCTGCTCAGGAAGTTTTGCCCCACCCATGTTACACATTTGCATTTGTTTTCATATGCTTTTGATGTAATCTTGGGTTTTCTTATTTTTTCATTGTTGAGAATTTGGTGGGAAAAATTGGGGACAAGGTCTTGGTTCTCATAAAAGTATTTTTAGAAAGTATCTTGAAAAATAATGTAAATATTTTTCTGCTAATGAGGTTGTGTCAAAAGACCAATTAAGAATTGCTATTCACAGTGAATTTTTCTCAAACTAACTCCACATAGAATTTTTTTTTTTTAGATTGAGTTTCACTGTTGTTGCTCAGGCTGGAGTGTAATTTCACAACCTTGGCTCTCTTCAACTTCCGCCTCCTGGGTTCAGACAGTTCTCCTGCCTCAGCCTCCCAACTAGCTGGGATTACAGGCACCCGCCACCAGGCCCAGCTATTTTTTTTTTTTTTTTTAATTTTTAGTAGAGATATGGATTCGCCGTGTTGGCCAGGCTGGTCTCAAACCTCGGGGGACCTCAGGTGGTCTACCCGCCTCAGCTTCCCAAAGTGCTGGAATTACAGGTGTGAGCCACTACACCTGGCCTCCATATGGGATTTTATGTTGTTTGTTATGTAAACACATATAGAATCTGTTTCTGTCCATTTAAACATGTTATTTTATTTATTTTTATAAATAAGTCAATGAGGGTTTGTAAATTATGAGTTTTACTTTTTTGGGGGAAAGGATGGTGTGTATTCCCTTGACAGCCAGTATAGTATCTGCCATATGAAAAAGTTTAATAAAATGATAGTTAAATTTTTATAGCCATAATCTAAGTGAATGTATATTGGCCTGAAAAAAACAAAACAAAACGAAACATGAAAGCAGCTGAGTGCAAGGTTCCCTTTGAGGCAGTTCAGAATTCTCAAAAACAATGAAGATGGCCTTCTGTGTCAGAGATAAGAAGCAAGGCACATTGCATACATGAATATCTAGTTTTACTTATCAATTCAGATAATATTAATAATATTTGCTTTTATTTTTGAATTATTTTTTCAGAATATAACTAGGGATAATGAAAAGCAGGATTAAAGGAGCAAGGAAAGGAAGTTTCTGTTAGTAAAGTCTACCCTAAAGTGACTTCAATAGAACAAGACAATTTAAAATTTCAGCAAGCAATACATTAATCACAGATGAAAAAATGCTCAGTTAACTAATGCTAATTCCATGACCTATATTTCATCTAGAATCAAGTCACCTCAGAGGATAATTAGATGATTGCTTCAGGAAGATACCCTTTGTTCCCCAATCATGTGCCCAAAATGATAATCATTCAGTAGATGAGAAAACTGTTTTCTTCTTTTTTCTTTTACGAAATCCATATTGTATTAAATGAAATTATAGATTTTTGCATAATGTCTCATAACTGTATTAAAATTTTCATAGTCGTAATCATTATTGTTAGTGGTTCTCTCTGGACATTGTGGGAATTCTCAATATATACCAAAGCTTTATAAATTCATTAGGATTCCATGATTGAATATGGGATATCCTGCATGATTTTGGGTAAGAAGAACAGAGACACTATATCCTTTAGTTTCTGTGCCATTATTAACATAGTTAATGACACAGACTTTTATCCTTCAGAGATTGCTGTCCTGTTAACATATTGCTTGAATTTACTAGGTAATAAATATTAGTGAGCTTTTTTAGCCCCTCATTCTTTCAGATGCATTCAGTTTCTCTTTCAAATGAATTCACCTAATCCTTTCCATTACCCTTGTCAGGTCAGCTCTGTTCTGTGTAATGATTATTTACATGGCTTCCTAGAGTTATTTTAAGTTTTGCTGGTTTCCTTCAAAAGCAGAAAAAGAATAAAGCCTGTTATAACTGGAAATATGTAAAGCATGACTTAGGTTTGAGATAATTTTTGTTTTCACTATGTATTAAAACCAATGTGGCATAGGCTGGTTAGTGATGTTGATATGTTTTCAAAGTCATGCCTTATTTGAGGCTGTGAACACACATGAAGGGGCGAGAAAATGAAGCAGAACTTTCAGTACATTTGCCGTTTCTATACAAGAGCAATTTTTGTTGTACTTAGATGTGATTGTAGGAATAACACTTGCATTTTGCAGAGTCTAAACATCCTGTACTGTGGTCAATGCCATGCAGATTACTGAAAATGCTCCCTAGTGTTAGATATTCCTAATATCTCTGATTTATTTATTTTTTATTTCTTAGAGACAGGATCTTGCTCTGTTGCACAGGCTGGAGTGCAGTGGCTTGATCATAGCTCACTTTAACCTTGAACTCCTGGGCTCAAGTCATCTTCCTGCTTGAGCCTCCTGAGTAGCTAGAACTACAGGCATGTGCCACCATGCCCAACTAATTGTTTCTTTTAATTTTTGTAAAGACAGGGTCTTGCTGTGTTGCACAAGCTGGTCTCAAACTCCTGGCCTCAAGCGATCTTCTTGCCTTAGTCTCCGAAAGGCATGAACCACTGCACCTGTATTATGAATTATTTTTAAAGGAACAAAACCCAAATGAAAAGTGAGACACAGAATTTTGGAATTTGCATTAACACTGTGACAGAGCAAAAAGATAAAACTCAAAAAGAAATTTAGCAACCTCCTGTAATGTTTCATAGGAGGCATTGGTGTGGTCAGGTACAGATTTGAATGCATGCTCCATAGATTACTACACATATGAACTTGGATAAGTTAATTTTTCTTCAATTAGATGTGTCGTGTTTTATGAAATATATTTCACATATAAGTGCATGTAAAACCAATTACTATTAAAACAGATGAGAAGCACAAAACTAGATATTTAAATAAAGGTGCTTAGTGAATTCTTTCAGAAGACGAGATAAACACAGCCTCTGAGTAAAATCCTGGCTTAATTTGCTTAACAGTTTTTAAAGACTCTTTTCTGGGGAGCTATTGTCCTTGGGATTTGGGGGATCTGCCACGTGGCAAGCCCAGATACAGTCCAGCCAACTGAAACATGGTGGGAGGAGGTGAGCTTTTCTGCATTCTCAGTTTCCAGGCTCATTGTGATCAACAGACAGATCTCAGTAGTAGGGGAAAAAAGAAAACAAAAATTCACTAGGGAGAAGTGAGTGTTCTCAAATGACCCAAGAGGCAGCCTGTCTTTGAGGAGAGAGCAAGAACTTCATGAAGACATGTCAGGAGAACTATTTGTGGGTACAATTCAAGTCTTGACTCACCTAGACTTTGTCAGGTCCAAAAGATGGTACAAATGGTTCCAATATGGACTATTTGCCTCCTATACCTGGAGCACAGCTATTGTCCTGAGATCTCCCTTCATAAGCACTATTTTTGTCTCTCTCTGTGTTAGACCTTCTCTTTCCTGTAACCCATGTCGTCGTCTTTTTTCTTATATGCATGTGATTTGTATTTTGTCTCTGGAAGCCTGTAAAATCTTCTCTTTGCCTCCAGTGTTCTAAATGTTCACAATGATGTGCGTCCACTGAGCTGGGAACACTGGTTTTAAATCTTGAAATTTTTACTTCAGATAAGTGAATTGAACTATTTCTTTGATGATTTCCTTTTTCTTTTTTTCTTCATCTCTCTTTCCAGAAACTATTAATTGGCTAATTCTTTACTTTAAAAAAATTTTTTTAAAGTCTTTTCTAATTTTCCACTTCTAATTGCTCTCTTTTTTTGAGAATTTCCTTGATTCAATCTTTCAAAGCAGAAAATAACTTTCTGCTTTACTTCCAAGAGATGTTTTAGCGTTGACTATTTCTATTTCTATGTTACAGGATTTATATTAATACTTGTTCCATGGATGCAACAGTTTCTTTTAGCCCTCAAAGGATAATATGGTAGTTTTTTCGTAGGTTCCTTCAAGTTCCTTTCCTTAAAAAAATCAGTTTTTACATTTATATCTCATGGTGGAGAATTTTCTCAGCTATCTGGTAATCATTGGTTGTCTGTGAGATATTAAAATGCTGATTAGAAACTTAGCATATGGGTAGAAACTGTCAGTATTATTTTCCCTTTAGGATACTGTTTCTTTGCTGTTTTGTGGTAACTTAGTCTTTTCCCTTTGGACTCATCAGATTTCAAAAAGAGGATTCTCATTCCCTTGCCTGTAAGGTATAACCCTGGCTGTCGACATCCTGGCAACCAAGTGGGGAAAGAAGCCTGGACATTTACCATTCAGGGTGAATGTTCTTGTCTAGTTCCTCTGTCTTGAGTATGCTAACACACTCTAACTGTGCCTGGTGTTGCCAGTCAAGAACCCTCCTCTTTCCCCTCTTTAGGAAAAAGGAAATGTCTAAACTTCTCATGTAGGAAAGAATAGTCACTCAAAAGCACAGAATGTGAAGAGAGACCTGAGAATCTACCTGCTTTGTAAACATCTAATACTCAAACATGCTTATTTTAACCTCAAACTTATATCTGCCTTACACGATCATTTCTGGAAGTAGTAGATATCATCAATTCCTGATCATTTTGGAGACTATGTGGCTTACATTGTTTTAGTTCAGCCTTTTCTATTGTAAATTTAGGTTTTATGTAACAGTACATATGAGTTAGTTAGATGGATTACTAAATAACATTAAGAACAAGTCAGACTTAAGAGCATAAGCATCAGAAAACAGACCATCTGATAACTAACATAACATTGGATTGGAGACTCAGGAAATTATTAAATTTGAACCTAAAATAAGACGGTCTAACATAAATCTCAAAAGACTTACTGTTGTTTCCAGGTGTGCATCTTAAGAAACTTGAAGGGTTTGTATATTTGAACTCAAAACCAGATACTGCTCAAAGATATGTAGCTGAATTTTGTTCTGAGTTTTGTGGTTGACCTGAAATCCCAATACAAAAGTAAAGCCCAAGAGTGTGAAACCAGATCAACCCAAATATGAGACTGTTCATGTGAATACTCTGTGAACTGAGACCACTAAGGATCCCTTGACACTAATTACAGTGTGGTCTCATTCAATAAAATGTAGGAAGATTATGTGATTTCTTTATTGATTCTGGCACCTGTTACATCTTTATTAAATACACATATGTTCTGAAGTAACTCTCCAATTATACAATACATCTTTAAATACAATAAATTGATTCATATAATTCACAATTTTAATAATGTGCTATAAAGAGATGTTAAGCAAGTCATGTATTATGTATTCCAGTTTCTAACTGTAAACGTAAAGACTGACAAAATAAAGTTTAATTTGTAAGGATGATGTTAGGTAAACTTAATGACATATGATAGCGGTTGTAACAACCAAATATAAAAGAAACACACAAAACAACCATACTTTTGAAGGGACCAAATGTTCGTAATACTTTAAAAATAAGCTTAAAAATTATAAATATGTTACCAAAGATTTGGTTATATTACATATACACAGTTTGGTGGAATATCTTTATATGCATAAGCAAAAAATCAATGAGAATATAAAAATTATGTTCAAAAACATCATATATTGTCTTTTGCAATGCATAATTCATTCTGTGGATTACTTTAATACAATTCTGATAATAACTGTAAGATAAATGTTTGTTTTTTTTGCACTGTTATGTATTTTTTGAATTACCTTTTTTCTTCCTCAAGAGTAATATATTCATTAAAGAATTATAGAGATTCTATTACATTAGCATATGTTTTTAAGTACCAACACAGGTAGCGTGAAACTGAAAATAAATGTGTGACATTAGAATTCTGTCTAGCTATCACTATTTTTTAAATTTCTTTTGAAGAAGAAAGTAAAAAATATATATTATTAGAACTAACATTAATACTATTTTGTGGCATGGCAGGGCTGTGCCACAGCAGATGATTGAGGGATTCTGCTTTTGAATTCGCTGGAATGGCAAAGTCTGGATTTAACCTCCTTTATGAAACAGTAAAACAAAAAACAAAACAAAAGCTGAAAAAAAAAAACAAGAAAACCAGCATATATTCCTATATTTATTTATTATACATGTATGTGAATACCTACTGTGTGCTAGGGACTGAGGTAAGGAAGAGTGTACGGTAGTAAGCCAAACAAAAGTGATGCTGTTATCAAGCTTACAATCTACTGGGGGAGACAGAAAGCAAATAATCACTTCTTAGGAAACAAACATGGGCCACTTGCAGTTCTTGCCTAAACAGATACATCAGCTACTCCTACATTAATTTTAGAGTGTATAGGTAATATATTCTTACAGTTTTATTCCTAATCTTAGAAACCTGTAAAATTAAGTAACTTGTCTCTATTAATTTTATATTATTCAATATGATAATCACATTTATTTGTGATTATACCTCCATGTACCAAACTTCACTGATGCAATCCATTTGGCAGAAAAATTTATAGTTTGTCTTTTTGCAAAATGACGGATTGAACCACAAATTGAACTTGAGTGAACTCTATGAAAGTTATCATACCAATTTAAAATTTAAAGTGGTTGATTTGAGATATTTGTTCAGCTACAAAAATCCTCATATATCCTTTAAAGTATACAAACCATGTCTTAAACCCACTCCATTTCCCCATAGAGAAGTATTGAGCAAATGTAATATACTTGTCAACTTCTTTATTTTTTCAAGTATTCTTTTCATTGAGTATAATCATATTTTCTAAATAAAATGTTCCTAAAATATACCAAGATGAACATTGAATACACTAAAGTGATTTTTTAAAAAATCTTTCTTTATTATGTAAATAAAATATGCAAACTCCAACTGTTGATATACTTAGGGTGAGTGGCTTCACTTTGACATCATATGTAAAATGACATGGAGATTACTTCTATATTATAACCTAAGGAAGTGAGAATGGATTTCAGGCTAGGCTAAGAGCTACTAAAGGGGATAATAGACTTTTGATGTCTGTCTTTTCACAGTAGCACAATAGCTAATTCATGTGACTTCTGACCTTTTAGTGTCTTGTAACCAAGTATTGGCATTAATCTACTACTTATCTGTCACCCACCACATTTGATAGTCCCAATCTCTGTTTTCAATTATCAGTCATTAGAGAAGGCACTGAGCAATTTCAGAAGAAAACTCACAAAACCTTTGACCTGTTTTTGTCATGTAACCACAAATATTCACTGTAGATAAACTATCAACTCATTGATTTCAAGATGTAAAGAAAGTCTTTTCTGTACATGGACTTACTGTAACCTCTATCACCTAAAGGTGGTTAAAAACTGTTTTATTTTACTGATAGAGCAGAAGAATTCACAAGATCATTTAGTGAAATCTGGTGAGATTAGAATGGTTGACCTCTAGCTGCCAGACAATCTATAAAAGGAACAGATTTTTCCACTAAAGAAAATGTAAGAGCTAAATATTGACCAAAAGATGACTATCACACCGTTATGCCTTTATCTTAACTCCTTATAGGTAAACACAAAACATTCTCAAATATTTGTACACAGTGTCATTGAGATACATTATTTGTATAGTAAATATACTCATTCATCATTAACCATTTTTCATTATACAGAATGAATCAGTCAAGTACCACCCTTTGTGGGTACACCCTTTATGGGTATTCTAATTTTTGACATTTAATATTAACGTTTCACCCACAAAAGATGCATATTTGCTTCTAACGTTCAATTAATAATTTTTCCTTTCTAAAATGCTTAATAAAAAAAATAGTAAACTGTGTGTGTACTTCGGAATGCATTGTTATTCTCAGTGATAAAAATAACTAAATGACTTTAAGACTTTAAAAAAATTGTAAGAACCAGTAAATTTGATTAGACTGATATTTCTTGGCAATTTGTGAATGTTCAAATATGTGTTATGTGTTCCACCAATATATAAACAAGATGTCAAGTAAATACAATTATTTTTATCTATCCACAGTTGTAGAAACCTAGCCTGCAGTTTTTTTTAACTCCACAATAGCAAACTTTTGTTTTTTTAAACCACAATGACATCTACCTTCTAGAAAATTTTATTAAGATACCAAATGATTAATTTACCTCTGCTTCCTAAGAGCATTCCGGCCAGAGGAAAACCCTTCCTCTTAGAACTTTCTACTATATTACTTAACACAATTCTAATGAATCCTTTCTAACAGCCTTTTACTGAGATTTGCTGTGACATCCATCCCATAACACAAGTTGAAACAAGTCAATACACCCAGCTTTGTTCATCTGCAAGTGTGTTCCCAGTGTTCTGTTGTCTCCACAACACTGACTTAAGGTAGAGGAAAAAGGAAGAAACTATATGGACAGGAGGAGAGAGCATGCTAAGAATGAGCATAGGAGCTTGGGAGTAAGGCTCAAGCAGAAACATTGTTCTGGAATGGAATAGGAAAACTTCGCACTGAGACAGAAGTGGCATTTATTATTAGTTGAAACTTTCATGCAAAGAATATTAGGAGTAATAAGATCTAGATATTGTCTCTGGCTTTGCGATAACTAACTCTGTAACAGTGAGGAAGTTAGTATTGTTTATCTGTACCATGAGGGAGATAATGGAAGCTCCACTTTGTTGGATCCAATTAGGGGGAAGAAACAAAAAATTAAAATTTATTAATTTTATTAACTCCATAATTAATTTATTGCTACCATTGTTTATTTGTTATTAATTTAATTATTAAATATATAATTTTTATACCAATGCTTGGTATGTATAGCTTTTGTCATTATGGTATTCTAAATAATCACTGGAAGGTCATTGCTAGGCCTAATTTAAAGAAAACAGGAATACCTTGAGACCAACTTCATTCTAATTTTAGAACTTCCTTTATGTAAGACTTAATTCTTTCTGTTTCTAAACTATTATATTTTTAAAGTATAATATATAAATATTTGATCAACAATTAAATTTCTTAAATTTCAAAATTATATGCATATTTTAAATTGATTTTGAAAATCAATTTAGAGTATTAAAATTATTTAACTATCTAATAATTCTTTGAGATTTTACTTCTTTATAAAACTGTATTCATGAAATGTTTATGAGTATGAGGATCATAATCATAGAAAATTTGAAAGTCAATTGAAATTATTCTTTGAAACGAAACATTCGGGGGACAATTTTCTTTCATTCAGGTCACATATTACTATGTATTAAGAGGCTCTTAAGACTGAAATCTTAAGTGTGGCAAACTCTGGAATCTAGAGTTTGCCACACTCTCTGGAATGGTTATCCATTCATGGAAAACATGTACATATTCTTTCACTGACCAATAAATAAGTTGTTATAGAACCAAGTTTATGTTTTTTGATGGACTAGTTAGTGAAGGATATCGTGGAAAGTGATGCATCTTGGTAGTCACATGATATCTTTGCTTTTTTTTTCACTTTTACAATGCAACACAGATTAGTAATAATTCTATGAGTAATCTCTTAATGATTTTTTGCACTCAGCAGCAAACAATGATCTGTATTCTTTCAACAGCTGGCTAGGCTCCTGGGAGAATGCTATCTTTGCCTTACAGCTACTGCTGCTATTTGTGTCTTCCAAGTTACAGCCCTTGTGTGGGAGATTAAGACTGATTGCCCATGAATGCATCTCCTTAAAACTGCAGATAAATCACTACAGAGATAAAACTGTAATCCTCTGTTAATTAATTCTACTCTTCAGATAATGTAGACATGAAAATATTTAGCCCAGGACAATTTCCTCCAGTTTCTATTAGTGATAAAGTCATTCAGAGAGATACCTGCTTGGGAGAAAAAAAACAAAAAAAAAAACAAAAAAAAAAACTTCTATCAGTCATTAACTTCTGTTAAGTTACATCTCAACAATAAAAGTCTTCAGTGTGTTTCTTAAACAGAGTTTAACCTTTGCAGAACTTTGACAATTCAGAGCACTTAGGACATAGTTTGGTGCTTATATAAAGGCAATTCTGCTTCTTTTCACTATCAGTCCATTAATCATGGGATGTGAATGATTTGATTCATATTTTACATCTTGTATGCTTTGATGTTACCACTTTTTAAACCAAAATATAATAATAAATTATTTCTCTTCTTCTACTAGTGTAGTTGAGTTTTCTGTTTCTCTAGATAGCTCTGTAGTTTCACATAGTTTGGAGTAGACACCAAAAAACCTGCTCCCTAGAAGCAGAAGGAAGTGTATTCACCATCATTGTTGTGTTTGTGATTTGTGTGATAAAATGTATAAGTTTTGCTGAAGTTTTAATGGTTTATTTTCTGTGAGTTTGTGTGTGTGTATATAGGAAAGCAACTTATTTTTTTTTAGAGAGGACTGTTGGCAACCATCAGCTCAAGTAAATACCCTGTGTTGATGGACTTATTTGAATGGAATAATTTTACATGATATTATTTGGCATGATCTACACCTCCATCCATAAAGTGTATCGTTGTAAAGTTTCCTTTTTTCATTTTTATGGTGATATTAAATGGCTTACACCTGGAAATCTTCAAAACTTCTGTGTATCATAAATGACAATGAGAGAAGAGTCTGGGATTAGTGAAGTCTATGTACGGCTGTTTGGCAAAATGCACCCCCTCTTGATCTTGTCAGCACATAAAAGAATTTGGACAGGCTACTGTGGTCTTTTAAATACAATTATTAGAAGCAAATTCATTGACGAAAGTGTTTGTTACTAAACACTCGTTCTATTCTCACATGAGACAAATGTCATCTTTCGTCTGAGATAAGGGGAGGGTACTAGGAAAAAAAGCATTAACCCCTGATCTCAGTATGTCTTTACTCTGTGTCCTTCTATACCCTTTAACAAGTCTGGGTCTGGCTTAAATGAGCGAAACCTTCTGCTTTTTTGTCTTACTTGTTTTTATATGGTAATTAAGAGATGCTTTTTTAACCACCAAAGAGGGAATGTGTTTAGGGCTTTTATGGAATCTTGCATGTCTATATCTGATAAAACAGATTTTGCTAGAAATACTGGTAAAGATTCTGGAAATTCATGGTATTTGGTTGATGTAAAATATACATTAAAGAGTGAATTAAAAGGGCCAAATACATGAATCTCAAAGGCAATAATAATATACACTTCTGTGCTGTTTTTCTTCTCATTTACTTGTGTATCTTTTAACCTTCCCAAGTCATTCACCACTGCAGTAGGTTATAGCATACTGTAATATACAGAAAAACAGAATGCTTAATATTTACCAAATTTGTCACAATGTGAATAAGACAACGATCTTTCCTATAAAAAGCTGACATTTAAGGAGTGTTAAATGTGTGTGTTTGTTCTTTTTCATCTACTTTGGGAGTTTTGATTTTGGTAGCAGCTCTGGTGAATAAAAGGTATGAAGGAATGCTGCCGGTGAATCACAATTATGTCAAAATTAAAAGCTATAATTACATTTCAACATATGGTTGTAGTAAAAGTATGTTGTTACATTAACATATATAGTATATAATATTCAAATTATATAATCCTTTATTTATAAAAAATCCTTAGATAAGAAATGTAATCAATATTAAATAAGTGAATAAAAACACATTTGCTAAGATAAAGATAGGAGGAGGTGTGTTCTAAAAGAATGAACTCAGTCCAGAAAGAATGGCATGTCTATGTTAATAGGATCCATCATAAAGGGAGGGGGAAGCGTTCCTTGGAGAGAGGATAATGAAAGCACTGAAACAAGGTCAACTTTCCCAAGAAATAATTAGATTGAAAACGTAACAAAACAATATTCAGAAAAACACACTCAGGCTGTGTTCATGAGGGCTTGGAAATTGAAATCCTGGGATGAAATCTGTTATCTTCCAATTACAAGTTTTGGGCTCTTTGACAAGTTATAAAACTGATAGACATAAGTAGGGTCACAGGGATTAAATGAAACATGTACCATGCAAATGATACTTAAATAAGTTACCATGGCTTCAGCCAAGGGGAATGCAGCAGGAGTTGCTGAGTGGAAAGAGATGACTAGATTTTGAGCCATTCATGCAATTTTTCATTCAATTAGTATTTATTAGAAGACGTACCTGGATTATGTATTGTGTTGTGTTAGATGCTACATACCTTTTGGTGATCAAATCCCTTATTCTATAACCTGTTCTTCACTTTTTTGTGAACTACTGAAAGACATTGTTTAAACAAACTAACAATGAACTAGCCTCTAAGTGCAGAACAGTAGGATGTCATTATGTAGGTGGTACAGGTATTGAATGAAGATTTATAATAAACTTTAGGAGACAGACATCTGTTACCATGTAGCTGTCATCACCCAATTTCTTATTCTTAAGTCAGGGATATTAATATTTGCCACCTTCCTAGCATTACTGTTTGAGGTAACTGAGATTACCTTGTTGAATATTTGTGGGTATCATTAGGCTGTAAGTCTTATTCCATTACTCACTCCAACATGTCCCATGGAATTTATTGTTGCAGTTATGATTCAAAGCAGTAGGATATAAGAATTTGAGTCAGCAGACAAGTCTGCAATGCAACTTCTTTCTGTGTGGTATATTTAATACAAAATTTTATTAAACTCTTTGAAAATGAGTCCCCTTAAGGGTTTAAGTTAAATAGCCTGGATTAGAAAACTGAAATTTTATAATAATGGCTGAAATTCTAGCTTTCTACTTTATTACACTAACATCTCACAGGGGATTCCAGAACGGTAGATGACTTTACATAACATGAATTCAATACTCACCTGCATTAAGCAGGTGCACACTTTAGATTGGATCCTAACAAACTCATGTCTTAGCCTTTATTTTAAGGACTATACTTGTTGCTTTTTGGCTAAAATTTTAAATATACAACTTAGTGTTAATGAAAAAATGAATAATGTTGTTATCACTTAGAATTATGAATATTGTCTTTCAGAATGGAGAAAATATATTTTTACATGGCTGGTTGGTGCATATATCATGAAATATAGTATTTGTCATGCAAGGTCTGGGACAGTGCCATCTAGGCAAACACATGACAATTTCGATAGCAAAGCAATAAATATAGAAACTGGGATAGGCCGGGCACGGTGGCTCAAGCCTGTAATCCCAGCACTTTGGGAGGCCGAGACGGGCGGATCACGAGGTCAGGAGACTGAGACCATCCTGGCTAACATGGTAAAACCCCGTCTCTACTAAAAAATACAAAAAACTAGCCGGGCAAAGTGGCGGGCACCTGTAGTCCCAGCTACTCGGGAGGCTGAGGCAGGAGAATGGCATAAACCCGGGAGGCAGAGCTTGCAGTGAGCTGAGATCCGGCCACTGCACTCCAGCCTGGGCGACAGAGCGAGACTCTGTCTCAAAAAAAAAAAAAAAAAAAAAAAAAAGAAACTGGGATAAAAAGAGACTTTAAATCACTTCATATCGGTTAACTTCTGGTTCTTCTGTCAAAGGAGCTTGGAAACAAACTCGTAGTTTTCAGAAAGTTTTGGATTTGGGACTTGTAAATACGAAGTTTTAGATCCATGTTAATAAAATAGGACAAAGCAATAGTGTGTAAGCAGACACAGCATATCCTGACATTTAACAACCATGGATTGGTGACACCAAATGCCTGGGTTCAAAGATTTTGGTAAGGTATTTATTTCCTATGCTTCCACAGTTGCTTCATTTCTAAAATGAGGATAATAAGAGAACCTACCTTGTAGGCTGTTATGAGGCAGAATATGTTAATGTTAATAAGACGATAAAATACTGAGAATATAGTCTGGCATATAAATGCTATTTAGATATGGTCACATGATGTCATCTACTTCATTTAAATTTAGGATAAGAAAATAATAATACAGTGAGTTAGATTTAGTTCTCTGAAAGCAAAAGTTGTTGCCAGTTTTAGCATTCTTACATGCACATCAGTTACTAGCTACTTAGTTAGTAGGCATTTTCTCCCCCTAGACTTCCACTCTCACACAGCCCAGTCAAATGGACAAAAGGGAGAGGAAGGAGGTGTGTGCAGTCTGCACGATCATGGCTGTCTGCACTATCACCAGAGAAGACATTTAAATTATGGACCAAAATAACGTCTTACAAATGGGTTTTTTGTCCTTATTTAGGAAAAGTTGATTCATAATCTCTCTAGAAATGGACCTCTCTTAGGACCAAGATAATGATATTTTAAGAAAACAATGTTATGAATCATGTGAGGTGGTGTTAGTGTAGTCAGACAGCCAAAGAGCATCTTCCTTGCCAAGCTCCACAGGACAAAAATTCTTCCAACTGGGTGCGGTGGGGAACACCTATAGTAGTCCCAGTTACTCTGGAGGCTGAGGCAGGAGGATGGCTTGAGTCCAGGGTTTGAGTCTAGCCTAGCTAACATAGAAAGACCTCATCTGTAAAATAAAATTTAAAAAAATATGCCCCCAAATGTAGCTACATTTTTCTGTATGTCTGCTTTAGAGTCTGCGATGGAGGTGAGGATCAGCTGCTTGCTCTCTCCTGAACCACCTTCTACTCTTCTGGGGAAAATAAACCAGAGACTATTTTGGAGGATGAAGACAAAGAATTGTGGGTTCCCTTGTCAGGAGCTTCAGATGTGGCCACCCATTTGGTCTTGGAACATGATGGTCTAGTAGCCTGGGCTCCACAGTGTTGTTCCTGATGGTCATTATCATCTTCTCGCTTCCATAATCTTAATGCTTCTAACTTAGGATCCTAAGTTTCATATATGTATAGCAGTGTTGTAAATTTATTTAATCTTCTATAGATTTCCAATTTTTGAGCTTTGTGAATCCATTTATACCACTTGTACAATACACTATCTTACACAGTCAGATTATGTAATAATATGTCTGATACTGTCCTAAATTCTTCAGCATTTCTTAATATTCCCAAAAGGAACAGTTCTTTGACTTCATTTGTTTGGAAGGTTACTAAAGATGGAAAATATGTTCCCGTCTCAATTCTGAATGATCTCTGTCATTATTCAGAATTTGGCAGACTTTATACTGTACCAGGGGTAAGAATTTATAAAAAAATGCTTTAAAAACAAACAGACAACACAAGGCAGGGGAGCTCATGCAAGTAATCCCAGCACTTTGGGATGCCCAATTGGGAGGATTGCTTGAGCCCAGGATTTTGAGACCAGTCTAGGTAACATAGTGAGACCTTGCCTCTACAAAAAATAAAAAAAAATATAGCTGGGTGTGGTGGTGCACACCTGTAGTCCTAGCTACTCTAGAGGCTGAGGTGGGAGGATCACTTGAGCCTGGGAGGGCAAGGCATCAGTGAGCAATGATCACACCACTGCACTCCAGTTTGGGAACAGAATGAGACCTTTTCTCAAGGAAAAAAAAAAAGTTTTTAAGAAAAAGAATGTTTTATTTACTGAAGAGAGAAAAACTTTTCCGGGGAAGACATTTTAGAAACAATCTTTCTTGTAAAAATTAGTTTGCTTTATTTACTTGAACTCTGAAAGGTCATAAACACAGTCCTTGTATACTTGGAACTCCTTAGTCCTCTTTCCCATTTCCCTCCCATGGCTGTGCTCTCTCTCCACTCATTTCACCTGGAACTCTAAAGGTTACCATAACATTCAGAATTTCTGTGTAAAATTTTCTGTGTTCTGATGCTTGATACATACTAGCAATCATTTTACAACCTTCACTTTTAAAAACATTTTTGGATAACCTTTCCATTTAGGACCCAGGAATTCATATAAAATCATAGAGATTATATTGCTTTGAACTAAAGGCTGTTGGTTTGTGGAATTTCCTTTAACTGGAAACACATTTCAGTTTGTGGTTTAGTGTTTTTCCAGTTTTATACTATCCTGCTTATTTGTTTTCATTTTCAAAGCTGGAGAATTTATCATTAATTTCCATATTTTATAGAGGACTAACTTTTTTCCTCCCCAACCCCCCCTTTTTTTTTTCAGTTGAAAGAGACAAGGATTTTTCTCACCAGCGAAGACATTACAAAGAATTTCGATTTGATCTTACCCAAATTCCTCATGGAGAGGCAGTGACAGCAGCTGAATTCCGGATATACAAGGACCGGAGCAACAACCGATTTGAAAATGAAACAATTAAGATTAGCATATATCAAATCATCAAGGAATACAAAAATAGGTATAATCTTTTTATTTAACTTATTATCCTGGCAAATATTTGTAAAATTTTAGTAAAAGCTATTGATAATTCATGTGATGTAGCAAACAAGTTGTCTGTTTTTGTGCAGTTTATTAACGTTTACAGTAAGTGTAGTAACATTTAGAGCCAGGTAGAGACATTGAAAGGTAACAGTAATT
Organism: Colobus angolensis palliatus; assembly: GCF_000951035.1. Classification (NCBI taxonomy): domain Eukaryota; kingdom Metazoa; phylum Chordata; class Mammalia; order Primates; family Cercopithecidae; genus Colobus; species Colobus angolensis. The sequence continues at coordinate 1,221,231 of NW_012118599.1, forward strand.
GATCTGAAAATTTTATCCTACATTCCATAGCTGCTACCTATCCCTGATACCAATTCGTATACTAAATAGTCTCATGCTTCTCAAAATGTGCTTTCTAGGTCTGTTGTCTCATTTTGTAAAGTTGTCCTTCATCCCAGAAAACTTCCACTTTGTTCTACCCACATGAAATTTATAATTAAGATAATGAAATTACTTGGTGTTCTGGAAGTTAGAGAAGCACTGCTTTACTTTTCATTGACATGAGTGTAAAAATCGTATGTTCATTTTTACGTGTATTTTGATGTCCTCTGTCTGTAAGATAGTTAATTCAGAATGGTACAAAAATGGACAGATAGTCTGAAATACTAAATGCATAAAAACTTCAGTTGATAATGACTGCAAATGAACCATTGAAAATAAATGTTAAAAAGGGACCTTAGTCATTTTCTCTGATATTTAACACAATGCAGACATCACTTGGATAACATATTTTTTCAGGTGATGAATCACCTTTGTCGGACAGCTCAGATCTGTCTGTCTATCTATCTGTCTATCTATCTATCTGTCTATCTATCTATCTACCTATTTCAGACACACCCATCTATCAATCAGTTTCAAACAGATCCATCTGTCAGTCTATTTCAAAAAGATCCATCTATCTTTATCTATCTATGTATGTATGTATGTATGTATGTATGTATGTATGTATCTATCTATCTATCATGTATCTAAATCTATTTGAAATCCTATGTTGAGGTGATATAACTCTCTCAGTAGCTTTCATTCCTCAGATCTAGATCTTCCTTTTGATGAAATAATATGTCCTTTTTTGATGAGACAAATATTTAAAGATTGTTATCCTGTCTGCTGTAAGGCCTTGTTCTCTCCTTGTTGACTATTTGTAGTTCTTGATGTTTACATTTGTCTTGGTCTTCCAGTTTGGCAGAAATTCGTAATAGTGCCTTGCAATACTCAATGAAGAAAAAGAAAAAAATCAAAAAGCTTCTGAGGTCACGTATATTGGTAAAGCCTTCCTGTTAGACTATCATCTAGGAGATTCACATTGCATATCAGAATATTAAAGTCTTAAAAAGGCTTTACAGTGACAACACACACACACACACACACACACACACACACGTACACATGCCCTATCAATTTTATTTTAGCTAGTCTTCCTCAAAATTATCTGGCTATGGATTCACTGAGTGTGTAGTACTTACTAATATCCTGTGGAACACTAGTTCAGCAGAACTCACTTTAATACATACCAACTGATATGTATTGTTATTTTTAACAGCAGTAATTTCAAGGCAGAAATACCTACATTTGTTTCTCAGCTTTAACGCTGACTAGCTATTTGTCTGTGGATAAGTTATGTTGTTAAAAAATCTCAATCCAGTGGTTTCATTTATAAAATTAAGATACTAATATTATTTTCTCATAGGGCCAGGCATATATGGTGAATACTATAATAGGTTATTTTTATGTTAAATAATGATATCTTTCAAAATTAGTGAGAAGAGTTGAAAATAATATTCTGAATTTTAGTTAATAATATTGCCAAAACTAACAAATTATTTTATTATAGTTATCTTTTTCTATGTCTGTTTTCACACTTGGATTATGAGTTTTTTAAAGAAGAGATAAGGATAAGTCATTTATTTTTATCCTCAGCACTACCATTTTCCTCAACATGATTCAATGCTTTGATGTCATTATTACTCAAAATTGGAATACTACTTCCATATACATATCCTAAAATGTTTGAATTATGTTTATTTTCGGTCAGTTATATATATTTTTATGTATGTTGAGTTTGTAGTTGGTTATTTATATCCTAATTATTTTTTTCGGGAATGATTGGTATACCAGTTTTCCATCCCCTAGAATATATTTATTAGTTGTATCTAATTGCAGAATTTTACATTGATCACAATTAAAATTCCTGTCTTTTCTGTATGCCCACTGTTCTGTCTGCTCAGTATATTTCTGAATGTCATGTAATGAAGCTCCCTTTGAGCTTACTTTTACCTTTCTATTTTCTAAGGATGTGAATGGTATAATTTAACACATGACAAAAATGATAAAAATGAAGAACTAAGAGTCTATTAATAATTTATAGTTTATTTCTAGATAAACTCGAGCTTATTTTTATTAACAGTCCATTTTGGAATAGTTATGGATATTGATGCTTAGTTCACCTGACTTTATAATTTTGGAAAATTTTAATTCTCTTTTAAAAAATGAGAAGTTTGTTTATCTTGCACCTCTGGTATTTTTCTAATTGTACCTAATTTTAAAAATATTACTCTTAATGTTTCTGCTACTATAGCTACATGTTCTTTCAATATTCTTTGATATAATTTGGCTAAGACTTTATTGTAACGTGTTTAAATCTACTCTCAGACTTAGGATTTCACTGATATTTTTCCTAATTCCTTTGACTTAATTTGTAAAATCTAAAGTACATGTATATCTTTGCCTGGCATTCTCTTCCATTGCCATTTGAAACTCTGGAATGATATGGATTGGATAGGTTTCTATTTAATTTACCAAATAGTATTTTTTAAAATTCATTTCAATCTTAATTCCATTCTACCAAGTTCACATTTTTGAACATCTATTGAATAGTGTTACTGAATTATGATTGTTACTTTATCTTCTAGGGTTATGGTGCATTTATTGTCTTCTGTGATATTTGTTTTTGCTAATGTATTTGGAAATTTTTACTAATTATTTCAATCCTGAAATATTCACACTCAGAGATTCAGACTTCATATTTCAATTTTTTTTTCTTTTTTTTTTTTTTGAGATGGAGTTTCACTCTTGTTGCCAAACTGGAGGGCAGTGGCACTATCTTGGCCCATTGCAACCTCTGCCTCCCGGGTTCAAGCAATTCTCCCGCCTCAGCTTCCCAAGTAGCTGGGACTACTGGCACCCCCCACCACGGCTGGCTAATTTTTGTGTTTTTAGTATAGAGGGGGTTTCACCATGTTGATCAGGCTGGTGGTCTTGAACTCCTGACCTCAGGTGATCCCCCCGCCTCAACCTCCCGAAGTGTTGGGATTACAGGTATGAGCCACTGCACCTGGCCATATTTCACTTTTATATACAGTTGATAAGGTAGGACAATCTCTAGCCAAACACTTTTTTTTATTTTAAAACAAGCATTTGTTCACTGCCAGGAGTTCATTATTCTGCATTGTAAGAACATGCAAACCTGTGACTTGTTATTACCTATAGATACAGGATTCACTTTTTGTACTCCCCCTTCTCTTCCAAAGAAAGATGTTTAAGGGAAAGAACATATAGAAATAGCAATGTGTCTTACAGAATATTTCAGGTTTCTATGAAGGACTTCAAAGTCACCATAGAAAATAATAATATAGTGCCATAAGAGCATAGACTTTGAAATTCCCAAATAGGGAAATGTCTGTATTTCTTGGAGTCTCAGTTTACAAATCTGAAAAGATAAAAAACAAATGAAAAAGTATTTCAGATCAAGAAAAATAATTTCAGATGATGTGGGAAGGGCTAATGCATATCCCAATGCAAAGACCATAGTTGATAATAAATACATTGGTCAGTATATTTTCATATAACTTCATGTGAGTGTCTATTTTAGTTTACAGAACCATATACATAATGGGAAAAAATTGGTTTTTATTATAATAACAGTTGGTACTGTTTTCTGACACCTACCTTTATGTAAAGATAAAGTAAGTAAAAAAAAGTTCTAGGTGTCTTTAATAAATAATTGGTGTTATTACATAATTTAATATATGCAAAATAAATAGGTAGGTTTTGGAGTGTAGTAATAAATGCCACCCACTTTAATAGCAATATCATTGAATCTTTCTGTGAACTTAATAGCTAAAAACGCAAGTTTTAGATAAATAGTAAAACTCTTTGAAATACATTTGAAGAAGTATGGGGATAGGGTAGTGTGGGATGAGAGAGCTCTTATTTATGAATTTATCTTACAGTAACATTGCAGATATAGACAGATGTAGACAGGGATTCATTTAAAAGTGTTTAACGCTGTATTATTGTTTACAATTCACAAATTGAACATAATTAAACAAGAAAAAAGTTAAGGTATAATTTTTAGAAGAATAGTGCAGAGCAAATACAAATTACATTTTTGAAAACTATTTACTAATGCTGAAAAATACTCAAATAATAATGTTAATTGACCAAAACCAAGAAACATTATTATATACTTTATTATACTATTTTAAATAAATTTATATACAAAACAGATTGAAGGAACCCATCAAATATTCATTGCAAGATGTGGGTAATTTACATTTTAATTCTTCATCACTTTCAGTGTTTTTTAAAGTTTTATGATGAACATTATTTGTATAAACAGAAATGTGAATAATTATAGTTGAGAGAAAAAAGGTAATGAAACAATTTTATGCTACACACATCTTTACAAAATAGCATTCCCAACTTCTGCCAGGTAGAGAGTAAAAAATCAAAACAAAAAACACTTTTATGATTTAAAAATTAGTTGCTCTCATTTTTCTTAAGCTATGGAAGGTATTTTTTTCCCATAGGAAATGAAGATAAATAGTATCTTTTTTATTTTTTGAAAAAATTTACCACTACTTTGGAACTTTGACTTTAATTCTCTGAGGATTCTCTGAGAAGAGTAAATATTTTGTGAAAAAATTTACCACTACTTTGGAATTTTGACTTTAATTCTCTAGAAGAATATTGTATTAAAAATACTTTATTTACATATCACGTGATCACAGTTAAAATGTAAAGAATTTCAATTTGAAAAGTAATTTTAAAATCCTATTAATTTTTTGAAGTATTGACTGTTTGTGGCTTCATATACTTCTTAAAGAACTAAAATGGAAGTAGAAAAAGGAACTAGTACTTCTGGCTATTTTTAAAGCAGAGTCACCTCTCAAAACTTCTATGTCAAAGTTGTGGATTTTATCTACTTCATATTTTCAGTTAAATTCAGAAACAATTGAAAAGTCAGGGCAGACGGTACTCTTTAATGTAATTTATTTGACAATGCATATGTTTTCACGTACGTAAAGTTTCCTTTCCCTAAGGTACTGCCTAGGAGTGGCTGGGTGAGGGAGATCTGTACAGTAATTTTGACTGATGTTTTATGGATATGTTTTATATTCAAGACACAGTCTGACCTATTAACCATCTAGTCTGTGAATTACTTGACAGTGTTATGCATTCAAATTTAAAATATGGCAGATCCATTATGTCACCTCTTATTTATTTATCTTAGTGAGACATATAGCTCTTAAAATTATATATTTTATTCCTACCATTTCTCCCACCTTCCCAGTCTATCCCTACTCATACTTAAATGTGTGTAATTTAAAGGAGTGTTCTGATATTTATCCAAATCTATATTTTACTTGGTTAAAAAGTTAACACACTTTGCATCATTTCACTTATTTAATCTTTTCATATAAGGCTGACAGCCCCAAATTCTATATAGAAGGCATTGCTCTTCGGTCACACCTCATATATCTGGCATTATTGGGAAATGAGGTTTCCACATGATTGAATTTTCCAGATAATTCAGCTGAGTTTGGCATGCTTTTGTTGAGCGCCTACCATGTGGCAAGCACAGAGGACATAAAGCCGAGTAAATAAGTCCTCAAAAGCTCATAGCCTGGAGGCCAGGGACTGTGGTGGGGCTGCCACACACAGATTTTAATAACTATAATACAATGTGCTAAGAACGATGATGTAAATATGCACTAAGTGTTGTGGAAATAGAAATGAAGAGAAAGTTAATTTTTTACTTGGAAGAGTAAGGGACCTTAGGGAAAGCCTCTGAGAGAAGTTCACTTTTGAGTTGAACTTTTCAAAAAGAGTAGGAATTTTCTACAGGCAAAACAACAAATAGGGAAAGAATAGGGAGAGAGAGAGAGAAAGAGGGAGGGAGGAGGGAGGGAGGGAGAAAGGGAGGGA
>NW_012118599.1:1227226-1337963 GCF_000951035.1 Colobus angolensis palliatus
GGAGAAAGGGAGGGAGGGAGAGAGGGAGGGAGGGAGAAAGGGAGGGAGGGAGGGGAAAGAGAGAGAGAACGAACAGAGGTGTATCCCAGAAGAAATGTTCCTAAGCACTAAAATGTTTAAGTGTATAATGAATTAAATTAATACAATAAAATGATCAATGCCAGTGTTACTACTAATAAGAATAGCAGCCAGCACTTATGCATTTAATGAACACTCACCATGTGTCTGGCACTGTGCTAAGTGCTTTACTTGAATTAATTTTTTTACAGATATATATATTTATGTATTCCCTAAAGAAAATGTGCTATGTAGAATCAACCTTTTTCTAATGCTCTGCTGTGAATATAAATTTCTGTACTCCATTGCGAAAACATTTTAAGCTAGCCTGCTTGATGTCATTAGCCACCTTCAGTACTTGGATATATTTAGTTAAGCTGTCATCATTCCAGTTCACAGTCAGCTTCATATTTACATCATCTCCCCCCCGCCTCCTTCTTCTCTAAGATTTGTGATTCTTCTGTGGACATACTTCAGAAGGTACTCTGGCATTTTCCACTCAGGAAGATTTGCTGGGTTCTTGAGAGCAGGGTGCCAGAGCAGGACACTCAGATGGGAGATGATGTTGTCTCTAAAGTGTCTAGAACGGTACACAAGCATAGCTTGAGTATCTTCAGTGTGCAGGGATCATGCTCTATTTTAGAGGTTCTTACCTGGGGTGATTTTGGTCCCTAGGAGACATTTAGCAATGTATGGAAACACTTTTTTTGTCATCCACAATTGATAGGGGACAGGTATATGTGTGTATTATTACTAGCATTTAGTGAGTAGATATGCTGGGGTAGTAATGTGGATAGGAATGCTGCTAAACCTTCTAAAATGGACAGGACAGCTCCTCTATCTCACAAAGAGTGGTTCGATCCAAAATGTCCTCAGTACCAAGGTTGAGAAATCTTGCTCCATTTGGAGATTTAAGATATAAACCTAAAGTGGAAATAGTTTGTGCCATAAACTAATATATCAGTGAATTTTGCTTTGACTATGTAATATTTTGGATCATAAGATTCATAAGATGAAAGAGCTCTTAGGAGTTTGTACTGGGTACATTGCTCATTCACTGCATGAAAAATGGTTGGACTGTCTGTGTAATAGTCTCTTGTCTTTTTTGCTTGTTGAATGAGGAGACCTCCTGGGTGTATACCTGGTAGCACATGTTTAAATTTCTCTGCAGGGGAAAAACAGGGGATGATGTAATGCCAGGAAATCTGCTAAATATTAAAAATGTCTTGGTAATTAAAAAAATTCTGCTCAGTGAAAAGTGATTGAATTTTCTTAGTGACAATCCAACTTGTTTTTTTCATTTCTGCCATGCTTTTCATTCAGTCGCATCTAATATTACTATTTTACCAGTTTTCATCTGTACCTTTTAAATGCAGCATGGAATCGGATATTCTGAAAAGTAATGATTAGCATCATGGAATCAGATATTCTGAAAATTAATGATTAGTAAGATTTATATAACTGTATAATTCCACATTTATTTTTTGGGGAAAAAAACGATTTACCATTTGAAAACGTCAGACCCAATTCAAATTCTAGTCCATATAAGCTAAAAGCTGCTCATGAGAGAACCTTTGAACCTTTATATAAACTCTAGAATTTACCATTAATTTGTAGTCTCTTGAATAATATGATGGTATTTATGACAAATACCCAGAGAGAGATGTATGCTTTCTCTTTGGGTGGCCATCATTATGTTTTTACTGGACTTAATAAGCTATTCAAGGAAAAAAGGAGATGGAAGAAAGTGAAATAGTTACAATAATAGAAGCTTTGGGAAAAGTGGAGATGTCATTGTGATTACAAGGTTCGTACTTTATGAAAATAAAGTAGTGTGTCATCCTTTCCTCTAAAATTTGTCTGTGTAGCTTCTAGATAATTTCTTAAAGCTTTTCTGGACCAGATATAAGTGCTTCATGATTAGATAGTAGAGTGGCTATCCTATTGGTTTCTCCTTTTTTTTCCTCTTTGTGTATAAAAAAAACGTGGCTATCCTCTTGGTTAAGGATAACCTTAACCTTTTTTTCTCTCTCTCTCCATATATATATGGATATAATATATGCATGCATACACACATCTACATGTATTCAAATAATTGAAACCACAACCAGGGTTAATATTTCGTTTCTTATCTCTTCTTCTTGATTATATAAATGATTTTCCTTCTTTTTGATAAGTTTTGAACCCATTTTTTCTCCAGTAGAACTGAGGGGTGAAGTTTTCTTTATGGATTATGTATTAAAAATGTTCCAAAAGTTACAGAAAATGAATAAATTTCTGTTTCCAAAGTTTATAAGTACAGGTTGTTAAATAACTTTTACATTAGTAATTGTACAAATCACTTCTGACTATAACGAATTGGATGCAGATATTTTGTTAAGAAAGTAGCAATTATAGTAATTTGTATATCATTTTTATTTGTGTATTCTTTTATCCTTGCAATAGATTTATGAGGTAGAAATTAATTTTCATTTAGAGAATATTCATTTAATCTTCTTTTAATCTTCATTTAAAGAAGAAGAAAGATAACTTTAGAAAGGTAACTTCAAAGAACATAATTATTTTTTTCTAATATTAAGCAAAGCCTGAGTATAGCAAGTCAGTGTTGAAATTAAGCAGGCACCAATTCCATCTATGATCGCGGTTCCTGGATTCATGAAGGTACATGGATAGTGTGGCTCTTTAAATTATCTGTGGGGCGGGTCAAGATGGTTGACTAGAAGCAGTAGCGATAGGAAGCTCCCACTGAGAAGAATGATAACAGCATGCGAATCATACACCAGCAACTGAGGTATCCAGGTTCTGTCATCAGAACCAACTGGGCAGCTGGCATGACCCATGGAGAGGAAGGAAGAGAAATGTGGTGCAATGGTCCACCTGAGGGCCTCATGGGGCAGAGGGGCTGTCACCCCCCAGCCAAGCGAGGCAATGAGTGAGCGTGCTATCCAGCCTGGGAAAACATGCTTTTTCCACGGAACTGTGCAACCCACAGATTGGAAGATCCCATGCGTGAACCCATGCCACCAGTGCCTAGGGTCCCAACCATGGAACTGCACAGGTTGTCAACAGCCAGTAAGCTAGAATCCACTTAAGCCTGCTGAGCTCACAGAGGGAAGAGCTGTGAACCACAGCTGTGGCTGATTGCTGTCTAAGCCATTTGAACTCCTTGGAGAGCCAACACTAGGATGGATAACTGCCTAACACATTAACCTCCCAGGGCAGGAGAAGGGCAGCAGCCATCTCTATAGCTCCAGGTTGTGTTTTTCCTTGGCTGGACCCAGGAAGGCTGGATGGCTTGGTCCCAAGAAGTATCCCTCATAGCCCAACACATCAGCTGTGACATACTGCGGACAGAGTGCCTCTTCAGGCCTGACCTTGACCCATCCCTCCTCACTGGGCAGGGCCTTCCTGCAGGAGCTTCTAAAACTCCAACCAGGTGCTCAGGGACAGAACTCTGATCTCCCTGGGCCTGAGCCCCTAGTGGGAGGAGTTGTCACAGTCTCCGAAGACCAGCAGACTTAGTCTTTCCTCCTGCTAGTTCTGAGGAAGCCAGGCAGCCCAGATGAGTGGGTCCCCTGCAGCGAAGTACACCTCCTCCATCAAGTGACAGTCAAAGTGCTTTGTTAAACTGGTCTTGCTCCCTGTGCCACCCAACTGGGTGAAACCCTCCAACAGGGATCGTCAGACACCCTATATAGGAGTGTTCCTACTGGCATCATATCGGTGCCCCTTGAGGTCAGAAGTTCCAGAAGAAGGAGCAGGCACCCATCTTTGCTATTCTCCAGCCTCTTTGAGTGACATCTCCAGTGGGTGATGGAGTGAACCAGATAAATAGGGCCTGAAGTGAACTCCCAGCAAACCACAGCAGCCCCACAGAAGAGGGACCTGACCATTGCAAGAAAAACAAATGAACAGAAAGCTACAATAGCATCAACAACAAAAAAAAGTCTCCGCAAGAACCCCATCAAAAGGTCAGAAGCCTCAAATATCGATACTAGACAAATTCATGAAGATGAGAAATAAACAACCAAAAATCACTGAAAACCCAAAAGGCCAGAGTACCTCTTCACCTCCAAATGATTGCAGTGCCTTTCCAGCAAGGGTGCAGAACTGGACGGAGGATGAGATGGACAAATTGACAGAAGTAACAAACACCACTGAGCTAAAGGAGCATGTTGTAACCCAATGCAAAGAGGTTAAGAACCTTGATAAAAGGTTACAGGAGCTGCTAACTAGAATAACCAGTTTAGAGAGAAACATAAAGGACCTGATGGAACTAAAAAACACAGCACAAGAACTTCATGAAGCACATACAAGTATTGATAGACAAATTAACCAAGCGAAAGGAAGGATAGCAGAGTTCAAAGACCATCTTGCTGAAATAAGGCATGCAAACAAGATTAGAGAAAAAAGAATGAAAATGAATGAACACAACCTCTGAGAAATAGGGGACTATGTAAAAAGACCAAACCTAGGACTGATTGGAGTACCTGAAAGAGATGGGGAGAATGGAACCAAGTTGGAAAACACGCTTCAGGATATTATCCAGAACTTCCTCAACCTAGCAAGACAGACCAACATTCAAATTTAGGAAATACAGAGACCACCACTAAGATACACCATGAAAAGGTCGACCCCAAGACATAATAATCAGAATCGCCAAGGTTGAAATGGAGGAATAAATGGTAAGGACAGCCAGAGAAAGGCCAGGTAACCTAAAAAGGGAAGCCCGTCAGACTAACAGTGAACCTCTCAGTAGAAACCTTACAAGCTAGAAGAGAGTAGGGGCCAACATTCAACATTCTTAAAGAAAAGAATTTTCAACCCAGAATTTCATGTCAAATCAAACTAAGCTTCATAAGTCAGGGGAAATAAAATCTTTTTCAGACAAGCAAATGCTGAGGTATTTCATCATCACCAGGCCTGCCTCATGAAGGAAGCACTAAATATGGAAAGGAGAAACCAGTACCGGCTACCGCAAAAACAATCCAAAATATAAAGACCAATGACACTATGAAGAAACTGCATCAACTAGTGTGCAAAATAACCAGATAGCATCATGATGGCAGTATCAAATTCGCACATAACAATATTAACCTTAAATGTAAATGGGTTAAATGCCCCAATTAAAAGACACAGACTGGCAAATTGGATAAAGAGTCAAGACCCATTGGTGTGCTATATTCAGGAGACCCATCTTATGTGCAAAGACACATAGGCTCAAAATAAAGGGATGGAGGAAAATTTACCAAGCAAATGGAAAGAAAAAAAAATGCAAGGGTTGCAATCCTAGTCTCTGACAAAACAGATTTTGAACCAACAAAGATAAAAAAAGACAAAGGATGGTATTACATAATGGTAAAGGAATCAATTCAACAAGAAGAGTTAACTATCCTAAATATATATACACCCAATACAGGAGCATTCCAATTTATAAAACAAGTTCTTAGAGACCTACAAAGAGACTTAGACTCCCACACAATATTAGTGACCCCACTGTCAATATTAGGCAGATCAGCAAGTCAGAAAATTAACAAGGATATTCAGAACTTAAACTCAGCTCTGGATCAAGTGGACCAAAGAGACATTTACAGAACTCTCCACACCAAATCAACAGAATATACATTCTTCTCAGTGCCACATGGCACTTATTCTAAAATCAACCACATAATTGGAAGTAAAACACTCCTCAGCAGCAAATGCAAAAAAAAAAAAAAAACTGAAATCATAATAAACAGTCTCTCAGAACACAGTGCAATCAAATTAGAACTCAGGATTAAGAAACTCTCTCAAAACCACACAACTACATGGAAATTGAACAACCTTCTCCTGAATGTCTCCTAGGTAAATTATGAAATTAAGGCAGAATTCAAGAAATTCCTTGAAATCATTGAGAAAAAATTAGACAATGTACCAGAATCTTGGGGAACACAGCTGAAGCAGTGTTGAGAGAAATTTATAGCACTGAATGCCTGTGTCAGAAAGCTAGAAAGATCTCACATTGACACCCTAATACCAAATTTAAAAGAGCTAGAGAAGCAAGAGCAAACATCCAAAAAACTAGCAGAATACAAGAAATAACTAAGATCAGAGCAGAAATGAAGGAGATGGAGACACGAAAAACCTTTCAAAAAATCAGTGAATCCAGGATCTGGTTTATTGAAAAAATTAACAAACTAGATAGACAATTAGCTAGACAAAGAAGAAAAAAGAAGACTCAGATAGACACAATAAAAAATGATAAAGAGGATATCACCACTGGACCACAGAAATACAAACCACCATCAGAAAATACTATAAACACTTCTATGCAAATAAACTGTAAAATCTAGAAGAAATGGATAAATTCCTAGACACATACACCCTCCCAAGACTTAACCAGGAGGAAGTCGAATCCTTGAATAGACCAATAACAAGTTCTGAAATTAAGCCAGTGATAAATAGACTACCAACCAAAAAATAAATAAATAAATAAATAAAAATAAACAGGACCTGATGCATTCACAGCCAAATTCTACCAGAGGTACAAAGAGGAGCTGGTACCATTCCTTTAGATACTATTTCAAACAATTAATAAGGAAGGACTCCTCCCTAACTCATTTTATGAGGCCAGCATCATCCTGATACCAAAACCTGCCAGAGACACAACAAAAAAGAAAACTTCAGGCCAGTATCCCTGATGAACATCGATGTGAAAATCCTCAATAAAATACTGGCAAACCAAATCCAGCAGCACATCAAAAAGCTTATCCACTATGATCAAGTTGGCTTCATCCCTGGGATGCAAGGCTGGTTCACCGTACACAAATCAATAAATGTAATCCATCACATAAACAGAACCAATGACAAAAATCACATAGGCATCTCAATAGATGGAGGCCTTTGATAAAGTTCAACATCCCTTCATGTTAAAAACTCTCAATAAACTAGGTATTGATGAAAAATATCTGAAAATAATAATAACTATTTATGACAGACCCACAGACAATATCATACTGAATGGGCAAAAGCTAGAAGCATTCCCTTTAAAACCCGACACAAGACAAGGATGCCCCCTATCACCACTCCTATTCAACATAGTATTGGAAGTTCTGGCCAGGGCAATCAGAGAAAGAAATAAAGGGTATTCAAATAGGAAGAGAGGAAGTCAAATTGTCTCTGTTTGCAGATGGCATGATTCTACATTTAAAAAACCCGTCGTCTCAGCCCCCAAACTCCTTAATCTGATAAGCAGCTTCCACAAAGTCTCAGAATAGAAAATCAATGTGCAAAAATCAAATTACAAGCATTTCTATACGCCAACAATAGACAAGCAGAGAGCCAAATCATGAATGAACTCCTATTCACAATTGCTACAAACAGAGTAAAATACCTAGGAATACAACTAACAAGGGATGTGAAGGACCTCTTCAAGCAAAACTACAAATCACTACTCAAGGAAATACGACAGAACACAAACAAATGGAAAAACATTCTATTCTTGTGGATAGGAAGAATCAGTATCATGAAAATGGCCATACTGCCCAAAGTAACTTATAGATTCGGTGCTATTCCCATCAAACTACCATTGACATTCTTCACAGAACTAGAAAAAACTACTTTAAATTTCATATGGAATCAAAAAGGAGCCTGTATAGCCAAGACATTCCTAAGCAAAAAGAATAAAGCTGGATGCATCATGCTACCTAACTTCAAACTATACATCAAGGATACAGTAACCAAAACAGCATGGTACTGGTACCAAAACAGACAGATAGACCAATGAAACAGAACAGAGACCTCAGAAATGACACCACACATTTACAACCATCTGATCATCAACAAACTGTACAAAAACAAGCAATGGGGAAAGGATTCCCTATTTAATAAATAGTGTTGGTAAAACTGGCTAGCCATATGCAGAAAGCTGAAACTGGACCCCTTCCTTACACCTTATACAAACATTAACTCAAGATGAACTAAAGACTTAAATGTAAAACCCTAAAAACCTAGGCATCGTAAAAATAGTAAAAACCCTAGAAGAAAACCTAGGCAACACCATTCAGGACATAGGCATGGGCAAATTATGATGAAAATGCCAAAAGCAATTGTAACAGAAGCCAAAATTAATAAATGGGATCTAATTAAACTAAAGAGCTTCTGCACAGCAAAAGAAACTACCATCAGAGTTAACAGACAACCTACGGAAAGGGGGAAATGTTTGTATTCTACTCGCCTGATGACGGTCTGATACCCAGAATCTACAAGGAACTTAAACAAGTTTATAAGAAAAAAAAAAACCATCAAAAAGTGGGCAAAGGATATGAATAGACACTTCTCAAAAGAAGATATTTATGCAGCCAACAAACATATGAAAAAAAGCTCAACATCACTGATGGTTAGAGAAATGCAAATCAAAACCACAATGAGCTACCATCTCACACCAGTCAGAATGGCGATTATTAAAAAGTCAAGAAACAATAGATGCTGGCGAGGATGTGGAGAAATAGGAACACTTTTACACAGTTGGTGGGAATGTAAATTAGTTCAACCACTGTGGAAGACAATGTGGCGATTCCTCAAGGATCTAGAACCAGGTATATCACCTGACCCTGTAATCCCATTACTGGATATATACCCAAGGGACTATAAGTCATTCTACTATAAAGCAAAGACATGGAACTAACCCAAATGCCCATCAATGATAGACTGGTTAAATAAAATGTGCTACATACACACCATGGAATACTATACAGTCATGAAAAGGAATGAGATCATGTCCTTTGCAGGGACATGGATGGATCTGGTCAAGGGAAGGGAGAGCATAAGAACAAATAGCTAATCGTGGGGCTTAAAACTATGATGACGGGTTGATAGGTGCAGCAAACTACCATGGCACATGTATACCTATGTAACAAACCTATATGTTATGCACTTGTATCCCAGAACATAAAGTAAAATAAATAAATAAATAAAATCAAGTATCTGTGAGTCTTACAGCTTATTGGCACATGATACCAATGAGAAATGTTCAATTATATTTTTAAAACAAACATTTTTGTCATGTGTCTATAATATAGTACTCTTGATAAAAGAGATTTCAGCAAAAGATGAATGGGCATCCCACCCCAGTGCATATTAGTTTACCCAATGACTCTTGCTAAGAGGCGATTTCATTTATAATGAAAATTTGCATTTGAACTCTAAGGATAGTGTTGTAGAAAGGTAAATAAGCATTTGCTGATTCCGGAAGATTTTCTGCACTGTCTATATACATCTCTTCTTACATTGAAATAGTGCGAGATGTTCTATCTTCCACATACAAACTTAAATGCATCCTATAAGTAGCCTCATGATTCTCACATTAAAAATTCCTTTACGTGACTGTTTGCACCTATTCCCCCAAATTCCACGCTAATTGTCCTATCCACATCATAACTATATTCACAGATATAAAACCTTACTTTCAATTCCTTCTCGTTCTTGTATTTAATTGAGCCCTCAATGCACTGTAATTTGATTTTCATAAGTCCACTCAACTAGTCATCTACCAACAGCCTCTCCTTTACCAGATCTTATGGATACTTTGTCTTTCTTCTTATTCTCCTCAGTATTTGATATTGTTGATCATTCCCTATTTAATATGTGAAATATCCTAACCAGGGGAATATATTATTTCCCTAGAATTGCCATAACAGATGACTGAAAATTATGATGGCTTAATACAACAGGAAGTTGTTTTCTTACAGTTCTGAAGTCTAGGTTTCTCAAATCAAGGTATTGATAAGGCCATGCACCCTTCAAAACCTCTAGAGGATGATACTTCCTTGCCTTTTTCAGCTTCTGGTAGCCCCAGAAGTTCCTTGGCTGTGTGAAGATACTGTAAATCCAATCTCCTCCTCTATCTTCTTTGTGTCTCTCCTCTTCTTATAAGGAGATTGTATTGTAATATGGCTTACCTCATATTAACTTTGATTACATTTGTAAGAGATATTTCCAAATAAGATAACATTCACAAGTACGAGGGACTAGTACTTCAACATATGTTTTTGAAAGACACAATGTAACCCATAACAGGGAATAAGCTAGATAGTGATTGATAAGATAAATAAAATCATTGTGAGTCATAAGGAATAAGAGATTTATTGTAGGGATTTGACTTTCTGCAATCATGGGACCTGGTTAAATAGTTCATGTAAGGCTGTTGCTTCTCCATCTTGTGATGGGTCTAAAGTTTGCTTCCCATAGGCAGCTGGGAAGAAAAACAGATACAGAATTGGAGTGAACAAGGAGAACTAGAACTTTCCAGGATATGCTGGAGTCCCAGGGACAAATTGGAACCCATGTCTTTCTCATGCCTTTGGAGTTCTAACTTTAATGATGTGCGTGGCCTGCAGGGGAGATTGGTATGCTTCACCATGAATTCCACAAACTCCTTTGCTTAGGATGTAGAGAAGCTGAAGGAGGTGATCTTGCAGAAGGAATTGTGGGCCAGAATTTGGAGAAGCTGATGGAGCTGTTATTCAGTGGAAGCTAAAAGAGCCCAGGTGCTCCCATCAGTAAGGTGAGCTAGCAGATCAGCGACAATGTATGCGAGCAGCAGAAAAGCCTGGCAGTTTACCAATTATCCAATCATAAACTTGGGTGCTGCTTCCATTCCACTACCCAACTCCTGTTCAGATTTCTCTGATGGCTACCTTCAAAGCAGCCTCAAGCAAATTCCTGAGGGAATTCTGGGATTTGTCACCTCTGTTTAGGTGATATGACAATGTACATAGCCACAACAGTCCATCCTTGTCAATTTGGCACTAATATGCATCTTTTATAACCATTCATAACTTCCTTTTTTTTTTTTTTGAGGCGGAGATTCACTCTTGTCACATAGGCTGGATTGCAACGACGCGATCTCAGTTCACTGCAACCTCTGCCTCCTGGGTTCAAGCGATTCTCCTGCCTCAGCCTCCCAAGTAGCTGGGATTACAGGTGCCTGCCACCATCCCCAGCTAATTTTTGCATTTTTAGTGGAGACAGGGTTTTGCCATGTTAGCCAGGCTGGTCTCGAACTCCTGACCTCGGGTAATCGACTCACCTTGGCCTCCCAAAGTGCTGGGATTACAGGCGTGAGCCACTGCACCCAGCACCATTCATAATTTATAAAAAATGTAATAGCAAAGTAATTCTGCCTTTTAATCCATCTTTGGATGTTGTTCATTCCTTTTTTAGCTGAGCCATGCTCCCCCTTTGAAGTATTGTAACTTCAATACTGAAATATGTGATTAGCTACTATCAACACTACTTAGATGGGAGGTAGATATTAAAAAGAATTGTTTAATATATATTAGGTAGGTGCAAAAGTACTTGTGGTTTTTGCTGTTAAAAGTACTGGCAAAGATACACATATATTTAATACAAAAAACAAATACACTAATTTCAAAATAAGGAAGAAATACCATAATATTACAATACTCATTTCTGCAGCTTGTCACATGGTTGCAGTTGGTATTTATAATTTCCTTCTTTTACTATGCAATCAATTTTCTGTTTATTTTGACAAGCACCATGACTGGTCACTTTTCCTTACCTAGTAGGTAAATCACACATTTATTGTTGAAGTGTCTGGGCTATTAGCAATAATGCCTGCAATGAACCGTGATTTTCCATTGACTTTTGTCATATGACAAGGGAGTACTAAGTGGTGTTCCAGGTGATCTCTTGTACTCAATGCATACTCCTCATTACCCATATTGTGGTAGTAGTAGTCCAATTTCCCTTTGATATTTAGAATAATTAATTCACATGGTATAGTAACCTCTTACTGGCTTCTTGATTCACTGGCATGAGGAGGAGTCAAAGTGGCCAGGTAGCTGTTTCAAGTTCCAGTTTAATAGAACCATTGCTACAGACACTAGAGTTAGCATTGTACCATTGGGAATTAAGAGCTCTGGACCAGCATAGCCCAATGTCTTGGGAGTCAGAAGCACAGATTTTGCTAGTTGAATCATGTATAGTGAGTTGAGAGGAACCACTTCCATTTCCACCCATGAGACATCCAGCTATGAGAGAAACAGTCATCCTAGCTATATTAGTTACTGATTTATATCATATAAAGCTTCCCTGAAGGATATCAGTTCATTCTTGTAAAATATTGGTACTCAACTGGTGGCATAACTGAGTCTTCAAAAGACCATCCTTTTGATGGGCAGCATGGGAAGACTGGTGACTTCCATAAGCATGAGCCCATTTTTTTTTTTTTTTATCAGAAGCGATGCAATATGGAATTCCATGAATAAGTGAATAAGGCATTCTAGAAGTTCACGTGTGTTAATTTTGGGGAGAAGCATCATGGACAAAGAAAGCAGATTCATGTCCAGAGCCCCCTTTCCAGAGACAACAAAGTAGTGCCCTTCCAGTACTGAAGTAAGTGTTCCAGTATAATTAGCCAAGCACAAAGTGGAGATTTATCCCCCTGGGAAATGCTTCTGCAAGGATTTATGGTAGAGATTTGACCTTATGCATTCCTAGAGCTAACCAGTCTATTTAAGTCTGTTGCTCTGCCTCAGAAGCTGGGCTTAAGGTTCACAGGTCAGAGAGTCAGAAAGGAAAGATGCACTGCGGGAAACAAGGACAAAACAGAACCTGTGAAAATAATCTGGAACCCATGAGGACAAGGTGGAACCTACCTCCAGGTCTCCAACTTCAATGATGCAGTTGACTCTCTAGCCACCAAGTCCTTCCTTTTAGAAGTGGATGCCTTGCCCTAGATTCAGAGGAACTAAATATGGAGAATTACTGGGATCTAAAGGAGCTGCACACCCAACACCAATAAGATGAACCAGCAGATCTCCACAATATGTCTAAGTTGCAGTAACACTTGATCACACCGTAGTCTTCTAATTATAAATATGGCTATTGCTTCACTGCCACCTTCTAAATGTTACCGAAATTTCCTTTGTAGCCAACCCTAATCCCAAACCATACACTGTAGTTCCAGCTTAGTTGAATTGATATAATATAAAACCACCATGGAGTGTGAAAATATGTTAAATTGAAAAAGTGAATAAATGAATTAATAGATAGATGGATTTGTGAAATGACAGCCAAAGTCACTTCTTAGCTGTTTCTACCCATCTTATTTTAGACTTGGCTCAGATCAATCTTTTAGTAGTCCAGTCCATATATCAGTGCTTTTCTTCAAGATAAGGAAAGCAAGTGAGTTATGGTTTGGGAGTAAAGGGAGCTAATATTTTGTAAGAGAAAGTGTTCTGAAAGTGGAAAACCAGGTTCTGGTCCCCCTATTGGCTAAGTGAACATGGAAAATTATTTGATTTCTCTTTAAATTTCATTATGAAAAAATAGTTTGGCTAAGTAATTTATATCTCACTCAGTTCTAATATTCTGTGATTTATTTTGGTTACTTTCAGAGTTAAAATCCCAGATGCACTGATTTCACATCAAACATTCTTGGTCAATTTTTTTTTCTGTCTTATAATGAGAATGCTCCATTTATTCAGCTGACTAGAAAATAGAGGACGTTAACATTTCCAATACTACATGCCTGGTGTGCTACTAGGTCTGTTCACATCCCTTCTATGTCTAATTATAAGGAGAACACATTATCATGATATAATGATATAAAATGATATTCCCTTTACTCAAGTAAAATCAAACAAATTAGAGGAAGAAGTAGAATGTTTATACACTTGAATTTTTGTGTAAACATAGGTAGATAATGAGTACACTTAGACAAAACTATAATAGTTTAATATTTTGCATACATATTTTAATTCACCTTATATGAAATTATTAATATAGTATTCCTTGTTTCGCTCTCAAAACATATATGATGACTTTTTCTTCAAACTTATCTCATGTGTCTTTGACATTATGTCTTTATCACTAGAATCACATTTTTAATCATATATCAGTGTTAATAAGTATGTCATCTGCAGCTCTATGTTGTTTGAAAAGTAGAATATTTTTGTGTATTTGTATATGATAATGTCATTGGAAATACTATGCTATCAAAAGTGCAGGAATCCACAGGTTGTATGTGTATGTGTGTGTGTGTGTGTGTGTTGTTCTTTGCTTTTTAGCATTTATTTAACTGGATAAATGTTACATCCACAATGCAGCCTCTGACTCTATTCTTATGTAAGGAAAGGGTACTTTGCTTTGTAAAGTGCTTTCTAAAGTGCTTTTTAAAAAGGTGATGTTTCACTGTGGGGAGGTGTGTGCAAACCTACCCCAAAGTCCCAAGAATCTGACAGGCTGAAGAGAGAGGCTGACAAAACTAGTTTCCTTGGAAGAAATATTTAATAGAAACAGAAGCCATGTCTGTGTCTTGGGCAGCAGCAAGTTGAGATGGTGGATTCCCACACCATTACCCCCAGAACTTGGGCTTATATATCACAGGGGAGAAGGGATGGTTCAGAAGTGAACTGTAGGACAATTGAAGCATGATATCATAAAGGTTGTTTGACCTAAAGGCAGAATTTGTGGTAAGTACCTGCTCTTACACAAGGAAAATAGATAAACAGAAAATATTAGAGGCCTTCCCAGAACAGAAGTTAATCAGAAGCCAATAGAGTGGATTAGCTTTCAGGATGGAGTTGCTTTGGCCTCCACAGGTCAACTTGTCAAGACAGTCAATAGTTGAAGTTTTGAAACAACACTCCCAGAAATACTTTCTGATTTTTTTTATGCCTTCTTTTCTCTACCTCCTCCATCTCCTTTTCTGCTCCTTCTCCTCCTCTCTTTTTCTTCTCCCTGCTTCTTGTAAATACCAAATTAACACTGACTGAGGTCATTTGAAAGTAATGTGCTTCCCTAAATAATACTTTCCCAAACCTCACAGGTCAAAATGCAGCAATTTAGAGACATTTGTATTATGGCAGACCCTATAAAAGATTGCAGATTTAAGTGTAAAAGATTTAAGATTATGGCAGACCCTATAAAAGATACAGATTTAAGTGTAATTTACCTCTTAACCAGATAGATATTCAAAGTATTGCACTTTGTCTTGATCAAACCTTTTAAGGCAGGGATTATCATACCATTTTTAATATATAGGGAAACTGAGGCTGAGGAATTCCTTAATTGTTCAAGATCTGTCTGATCTCCAAATCTTTATAGCACTACATTGATATTGATAAAAAGATGATAAATGTTAATTTCTTAGCCACATAGCTTCAATTTTCTCATTCTAATTAGCATTTTCGGTTGAGTTATGCTAATGGTAGTAACTTAAATTCTGCTGAATTTTGGTTCCCGCTGCTTAGTCTTTAGTGTAGTGTCCTTCCGGTATTTTAAGATTCTCAAGGTATGTTTGCAAAACTCTTCTTTCACTAAAATAAAAGGCACTCAGGCAAGTAAATATACACAAACACACCAATAGCCCATGTTTAACTAGACATGTTTAAACTTCTGGTCATGATGAGTCAGACCTGCTCAAATGTATTTGTATTGACTATAAATGTATGTATATATTATATATTATTCACCTTTGAGTAGCTAAACTTAATATTCCTAAATATTTCATATATGATAAGTTTATCTGATACTACAAATCTAACTTTATCTGTTAAACATGACTTTGTGTTTAACAATGACATGACTTTATTAACTATATAGGAAGTTATTATACTGATCTATATCGTACTCAAGATGAATAATGAAATTTTACCTGAAAAAGAAAAATGCAAATTTTAGTCAGGATGATTTCTATTAATATAAATTTACTTTCACATATTTGTTTTTGAAAATCTCTCCATCTTGATAAGTGCTATGTTGTCAATACAGACAGACTATTGACCTCCAGGAATATTTACATCCCTGCCCTAAAACCCATTTTATTAGTGTTATGTATTAGTATTAGTGTTATGGGTTGAATTGTGCCCTCTCCCCCATATGCTGAAGTCCTAGCCTCCAGTAACTCAGATTGTGACCTTATTTGGACATAGGGTCTTTGCAAAGGCAGTTGACCTAAAGTGAGGTCAGTAGAATGAATCCTAACCCAATATGACTGGTGTCCTTATGAAAAGAGGAAATTTAGACACAAAGACATGCATAGGAGGAAAGATGATGAGAAGGGATACAATCAAGGGATACAAGGGATGATGAGAAGACAACAATCTACGAGCCAAGGAGAGGGCCTGGAACAGATCTTTTCCTCCAGTTTCAGAAAGAACCGACCCTGCTGACACCTTGATTTTGGAATTCTAGCCTCCAGAAATGGGAGAAAATCAATTGCAAACTCTAGCCTGGTATTTTGTTATAACAGCCTTAGAAAACAATCACAAACACCATTCTGAAATATTTGCTTATGTACATTCATGTAAATGGGCTTTTTCTTTGCTACAATGTAGGCTTTAATTTTAAGTATTGTAACTGCACCTTAAAGGATTTATGGAATTATTTTTGCTACAAATAAATATGTTTTTTCTATATACATGTATTCTGTCTATTGCACCATTCTTAAATGCATTACTATTTAAAATGTTCTTTTATTGGATATTGTAAGAATCTCTTTTAAAAAGTCAGGTAAAACTGGTGAGGCAGGCAACTTTAACAAGTTTATTTTATACTGTTCATGGGAAATACTTAGGATATTTTACTATTCCCGGCAGTATAAGTGCCATATTTTAGTGGAGAAATTTTATACTTCAAAAGAAATCCCCTCTAACATTCTACAGAATGGGGTTAGGGGGAACTTGTTTTTAAGAAACTGCTATGAAAGGGGCTGTATGAGTAAAAATTACAGAATTATTACTGCTGTGTTTATTAGTCATAGTCTTGATTCTCGTCAAGCATATTCTGTTGTCTATAGGTAATGCAGAAGAGCTTCGTATATGTAAAGGAGAAATTAAAGAAATTGTCGGTCACAAGTAAAATAGTTTTGACCATTAATAGAAAACTATGCACTTATGAAATCAATTGAACTTTCATAACTTTTCAAAGGTGTACTAGAAATATGTGGCTCTTTTTAGACCATACCACTTCATCTTGCTAGATTTACTTTCCAATTAATTTGCAATTTGCATCCCTGAAATTTAGATATTTAGGCCATATGTGATGCTTTTTCTAAATATATACATTAAAACGGGAACTGTTTCCTTCATAGACATGCTGGAAAGTTTTGGGATTTGAACATGGAGAGTTTGGGGAATTTTTTCTTTTCCTGAAGAGATAGCACAATTTAAAAATAATAGAAAATATCATTGAAATGACTACCAAAAGAAATTTGTTAATTTTGTTTCTGAAAATTTACCTCCTTGTTCATTTTGTTTTCAATGTCTTTATTAATATCATGCCAAAGGATGACATTATGAGCCCTGCAGAATTGATTAGGACATGTTTGCCATACTTCAAATGAAAGCAGACCTGAAATCAGTGTAGCGCTCAGGTATTTCCCAAGGTACAGGGTGACTGCTCCTGTTTAAGAAGTGAGCAGTGTAAATGAGTTAATTCCAAGATTAAGGTCTCAGAGATATTTACCAAATATCTCAAAACTTTAAGATAATTCTTACTTTCTTATCTGCTTATTTGGAGGATTTTTCAATTTAGGAGGAAGAGGAAGAATTTAACTGACATGCTATCACATTGGGACTATAAAGGGTTGTACACATTCTAGTGAGAACTAAAGGAACTACAAATTTTATTGCTTTGTACGACATGCTTGTCATACATCTGCAGTATCTGAAACTGAATCCTATATAAAAAAGTGTTTCAAACCTTCCTTTGGTAAACACTATGACTGTAATTGTGAAAAGATGATAAAACATTAGATTATTTAGATGATTTCATTATCATATTACATTTACTTGAATTTCTCTAGATTAATAGAAAAAAAGTACAAATCTAGTTAGGAAACAAAGATGTAGTTTCTAAGATACTGACACATTTTTTAACTTCATTTTTGTTAAAACAGTTCAATTTTAATTTTAGAGTATTTTTCTTTAAAAAGTATGATTTATTAAAAATGTGTTTTCACATTTTGTAAGCCGCCCTTAAAGTGACTTTTTTTTTTTTGAGGCAGAGTCTCGCTCTGTCGACCGGACTGGAGTGCAGTGGCCTGATCTCAGCTCACTGCAAGCTCCGCCTCCCGGCTTTACGCCATTCTCCTGCCTCAGCCTCCTGAGTAGCTGGGACTACAGGCGCCCGCCACCTCGCCCGGCTAGGTTTTTGTATTTTTAGTAGAGACGGCGTTTCACCGTGTTAGCCAGGATGGTCTCGATCTCCTGACTTCGTGATCCGCCCGTCTCGGCCTCCCAAAGTGCTGGGATTACAGGCTTGAGCCACCGCGCCCGGCCAAAGTGACTTCTATGATGTATGTGTTTTCACGTTTTGTAAGCCACCCTTAAAGTGACTTCTATGATGTATACAGACAGAAAATGCAGTAAAATAGTATTTAACGTAGCTTATTATGAATAGCTCTGTTGTTTTCTATATAAATAATATGCTCTTAAATAGATTCAATACATATCAAAGGTCATAAAATGCATAAGGGTGTTATTTCTACTCTACCTTGAGGGAGATACAGTGTTTTACAGTTAACCTATTTGAGCCTGAATTTTATCAATACGAAGGAGCTGTTGTAAAGATTAAATGTCACAAATAGGTAATTTTAGCTCAGAGACTGGCTGTAGTAAGAGAATAATAAATTATTCATTATAATTCAACAAATGTTTATACATTTGTAAATATAGTGCTAAAATTAAGATTCAAAAATACAAGTATAAATGTTAATAACAGTAACACTGTGCAGATTATTCTAAAATACATAAGTTCATATTCATAGCCATTACTGTCCCAAGGGGACTTAAGCTTGCAGAAGATATTAACAAAAGTTCTCGTAGATTGTACCATTCAACTCATGGGATTTGTCCCTTAAACCAGTGGTGCACTCTGTAATCCTATCTTGGTGTTTGGTATCCATAAAATAATTATATAATAAAAATAGAAAAACTATTAGAAAACTCTTTCTAAAACAGATGATTACATTACATCCTGCCTGTGTTCCATTCATTTGAGAATTCACATTCATCCAAACTGGAACAGCTACTTTCATTTGTCTCTGTTCAGTTTAATCCTTTGTTTTGAGGACTACTTACAGATGGTGGTTACCAGGAACGCTGATGAGCAGAGATCAAATTAAGAGCACTAAGTCAATTTATAAAGGCCAGTGAAAAGCAGGAAAATGGAGATTACTTTCAGATAGAGATTACTAATCTGTACCAGGTTTGGTTGGGAGCCTAGTAACAAAGGGTTTTGTGTCTTATTACTCATCATTTGAGTCACTTGTTCTCCTTGTTCTTAACTCGTGTTATTTTACAGACTGCTTTTATAATGTTTTCACTTAAGTCTGGGAAATAATGATCTTCATTTAAACCTTTAACTTTTTTTGTTGTTCTTTTTCTTTTTAGGGATGCAGATCTGTTCTTGTTAGACACAAGAAAGGCCCAAGCTTTAGATGTGGGTTGGCTTGTCTTTGATATCACTGTGACCAGCAATCATTGGGTGATTAATCCACAGAACAATTTGGGCTTACAGCTCTGTGCAGAAACAGGGGATGGTAAGCACTGAATTTTATATATTTTTTGTGAAGCTTGTTTGACACATTGAGAGTTACAGTTTTTTATGTGATGTAACCAGTATATGTTTTATATTTATGATGTCCAAGACAGCACATTCCATAGCGTAGTGCAAAACTATATTAGTTAGTTAATCAACTTAGAAACACGCTTATCCAATACATTTATTGTCAGGCTCTGGGGAGGGAGGTAAAGAAGATGTAGGTGCTGCTACTGCTCTCCAGGGATTTTTAGTCTAGTGTTGAAGACCTATATATGTAAGTTAAGTAGCACTACTCTAATACAACAATACCAAAAGAAAGATATATATAAAGTGATATCGATCTTTATCTTGATTGTAGTGGTGGTTACACAACTATATAATTTGTAAAAATTTATAGAACTGTACATCAAATAAGAATAAATATTACTATATGCAAATTGTGTCTTAAAGCTTGACAAAAACAAGGATAAACATGTATCAAAAGAGACACTAGGGAGGTAAAGGAGCTACCAATAATACGAAGTGGAAGAGAGAATGGGGATGGAATGAGTCACACAAAACTGCAGAAAAATAATACCAAGTTAGTTCCTTACCTATTGCAATGTTTGATCAAAGACTACTGCTCCAGAATTACCTGTGGAAGGGTCTGTAGGAAATATTTACTTTTGAGAAGGTCCAGAAGTAATTCTTGTGCTCACAAGTGTTTATTGGGCACCTACTATATGCTGTGCACTTGTCGAGATTCTGGAGATATAAAAGTGAGCCAATGCAGGTGGCTTTATGAGACTTGCATTTGAGTGATATATGAGTTAGTAATAACACAGTAGTATTACTGAATGCATATCACAGCACACTGAGGAGTTCAATGGATCTGTGAACATAGGATGGTGACTAGATATGAACTATAATCTGAAATACAAAGATGTGATTGGGGAAGAAGTTGGGGGGCAGGCAATTCAGACACATGGAACAGAATTTGCAGACTGTGGCGATGGTGACACTGGCATATTTGCTCAGAAGACTCAGAAAGCCTAGGCCAATATATTCAGAACTTTGTTGCCGTTTGATCACTCAAAGTTCAAACACTCTAAACTCAAATCTAGCCTTGCAGGTAATTTAAAATTATATTTGTCATGATAGGAGGATAATACATAATTTAATGGTGTCCTATCTTTAAATATGTAATGTTTAATTTTAAATATTTATAAAAAAAATCATGGAGATCTGCATACATTGAGCTGTTATTTTCTACCCCAAAAATGTTATCAACAGGGACAGGGAGGATAATTTTTAAAAAGATCATTAATAAGAGAACATATCGTATTTAAGGTTCACTGCTTCTAGCTGTCACAGAATTAGGCAAGAAAAACATTAGGCCTATAGTCTGCCTCCCTCATTTTTCCTTGCTGTGTTACACAAAAGCCTTGTTTAATAAACCACTGAGGTAAGTAAAAGTTGTGCCTGTCTTGGACCTTTTTCAAGGAGATTTATTGCTATAAATACTTAAGACTTCATTATGGCGTTGTTTTACCTGCAGCCAGTTTCACACCTATGGGTAATACCATGGCCGATGCTGTGATTGCAAAGATTATGTATATGGAATGAAGTTCATACACAAATTGAATATATTAAAGGGTTAGTCTAGTGAATGTGTTATGGGTCTCAAATCTTGACCTAGAAAAAGAAAGTTCTTACTGAAAGTGTCATAGCCAAAATTTCAGACCTTTCCTCTGCTGTCAAATCCAGATTTTTCCGTAGCTTTTAATTACAATGGCTGAATTTTCATAAACAATTCAAATATTCTGGATTATAGGTTAGAGTCCAATTATGGCTCTAAGATTATCATTAAAGGATCCTCGGAGTTCAAGCATTATAAATGTAGACTGAGTAAAGCACAAATTTAAATAATCTTCTAAGAATTCTTACAGTGTTAAGCTGCTGTACATTTTTGGTCAGAAATGTGACTGGGAAATTGGCAGTGGGGAGGTAAGCCAATTGTTCCTTCCCTGGTATGTGGCCGTAACAAGAAAAATGAAATTAGTGGTATGTGCTTCTCCCACTCTCCTCTTTGGAGATATGCTTGAAATGTCTAACTAAACAAATCAAGAAATCTATGAAATATGATCAGCCTGTTTCCTTTTAATTTCCATCTTCCCTCATGCTCCACATGGATTTTCTAAAGTTTCTCTTTTTTTTTTTTTTGTTTCCCCCACTGTTACATTGTATTGGTTCTCTCTTATACTATTTCCATTATTTAATGTTGTGTTCAGTTTATCTTTTTCTCTTTGAGAACTAGTCTGTATTTTGACTTTCCCTTTCTCTCTGATTAATTTTCTCTTATATTGCATGGGTAATTTGACTTTAAATTACTAGTGTGTTAGTTTTTAGCCTAGAGTAAACTAATGTTTTACTCCTTTAAAAGGTTTCCAAATTCTATATTTAAGAGTTAGATTTGAGATATGCAGCCTTTTGTTGCTTTTCTTTATCTCTCTGATATTGTGTAACTTGAAGAATTTTCAGATGGTTAAACATGCTAGGCTAGCTGGCTTTTTGCTTTTAGGCAATACTTAACACAGAATTTAACCAGAAGTGGAGCAGATAGGGCCTTGGGAAAGCAACTGATTCTCCTGGCACCTTAGTTTTATTAACTGCAACCTCATGGAGAATATACATGTGACATTTCCTTGTAAATATGAATAACCAGATGCTTCAGCTTATTACAGCTTCACTCATTACCACTGCTGATGTTCTCAATGTTACGTTGCTTCAGAGCAGACAGACCATCTTTTATTTTCAATAATATATTCCGAATGTTTTCTTCTAAGCAAAAGGAGTTGAAAATCATGAAAGGATGATACTCAGGATAGTCTGCTTTCAAATTCATTTGTAAACTGTTATTCATTTATCCATTTGTCCAACATACAATTATTGAGTATCTGTGCATGCAAGGCAGCAGGTTACAAAAGCATATCACCTAAGAGAAAGATATAGGTAGCTAATTTTAGAAAGAACAAAGTGCCCTAATACTGAAAAATAGTGATACAACAAAGACACCATGGGAAAGCAGAACATACATGGCTAAAGACACGTGGGATGGAGCCGGGTAGAGGTGGCCTTGAAACTGGGTCAGCAGTTAGGATCCTAAGGAATACAGATGAAGAGGAAGGGAAGTCATGGAAGTATGGGAAGTGATGGTGAGGACAGGATAATTCACTCCTGGATGAAGAAACAGTAAGTAGATGCACACCATGTCAAAATGGCATGGTATATTCTGGAAAAATTTAACAGTCCAGGATTAGCTAGAACAACTTTCATGTATAAAATGTAATTGCAGATGCTATTAGGCAAGTGATCTGTAAACAAATCATGTAAGGAATATGAAATCTAAATTAATTGTAATATCCTCTTGTAGCTTGATCGTGAGCCATAAAAAAGAACTAAACTTATTACTTTAATCAATCACAGTAATACCACTGTGATTACAGGTTTGAATGAATGTCAGTTTCATGAGGTCATGGGACATGTATCACTCATTCGCACTTGTGCTCTCAGTGCGTGGCACAAGAGTGGCAGGTCGTATGTATTGAAGATGCCTTGAATGGTAATTGTGTGAGTTTGTAATTAAAAGGCTCTTGTAGTTCACTTGCCACTGAACATGTTCCTTTTAAGAAAACATTCCAAACTGAGTTTTGGATTATTAGTAACTAAACCAGTTTAATGCAACATAGGAGCAGAATTTTGTAGAGCAAACCACAGTACAGAAGTTAGATAGTTTAAATCATAAGGAAAGGAAAGTCAGTGATGTGTATTATTAAATTTTGTTTAGCCTGTCCCTGTGAAAAAAATACCAAAAAGGTCTAAATATATTTTGGGAATCAAAAGGCTGCTGAAATCAAAAGTAGCATTTTGATTCCTCAGAGAGCCTGTGGAAATTATGTCAGTTTATGAAATACTCTTTTTAGAAATTTGACAAATGAACTGCAGTGGATTTGGCAAGAGCGTTCAAGAATATTTTATTATTTTTCATGCTGATAATTATCAGAGCTCCATATGTTTGTTTCAGCAAAATAATACAAACATACAAGTAAGCAAATGAAAAAAATATATTGCTGCTTCTTAATGGCAAAATTTAGAGATTCCAGACAAGATGTTATATCCAGTTTTACAAAATTGGTTTTAAAGTTCTCAAGCACTTTCTCATGGTGGTTAATAAACCTCAATGATAAAATAAATTCTATTTTTGTTTTTAGTAGCAAATGAGTAGACTTAAATCTGTCCTAAATTATTGTAAGATTTCCAGTTCTCTACATTATAATGATACCTTAATTAACTAACATACTAGGTCTTTATTGACATTGCTAATAAATCTACAGTAATGATTTTTCCTACACACATATGCACGTAGTTTATTACACAGATAGCAATTTAGTCTAACTTTAAAGACTTGAGTTTTCCCCCCAAACACTATAATTTTCCATTGTTTGATGCTTTATATAGTTTAAGCCTTCCAAGTAGATTAATTCTTTTTTTCAAACTTGGGTTTATAGAATAATTTAGAAATGGGAAAACAAAGATAGTATTTTGGGGTTCATTAGAATGTCTTTTAAAAAGCCCTATGTTTTCAGACATTTTCAGTTTGGCAATACTCAGAATGAATTTTGCCAGTGACTTTTTTTCTTTCTATTCATACTTGCTTATATATCAAGAAAAATTCAATCCATATGTTTCTGATTCATTTGTATTCAAGTCATCAAAATGTTGTTTTGTCAGAGAGTTGTTTAATATCCAAGAAACATTATAAGGTTATTTTTTAGAAGTAGGACTCTAAAAGCCATTTTGAAAACAAAGTCATAGCGTAATTTTCAACCACATCAAGGTAAAACTTTAGGTTTAAAGTCAGAAAGTTTAAAGTTTCACTAAATTCTGTACCCAAATCAAAAAAAAAAAGATTTCAGAGGTATTAAACTGTCAAATTATATTATAACTGATACTTAAATGTAAAATAAAGAAACTTACTGCTTACAGTAACTTAGAATTTAAAGTTTTGATATTTAATTTAAATGAGGATAAATGAACAGATAACTACATTCTGGAAATAAACATTTTAAGAAGAAATCATTAGGAAAACTAGATTAAAATCTGGGCTCTGACAAAATATTTACCATTTTAGCTATTGCATCAATAAAATGAGTGTGATAGTAATTACCTTACAAGGAATGTGAAGTTGT
Source organism: Colobus angolensis palliatus (assembly GCF_000951035.1). Lineage (NCBI taxonomy): Eukaryota > Metazoa > Chordata > Mammalia > Primates > Cercopithecidae > Colobus > Colobus angolensis. The sequence continues at coordinate 1,252,063 of NW_012118599.1, forward strand.
ATTAGATGATAGTAGCTGGCACATGATAGGGCACAAATAAAGGTCTGTATGATAAATTGGACTAGAGATTGTACAGACTTTTCACTTACATTAGCTCTGGTTATCACTCCTTTAACTTGGGACTAGTTCTTTTATTGTGGAGGTTTTACAGATGATTTAAATAAATTTTAGATAAATTCACAAGTGATAGTCCACAGGAAAAAGGTCAGACTGATATATATTCTGAAACTTTGAGTTGACAGCAGAGTATATAGGCAGTAATGTTATTAAGCTCATGTTTAATAATATTGGTTGAAAAAATAATTACTGGTAAGAAACTTTTAACCTGTTTCAATCTAGGGTATGAAGTCAATAGAAATGAACACTCAGACATATGTATCATGATCAATTGATGCTTATATTAGTTGGCATCAACCAATGATTGATGCTTATATTCATAGACATCACAGAATATTAAATTATTAGTATTTAATATGGTAGTTTTTTGAGACCCATTTTGTTCTTAGAAAAGTAACATATTTTTGGAGATTACTAATTTCATCAATGAAAATAAGGGAAACAAGCTTCTTGTAACCCAATAGGATTATGTATGGGGCTAATTTATTAAAGGCTAACCAACATTAGCATAAAAAACTCCTGTTTAAAAATGCCTCAGGACAAATTACTAGTATTTGAGTTAGTAAACCTATTAGTAAGCATTAAACAGTAGAATGGATTCTAACAACGATAATTGAATTTATAAGCAGGATTTTAATGTTCATAAAACACAAGATCAAATAAATATTAGTAGTCTTTGATAAAGAGTAGAGTCCAATGGTCCCTAATACCTGTTGTGCTGATGTTTATAGCAAACCACATAAAATCTCTACCATATAAATGGTATTTCCCAGAAAATGATCGGAGAGCTGAGATTTGAGATTTTGAGATTTAGGCTTTAGAAAATCAGAGATTTTCTAAAAGTACCAACAGTTTAATCCTCTTTCATTTTCACCAATATTATTCTGCAAACTTCAAATGAAGTATTTTGTTATCAGGACAATTAACTTGAAAGTGGGTAATTTTACATTTCATTATGCAGGATGTTGCTGTGTTCTCTCCTTTTCAACCTGTGATAATTTTGGTTGTAGTTGTTCATTCTCAGTCATTGACAACTGTTACAGCTATGTTAACAAAGAACAGGATTCATCTTTTTCTACAACCTTGGGTTGTTTTTCATTCCTACCTGCATAGTAATTTAACATACTGATAACATTTCTTTTCCAAATTAAAATATCCAGTAATATCGCCTAAATGTATTCTGTTAAAATAAGTTTTTCCAAAATTGCCACGTCTTTTGAATTGCAGTATATTCCTAATTAGAAACATATATTCCAGTATCTAAAGTCCACATGTGATTATATATTAAACAAAGGTTTAATTTGCAACTGAATACTTTTATGTTTATAAAATTTAAGTGTATTTGTGTGAGAAATGCAGAGTTCTTAATATAATATCTACTTAAATGTAATAAGTCCTAGAATCTGCTATTTTTAAGTGGAAGTATCTGGCTAAGTTTGTTGTGTTATTCTTCGTATCCCTAAGAGAGTTGTTTTTACCTCAGGGAAAGAACTCAAAATTAAGCCTCTGTGTTGTCAGAGGTTTAATTTATCTGTGTCAAAGGTTAGATGATCTATATGGCTGGGTAATCTGAATATCAGCTGACAGTGCTAATAAGTAGCAGAAGAAATTCTGAGATCAAGGGTGATAGTTTTCTTTTTCTCCTGCTGTTTTGACTACAGTTTCTCATTATTATTTATCTAAGTTCAAAAAGTTGAATTATGTCCACTTATCTGAGGATCTTTTAAACATTCTAAGATTTGATAATATTTCCTTCTCTTATCTGAATCTTATCTTTTGAAGTAATTAAGTCATTTTTGTTCATAAAACCATATGGCTCCCCTTTTGCTGACTTTATGGTGATGACAGTTGGTTTTAAATAAATAAATGAGAGAGTATCTATATCCAAGACACTGAATCACATATCTTGCTAGAGGTTCTGAAAGGAAAAAAGAACATATACACTTATGATTTGCTCTAGATAAATATTGTTATAAATAAGTAGTTCTTTGTATATTGTCTAATGTTTAAGGATAATTAGATATTGACTTCTGAATTAATATTTAAGAATAAATTAGGAGGACAGCAGAAGAATAGTTATCTTCCAGTGCCTGAAAAAATGAAATTAATAAATAAAATTGAACTTTTACTCTACAGTCCACAAGTTAAATCAATGTGCATAAAAGGCAAACTGAGGGCTCTTTACAAAAGACAAAAAACCCTGAATAATGGAAGCCAATGGCCATAGAATTGTTCGTTCCATGAGGAATAAGCTCTATGTGACTTGAAGAATTCACTATTTAGTTGACTTCTTGTCTAGGAATTATACTGCATAATATACATTTTTAGGTAATTTCTACAGTCACTTACAACCTTGCTGCATCATATAATGGTAAACCAATTGTAATATTTAAGCATATATTTATACTTTAAGCATTATATTCATGTATATAAAAATATGTAGAGAGGGTACAGTGAATGGAAATGCATTGTCTTAGATGAGGTTGGTATTAAATAATTATATTCAAACCCCAACTTAAGATATTGTATAAAACCAGTGATGGAGAAACTGGTAAAGAGAAGCGAGAAAGCTAGGCATGTTTTTCTGTGTGCATGCATGTGTGTGTAGACATGGAATACCCAGGCATATACGCAATCTCAAGTAATTGTGTTAGGGATCAAATATAAATTCGTAGTTGAAAATCTATAATTATTAAGATTTCTAGATAGTTCTTCTCACAGCATTTAGCAGGATTGTATTTTCTTTTTAAGTGCCATACTAAATGTTTTAGTATCATAGCAAAACATAAAACTCAATCTAAAGTTTTCCATAACATTTTAGAGTGGCTTCTACTTCTATCAAATTTTTTCATGAAATTTCAAAAACATCAAAACATAAATTATCTATGGCCATGTGTTACTTTCTGAAAATCGTTTTGTTTTTTTTTTATAAGAAATCAAGCCTTGGAGAAATATTTAAAAGATGTGGCTAAGAGAAACAACTATGTTGATCATTTTAATCTGAATGTTTAGCAAAAGTGTCCATTGAGAATTCCTGTACATTTATGGTAAAAATGACTAGATTCCTACTGAAAATAAATATGACATAGATATCCCTTGGGGTTTGAAATCAGTATTTGTTAATTTTCCAAACCCATGTAAGCTGTGACCCATGGGTTTTCTAACTCACGTAATGTCTTAAAGCACATCGGAGAACATAAATCTTCCCTGTATGCTTTAGTTTTTTGTCATTTGCCCACTGCATACAAATGAGCAAAATCTTTAATATGTCTTTCATGGCAGGAGAAACTGAACGTAAATAATGGATCACTGTTAAATTTCTACTTGCTTCAACCAAATATCTCGTTAAATCTCTTATTAGCCATATAGCATTTTCATAAAATGTACTCCATGTATTTCAAACTCATTCTTCTTATCAACTTATTTTCTGTCTACACAGATATCCTCTTTTTTATACGCTGATTTCAGCAATACCTTTTACCAATATCAATTTGTTCTTTTATGCTAATATTTAGTATTTTTGAATTCTACATGGTTAACCCAGGTTTAACTTTCTAGGTATATCTTTAATTCATTTTCAGTAAGAATTTAAACCATGCATTTCCTGTAATGGACAACTGAAATCAAATAAATACCATTAGTGGAAACTAACATTGCTGAGAGCTTACTCAGTGTTAAGCATTTTGCTAAGCTCTTTAAGTGAAATATCTACTTCTTCTTAACCCATTTTGTACATTAGTAAATGTAGCTTAAGAGTAAATCTAAAAATGATTTGATTTCAGGGCCAGCCTCTTACAAGTTATATTATTCTTTTATAAATTCTGAACTGAAAAATAATTGTATTGTTATAATTTCCAAATAAAACAATGTCATTAAAAATGATTATTATGGGACAGAATTGAATTTTATGCTGTATCTGTTGGGAATTATTTTTGGGTTTTTATATTTTCTCTCTGGAGTTTAATTGTGATGTGGCCGACAATACGTAACAGTAATTCCGTCGTATTTTTTATTTTCTAAATCAATCTCTTAAATTTTTTTGTCTCTTTATGTAATTATAGTTAATTTGATAAATTAATAAATCGGAAAGGAGAAAAAGAAACTTTTCTTCTGCCGATGATTCACTTCAACATGTAATTTAGTCCAATTTAATCTATTTATTTAGAACTTGATAATGAACCCTCTCTTCTTAATTTAGTCTTGTATGATGATTCGTTGGCAGAAAATAATTTTTCTTTATAAATAGATATTGATTATAGAATATATTCAATAATAAATTGAAAGACCAAATTTTGCTGTTTAATCATGTCCATTATATAAACAATATTTTAAAACTAGTCTTTTTTTCTCTTGAAGAATTGCATCTCTTTATTATGTCCTCTTAGGATAATTACATAGTAGTAAACATTTTAAAAAGAATAATATATGAAACATTTGGCATTGTCTAGTTAGTTCTCTTCTTCAAGTCCCAAAGAAGGTAACATTTGTAAATTGAGACTTGCAGGTTTGATCATACTTAAGAATATCTTAACATAATTGGCAGATCACAATAACTTAATTCAGAAGTATTAGCTTTTAGTTTAGTTTATATATATTTGAATGAGAGCCACATGGTTAACATAGTTTGCTTATCCAAAGTTTAGCATCACAACTAAAAAACATACATGAAAAAAGGTTTTAAAATTATTGACTTAAAGTAAGCAGTGACAAACAGGGAGTTAGTTGTGGTTCACTGTCTGGCAAAATATATATTTTACTAATTTTTAAGATTTCTTTTAATGAAAAGGGGTTCAGAAGTGCTTGGCTACGTCTGTATTTCTGTTTTTGATTTTTCCCTAATTCAGAACAGTAACTATGGAGTACCAGTCTTACCAAACAAATGCCAAAGTCAGAAACATATTTCAGTTTTTGTTGTTTGTTACATTTTCTCTTCTAGACTCTGTAGCTAAACTAATCATGTGTGGGGTATTTTCATGTTAATATCAATTTAGGGTCATGAAAAATATAAAATATTACTTATTGTCATCATACACTGGAGTTGACCCTTTCTCTTCTTTTCTTTCTACTTAAGTTTTACTTATTGTTGACACATCTCTCTCAAAGATATATTGCAAAACTAGCAGTAGTGCTGGTATTTGTATCCTGAGCAGAGAACACAAGTGGGAAGAAGAGAGAATCTTTAATCATCATAAGGCATGAGCAACCACTGTGGCTCTATGCTGCTGAGAGTTAAAGATTGGCATGCCGGTAATAAGATTATAAGAGAGAGAGGAAAACCAAAACAGAAACAAACAAAAAACAAAGGCTTCTAACCATCAAATCCAGTAGTGTATGTTGGAAGTGGCAATCAAAATTTGGATGTCTAAGAATACTTTGATAATTAAATTATGTATCACCACTCCTTAAAAATGTATGCTAATGGCCGGGCGCGGTGGCTCAAGCCTGTAATCCCAGCACTTTGGGAGGCCAAAACGAGCAGATCACGAGGTCAAGAGATCGAGACCATCCTGGCTAACATGGTGACACCTCGTCTCTACTATAAAATACAAAAAAAAAAAAAACTAGCTGGGCGAGGTGTCGGGCGCCTGTAGTCCCAGCTGCTCGGGAGGCTGAGGCAGGAGAATGGCGTAAACCCGGGAGGCGGAGCTGGCAGTGAGCTGAGATCCGGCCACTGCACTCCAGCCTGGGCAACAGAGCGAGACTCTGTCTCAAAAAAAAAAAAAAAAAAAGTATGCTAATTTCTCTTTTTGGGGCATGTAATTGAATCTAATCTTTTTGCGACAGTAATTGAATCTAAGTTTCAGTTAGCGTAGAATAGCAACTGGGGAAGCCACCTGCCTTCTTATGGCTGGTAAGAAGTACCGAGTCTTCATCTTCCTACTTACTTACTAAGGAAAGTCTGATCCTGAACTTAACGAAAGCAGCAGCTATAACATTGTTCTTGAAAAGTATGATATGTATGCCACTGACAGGCTGTTTTTCCTCCATTCTTCTCAAGGTGAAAATATACAGAAACCCAAGATGAAAGTATCCACCAGTCTCTAAAAAGTGAACTACTGTGTACTTAGAGGGAAAAGCACACTACTTTAGTAGTGTGACAAGGCTGAGTTAAAAATCTGACTCTTTTTTTAGTCTTATTTTAAGAGTATAACAGTTGCTATGCTGTGAGGAGTAAATAAGATGTATACAAATCAACTGGTAAAATACGTGTCTTCAATAGATGGCAGCTGTTGCTTCTCTCTTAATTTCAGAAATGTTGAATTGGCTTTTTCAATTCCCAATGTCCCTGATTCTTTGAGACATGCTTCTTATTACTCTCAGGTACCAGTTATATGTAGAAGTGTTCTTCACATTATTTTTCTCTGAAGTAACACAACTGATAGAAATATGAAAGTTCTACTAATGCTATGAGGTCAGATGACACTGCTGACCTAGATTGAGCACAAGGAAAACACTCTTGGAAACAAGCTATTATGTTGCATGCCAATGGTTCAGTATGCTTTTGCTCTGGGGGCCAGCAAGGAATCATGGTGGTGTGAGATTTCACCTTGTAACTGGTCCCTTATGTCGGGCAGGCTAGATGGCATTCTGGCCGTAGCCAGATACGTGAAAAAATAGTGAAGAAAAATTCTGCTTCTTTTTACTCAGGAAAATGCTTTATGATCAGCCTTCATATATGAAGAAAATAAGCCCCAAATACTAAAACTCCACATTTTAAAATTTATTATTTATAATTGAAACAATAATTGCACATATTTACACAGTACAATGTGGTGTTTCAATGCATGTGTACAAAGTATAATGATCAAATCAAAGTGATTATCACATCTATCATTTTAAACATTTATTATTTCTTTGGCAGCATTCAAAATGTGTTCCTGCAGAAGTAGTTACTATGGCATATTACATTAGGTATCTCAGTATCAGTTCTCTACCGCATATTTTAGAAAATATATTTTACTTTTTTTTCACTTTCTTTTTTCTAGGGTACAGAATAATTTATTTTTCTTCTATTTTGCTGGTACTAGACTGATCCAAAGATCCTGGAAGTAGCCTATGATCATTTGATAGGTTCGTGTACAAATCAAAAGGGAAGGTCAAATATTTAACAAATACAATTTTCTGTATGATAGGTCGAGGTGGGAGAATCACCTGTGGTCAGGAGTTTGAGACCAGCCTGGCCAACATGGTGAAACCCTGTCTCTACTAAAAAAATACAAAAACTTCACCAGGCATGGTGGCACATGCCTCTTGTCCTATCTACTCGGGAGACTGAAGGAGGAGAATCACTTGCACCTGGGAGGCTGAAGTTGCAGTGAGCCAAAATCACATCACTGCACTCCAGCCTGGGTGACAGAACAAGACTCCACCTCAAAAAAAAAAAAAAAAAAAAAATTGGAATAATATAGTAGCTGGTAAAAGAGTATCTCCTTTAGATACTCATAAATTTCCCAAGTAACTACTCTAAGTTTCAAAGACCTCTTTAATCACTATAGGTAAAATGCAGAATACTAAAATTTCACTACTGTGAAACAAACTAAAATGTGTTTGACATCTAAAAGCTTTTTGTCATTGATGTTGTAACACAAAGAGTTTTTAAAGTTTTTGGTTGATTTCTGCTGAAATTCTGCTTCATTATAGTCTTATTAAAATCCCCCAGGCTTCTGAAGGAAAAGATTCTTTCATTTAAGATATGTACAATTTTTATTTTAAAAAATCACATAATAACTGGAGAACAAAACAAAAAATAATTCACTGTTCTCATGGTTTTGTGAAAAGAATGTTTCTGCTGTCTTAAAATAAATGAGGGCTATAAGACCAACTGCTAACCAATCTTTTTGGGGCATGTGACAGATGATGTCTGTAAAGTTCATGGGACCTCAGGGGAAAGGTGCTGTATATAAAGACAAGAGCTATTAAAAAGTAAGTGCTTTTGTGGAGGTAAACTACAGTTCCTAGCGTGAGATTCATATTTCCAGCAGCTGAAAATAGGGACCAAGTAAAACACATTTGTTGGGCTTGTCATGCCTGAGACAGTAAGCCCCTCATTTCAGAGTGATGTCCCATGGAAGGAAACTAATCATTTTCCATCACCTCAGTCCTGCCCTCCATGCAATAAAACATTTCAGCATACTGGACAGCTTCCACAACTGGGCACAGATCTCTGGCCATGCTGCTTTATGGTTCTCGGCTTCTTTGTCCTCGGGCCCTACTTTCTGGAGCCTCGTGAGCTTGGGTTCTCAAGGGTTTGTGTTTCTCCCCCTGCATGACTTTAGTTACCATGCCAGTGTTTCTGACCAAATATCCTGTTTCTTTTCTAAGCCCCATCACTTTATCAAACTATGGGGCATGACAGTGTCTTCTGCAAAGTTTTTAGAATGTCAACACTTTAAAAAATCTCTATCTCCTTTAAACTTCTTTATCCCTAACACACCGCAATCATATAGAAAAATGGATTTCTTCTACTGTTATATGTTACCAGGAGTTGTAACCATATTTTATTTATTTTTTATTTTGAGATGGAGTCTCGCTCTGTTGCCCAGGCTGGAGTGCAGTGGCACGATATCTCGGCTCACTGCAAGCTCTGCCTCCTGGGTTCACACCATTCTCCTGCCTCAGCCTCCCAAGCAGCTGGGACTACATGTGCCCGCCACCATGCCGGGCTAATTTTTTTTTTAGTAGAGACGGGGTTTCGCCATGTTAGCCAGAATGGTCTCGATCCCCTGACCTCGTGATTGGCCTGCCTCAGCCTCCCAAAGTGCTGGGATTACAGGCGTAATCCACCATGCCTGGCCGTAACCACATTTCTTATCCACAGAAAACTCTCAACTCATAGTTCATATCAGCGTGTCGGGTACTGCTACTAATAGCCCTTCCTGGATTTTATTTTTCCAGCATGTCTTTTTTTCCCCCTTTACTTATGAGCCACAGAATCCTATGCTTGTTTGTACATACTATTACATTTGTCCCTTCCTTTGATTTTCACACATTACCAATAATACATAATTATCAATATATAATATTGGCAAAGTGGCTTTTTTTAAAGATTGCTCTTTTAAATGTCAGTAAAAAGAAGAGATGAGAAAAGTCCCGCAAAGGTATTGTACACCAAACAATATTCTGGGGTTAAACAGAACCCCAGAATTACTGTGAAAAATCACTCAAAAATCTTATCCTGTTCTCTACAAAGAAAATTTTAATACTTAAAAAAGTTTAAAATCCCAACTTTTCCTCGTTTTTGTTTGAATTTATAAAGCAATGTAAACCATTTGAAACCATTTGAAAAACAAGAATGTAATAAGGAGGAACACTGAATTTCCATTTGTGATACTTCAAGTCTGTGTACTTAAGTCTGGCAACAGGTCTGCGCTTTTACAATGAAACTAAAAAAGACACAAAATTTTCATCAATGTATAACAAAATTGAAATTTGTAGCTAAATTACAATATACTCAAGATTATAGAAAATTTAAGTACATATTGAATTTCAGTAGAGAAGATTCTATCTTCCCCACGTTCCTTAAAATCTGATATAAAAATGATCTATTCTGTATTCTGGGTGGTGAATTCTATACTTTTCAAATGATCAGTTTGTAAAAAGGGTACAATTCTAGTATAATGTAGAGTCATAGAATCCGTAATTTCACAGTACCAGAATCAAATTTAATCACAGGTTGAAAATAAGTGAAGATCAGATAGATGTGTAGATGTGAGACAACGCACTGATTTGACTACTGCTAAGGAGTCCATAATGGATACTGCAAGAGTCTTTTTGAAATGAAAAGATAATTTGTGCACCAGTTGCATCACAGGTGTTTTGGGTTAAGCAGTCAATTACTGTGGGTTTAGAGGAGAAAAAAACAAACTGGAATGTATGCTAACATCTCAAAATGATATCAACGTTTAGACTCTGATAAATCCTCAAATGAATGTTTTTCAAACTGTGTATCCTAGAGGGAAACTCAGTGATCATATTTGGAACCACTTATCCTTATAACATCAACATGTGTCTGAAGAGCTGTTTTATGTCAGAATCTCCTTTAATAACTGTGTTTAAAGAAATAAACATTTTGAAAGTCACATTTTCCAAAAGGAGTGGTCTGAAACACAAAACCAGTGAGTTTGGGATAGAGCTTTGCTTTGCCAACCTACCTTCCCTGTGACTATAAATGTGAAATAGTTTCAGTTGTGTTCTTAGGCAAATGTGACCACAATAGCCTGACCTCAGTACTTATTTGAAGTCATTTGGGTTAGAGTAGCAGATCTAGAAGGACTGAATCTCCAGCCTCAGTTATGACAAAATTTAGTAGTTCAGAGTTCCAGCCTCATCTACATCCTTCTTGATCTCTGCATGAATATAATAATAATTTCTTAGAAGATATAAGTCCAATCCTATCTTTGTTCACTGAGTTAATAAAACTGTAAAATAATATGCCCACATATTTGCTGCTTAAATTCTCACTGAGATTTCTGTACAATAATTTTGAGGAGAAAATAAGATGAACAAAGTGTAAATAGTTCTTTAAAAAACTTTTCATGAGCAAAGATATAATTTTTTTGTTTTTGTTTTGTTTTTGTAAATCAAAAAAGATGATATCTATGCCAATAACAAACTCTGGATGCCTACAATATATCATTACCACTTTCATTTCATAATCCTAGTATTATATGACACCCAAACCTGAAATAATTGGGAATAAACAATGTTTCTTTGGGTCTAACTGCCACCGGCAAGATGACTGAAATGTTGGTACATCCTCCAAGAGCCTTTTCAGTCGCCTCTCTGCTGTCTCTTCTTCCCTCCCATTTGTGTGTTTAAGCTTGAACAGCTCTCAGCAACCAAGCTTATTACCTCCTATTACCACCCCATCCATTTGGCAGATCACATCCCTACCCTTTTTCCAGTGTCCACATCAAGACGTGGATATCATACAAGGGAATTTTTCTCCAGCAATTGGAGCCACTTTATCCCATCACTGGCATTTTCTCTTGCTTTGGTATAGTTATTGATGCACATTGGAACTCCCAGTGTTGTCAGATTGCTGCTCCACTCAGCTTTGAGCTGGTACTACTTTCTGAAGTCAAAGCTGATGACTAATATGGAAGATCGTTTTGGAGCTCATTCTGTTGCTGCCATCCTGACCCAATGTGGAACTGCTCAGAAGCCATTCTTCTTATATAGAGAGAATCTTTGTTCACCACTTGTGTCACAGTCTGTTAGTGAAGTTCCAAAGTAGTGCTACCTTGTCTTCCCAGTATTTTAGAGACTTTGGGTACAAAGGATGTATTAGATTTTCTTTGATTCCCTTTCTTTCTAGGAGTTAAACATGCATCTATTGGAGCTGTGCCAAAAGTAACTCTGAGATACAGACTTAAAAAAATCACTGTGGCTCATCTTTTTCTTAAGATGACTTCTTGCCCACGAAATTGCTCAATATTCTTTAAATATATGCTTGGTGAATCAAATCTATCACCATTCTAGCTATGCCTGAATGTGTCTGAATCCTAAGGTGACTAAGCTTGGGCTCAAGCTGGTATCCTTACCATCCTTTATTTTAATGTTCTTTTTGTTACTCACCCCCATTTTCATTTCCACTGTATATTCAATGCTTAATCTTTATGTATATTTTTAAAGTAGAAACTACCCTAAAACAAGAATCAGCTTTGAAAATTAAATCCATGGTGATACACACACGTAAAGGTAATGTGTTTCTAAATCAAAATGCTTTAGGTAGGCTTCTTCAGTTATATATTTGCAATATCTAAAGCATACCGTATGTTTAATCATACCATTTAAAAAGTTCAAATAAAGTTTTATAAAGAATTTACTATTTTTTAATACATGCAGTGTAGTCTAGGTTTCTATCAGTACTTTACTAAAACAACTATTCAGTCTTTGAAAAGGTTTAGTCAGCATAATCAATATTAAGTGTATTCTGTCTGAAAGACTAGGTCAAATAGTTAATGCTCTATGGTATAGCTCAAGACCAAGGGTAACTGAGCAAGCATTAACTTATGGAATCTTAATAGTCACCCCATTGCTGAAGTAAAAAGGAAACCAAGAGGAAACTTAATAATATTAAAAGTTATTTTAAAGGGAGTTCACATTAGTTTGAAGGGTACTTTGCTTCACATACAATATCCACCTTTGTAAAACCTAAGAAACCCGTATTTGTAACATACACACATCTTTACAGTTTTTAGAACATAAATCTTCAGAGCAGTATTATTTCTCCACAGATAAAAATTAAAATATTGAAAGTCTTTGGAATAATAACAAAAGAAACCCCTCTGCAACCCAAAGGAAACTTGGAACTTCTTGTTAAGTGCTTATTTAACTATAAAAGAGTCAGTGTGTGTTGTAATGAATGGAAAATTGATTTTATTGTATTCCATTTATGAACATCTCACAGCAACCTATTTCAGTATTAGAAAGATCATATATTAAAAATAATTTCTGCAGTCATCAATGTATACAAGTTAAAATTTAGTTCCTGTTAAATTAACACTTCATTAAAATATCAAAATAAAAGCTTCGACAAATACTTTTTTATGTTGTACTCCAAGACAGAAAAAAAAAATTTAAAAATTTAAAGAACAGATTGCCAGTTATTCTATTCTGTAACAGTTAAGTTTCTCAGTTCTTTTTTTTTTTTTTTTCTTTTGCTGAGCTCTCTGTCACTGGAAACATCTTAAACCAATTTCAAGTGCTACACCTGAATAAACATGTTGTAAAAGTGTTTATGTATTGAAGTGGGTCAGTTCAAGGTATGGTATTTGGCTGGAACTTCTAATTTCTCTTTTTACAGTGAAAGGGCTGCCAGAAGGAGGAAGTCTGAGCTGAATTAATACATTTGTTACAGTGGAAGTAGAATGGAAACTGCTCTGACCACAAATCAAACTGCCTCTTTCATTTATGCCAGTGATAGAGTTTTTCTAAGAAATATAGACTCTGGCATAGAGCCACTGTAAGTTTGCATTTAAAAGAGAAATCTATATGCTTTGTTTAAGGTTTACTGCTTTGATTATTTGTAAGTCCCTTCTCTGGTAGGACTGAGTATAGTTATAGTGGCATTTGTGAGGCAGATGGCCATTTTAATACTTGTAGGAATTGAACAAGTTTTCCCAGTAGGTCGTAGGACAATTGTGGAGGATACCTATGCTGTCTGAATTGATGCAGCCTTTTTTTTTAACCAATACCTCCACATTTAAAGGACCCCTGTGTCCCTCTCGACAGCTGCACAGCCTCATGTGACACGGTCTCAGTTTCTGACAGTAGAAGGTCTCTGCACAATAGAAGTACACACAAAAGTTTTTATGCTGCCAAAATAAATTTCGTTAAGAGTGAGGGCTTATTTGCTAAAATGCCACTGATGCCATTTCGGGGACTTGCTTTCCTTTTCTTTCTTCTAAGGTGCGTCAGGTTTTATAACGGAGTGAGTGAGGTTGCTCCACAGTCTTTACTGAATAAATATTTTAAGAAAACATGCACATCTCTCATGGGACAAGCCAAAGTCAATCATGCACATATTTCAAACCACATTATATAGTATTCTTAAAAGATTGCTAACTTCTGTATCTAGAGTAGCAACTTTGCATAAGATACAAGTAATTCTTAACTAAATTTACAATTTAAGGTTAAATAGTTTATCATCTTTGAATGATTTTCATTGAACCAGATATCAATGGTTTTCTTTTCCACATATATAGAAAATATAATTTTCAGTGATTATTTTAAATTAGAAGAGCCTAATAAAAACTATTAAAAGAGGATACTGTTAATACCTAACTCTAGGGCATTTGTGGAATCAAATTAAATAATGCATGGAAACTACTTAGAAAAATGCCTAGCACAGCAACCACTCCAAAGTGATTTGACATAGTTGTAAGTATTATTATTATTACTAACCACATGGGAGAGGTACTTTATCAACTTTATCTCTAGGGCACCTTGACTTTTAACTCACTCCTATATAGGTGCTGGTTGTGTCCCTTTTCATTGATACATAACCACATCAAAGAACTCATAAGGGTCTGAGGCACACGCTAGTTTATAGGCAAATTTGAGTCTCGAAGCTCATTTGGATTGTTTTTTCTTCTTTCTGAGAGTCTCCAGGCTTGGTTTGCCTCTTCTGAATTCCTTTCGGTAAACATTTAGGTGTGTCAAAACTCAGAAGGGGAGGAATTCCAAAGTTTCTGTGTTTATTTCACAATACTTCACATTGATAATTATCAGGTTGGTGCAAAGTTAATTGCAGTTTTTGCCACTACTTTTAATAGCTGCGGGTTAAAGCAGACCTCCATCCCCAGACTAGGCTTCCAGAATGACTTGTGAAGAGTTTTAAGTATAGTGCAGCTTAGTAAATGTTGCTGGGCACTGGCCAGAGGTGAAGGTGGAAAGGCTATCAGCACTAATTAACACTTGAAAGGTTTCGAATAGGCTGGAGAAAGTAGAAACACCCTGCCAAGTATTCGGCTTTTATAACTTGAAGGAAAATTATAGGGCATTTAGTGCAGAAGAGCCCATAGCTAATATTTTTTAAGTTGCTATTTAATGTGGACATTTCCAGGTGAATGAGTAGTCAAATCTTCCAATTTATAATATTCCTAACTTCAAGGTCTCAGAAGCTATCATCAGTGAGTGAAAGCAGCTGGAGGGTGTTCTGTGGTGGAAGAATGATGCAAGATGAAAAACCATGCATGGATAATGGTCTGTAATAGTATTGGCCTGTAAGGAAGGCATTCTGATACAGTTTTAAAACTTTTCCCCTTTTCAAAGTACCCTCAGAATTCATTCACATCAGGTAATTGTTCTTTCTTTTTCATGAACCAAGTGCTTTTGTGTTACATTCTAGGACACAGTATCAACGTAAAATCTGCTGGACTTGTGGGAAGACAGGGACCTCAGTCAAAACAACCTTTCATGGTGGCCTTCTTCAAGGCGAGTGAGGTACTTCTTCGATCTGTGAGAGCAGCCAACAAACGAAAAAATCAAAACCGCAATAAATCCAGCTCTCATCAGGACTCCTCCAGAATGTCCAGTGTTGGAGGTAAGAATAAACCCAAGCAGCAGTTATGCACAGAGAGTTATGGGGTCGTATGTTGCAAATCAAGTAGCCACAATAAATTTACCCTCTGTATATACCTTCAGATGGTATATTAAATCTTCCAGTGATGTTTCTAGCATCCCAGAATGTTTCATCAGTGAATCACTCAGTAATTCATTTTAAAATACGTATGAGTTGCTTTCATATGTTGAAAGATTCAGTTCAAATTCAAATCAAGATGGCAGTAATAGAAATATGAAATGGCTAGATCAACAAAATCTCGCCAGAACTGAGCTACACAACTTGCTGAGCTAACTTCCTCAGGGCCTCTCAAAAATGGATGGGCAACCAGGTAAATTAAACATAAAATCCTTTCTTTAGTACTTAAGGCAATACATTTGAATTATGCCACTCAGTTTTATTTTTCTGAAATTAGCAGTAGAATGACATGGAGAGGACAATGATTAAAACAATATTTATCTTTTTATTTAGAGGACTGTTATCTAGATAATTTTCTTCAGGTGTGTCTACACACACACACACACAATCTTTCAACAAAATATTGCAAATGCACAACTGATGTCAAAGTCCTTTCAAATTAATCTGTTAATTATAGGGGGATCAAATTTCAATTGATCAGAAAGCATCTAACTGCCAAAATTTGTAGTGGCTTAATCGTATTATTTATACCAAGAAGTACCTTGTTTAGTCCAGGATGCAAACAGTAAGCTATTAGATGAAACTGGTGGCTATTTTAGTCCAAAAAATTGATTTTGTTTATAAAAATAAATGTGAAGGGGGAACTCATCCTGGAACATCTCCATTTAGCACCACATACTTACCTATTTGTCAAATATGCATTATTCTGTGTTAATGGCCAATTTATGCATAGTACTCTGCCAG
Organism: Colobus angolensis palliatus; assembly: GCF_000951035.1. Taxonomy (NCBI): domain Eukaryota; kingdom Metazoa; phylum Chordata; class Mammalia; order Primates; family Cercopithecidae; genus Colobus; species Colobus angolensis. The sequence continues at coordinate 1,268,129 of NW_012118599.1, forward strand.
GAACGATGGATGAACTGATAAACAAAAGAGTCATGATTCCTATATATATTATTTTAGCAAATTGAAATTCTAACTTCAAACAGTCTTTGCCATTATTCCTAAAATCTTCATTTTTCCAGGTTACTTGAAAATGACAGATCATATAGCAGCTATTTATTACTCAAACATGCATGAGTTTTTAGATGAGAAATAGATGAAGACTTTTGTTTGTTTTTATTTGCTCAGAGATGTTCCATAAAATTACTAAGTGGAATTCACTGTACTCTTCCTAAAGGGAAGGCACCAGGAGAATCATGTTAGAAAGAAGTCCTATTTGTGTGTTAAGCAACAGAAGCAGGAAGGAAGATTTCTGTATGGAATTGTATTATACTGAATTAAATGCTACTTATAAAGTGATGTTTTAAAATAATTTTCCAACAAAGAAATTTAACCACTTTTAGTAAAGCATGACACTAGTGCCTTATTACAAAGCTATTTTTAAAAGATCCTCACAAGATATTTAGTTTGGCAAAAAGTTGTAATTACTTAATATGAAAGGTGGAGAAAAATAACTTTCTAAGACCTTTTCTTCCTGGTAAATACTAGGCTGTCAAACTTGTATATTTTTCTTTTCATGTAGAATGGTTCTAAGTTCGGTTGAAATGTTTTTAATTTAATGTAGCAGCCTGTATTAAAAAAGTTTTGCTAAACCTTGAATAGAATAGTAAATAGAATAGTAAATAATTTTGGAGGAAATTACAAAGGGAAAAGTAGAAGTCACACACTTATTATTAGAGCTCATAATGACTCTGGCAGAGGTGTTCCAGTGACTGAAATCATCAAAGTCCTTTTCCCTATTGGTTAACTCTATTTGTCTTCTCTTCCTGACCACAAGAAACAAATGTACGTCTATAACCAGAGATGAATAAAACACATGGAGCAGAAATCATGTAACTTTTCACCAGTTTCCTAACACCATTTAGAGTACAAAATTATTCTAATATAGACCAATATTTTCTTTCTGAAATTTTGTCATTGGCAACCATTTCTGTGAAATATGTGGTAGATGGTTTTGGAGTGTGTTCATATTTTGATAATAGGAAGAAAGAAAGTAGCTGGTTTGTGTCTATAAGACTTAACCTTTCAATAGGTAGTAATCAAGCAGTCTGGGAAAATCCTCATAGGATTTGGCCTAAAAGACAGGGCTTTAAGGAATGGGAATGCTAATATAAACAGAACATTTGACACTTTGGAGACTTGAAATGCCAGTGAAATTTAAAAATTATCCAAATATAAATAACAAAGTTGTAATAGTAACAAGATTTTACAATAAAATATTGTGCAAAGGCTCTATGGATAAGAAGGGGTGGGGTGGGGATGGAGTTAGGGAGGAAAGTTGTATTGCAGGTTTGCTTGATTGCAAGTTTTTTTGCAAAGCATATTGTCAAATGTTGAAAATCTCCATCAGTAGAGAAGAATTAAAACTCAAGTCATATCTGCTATCTTTATCCCATTTCTTTTCTACTTCAACGATTCTTGCCTTCTGACTTCCCAATGTTCTTTTTTTCTTCCATATTCCTGTGGGAGAGCATAGAACAGTAACCAGCACAAAATAGGGGTCCCCAACATACTTGTTGAGTAAATTAATGTGTTGACAGCATAGGAAAAACTAACTTCCTTTTTCAGGTAAAGGTATATAGAACCATTACTTCCAGGTTTCCTGCAGAAACTGCCCGGCACTGCTTGTTCCTCTTCAGGTTTTGGCAAGATGGTTGAGCAGACACATTGTGGAAGATATTTCCTGTTTCATGTTGAGGCAGCACAAGGGGTATTTATTTGAATTTGTGTATGAGAGGAAGAAAAATGGAGCCAATAGCTAAATTCTAAGCTAGCTATTCTTGAAGATACGAAGGCACTAGGTTGACACGATTTTTTAAAAAACCTCCAGAACATGATGCTGTTTGAAGGAGTATATTCAGTGTTGAAAAGAATAGAGTACAGGCATACGATGTTTTATTGCATTTTGCTTTGTTGTGTTTCAAAGATAATGTGTTTTTTTACAAACTGAAGTTTTGTGGCAGTCCTGTGTTAAGCAAGTCTATTGGTGACATTTTTTCCAACAGCATTTGCTCTCTCAATTTCTCTGTGTCATATTTTGGTAATACCTGCAATATTTCAAAATTTTACTATTATTATATTTGTTATGGTTTATGTTATCATCAGTGATCTTTGATATTTATTGGTAATTGTTTTGTGGCACCACAAACTTTACCCATATAAGATGGGAAGTAAACGTTATGTGTGTTCTGATTCCTCCAACAATCGGTCATTACCCCATCTATCTCCCTTTTCTTGAGTTCCCTATTCCCTGAGACACAACAATATTGAAATAAGTTCAGTTAGTACCCCACAATGGCCTAAAGGTGTTCAAATGAAAGGAAGATTTGCATATCTCTCACTTTAAATCAAAAGCTAGTAATGATTATGCTTATTGATGAACACGTGTTGAAAGTCCAGATAGACTGAAAGCTAGGCCTCTTGTGCCAAGCAGTTAGTCAAGCTGTGACTGCAAAGGAAAAGTACTTGAAGAAAATTAAAAGTGTGACTTCGTCAACACAATAATGATAAGAAAGTGAAATCGCTTTCTTGCTGACGTGGAGAAAGTTTGAGTGTCCTGGATGGAAGATCCAACCAGCCACAACATTCCCTTATACCAAAGCCTAATACAGAGCAAAGCCTTGACTCGCCTCAGTTCTGTGAAGGCTGAGAGAGGTAAGGAAGCTGCAGAAGAAAAGTCTGAAAGTAGCAGATGTTGGTTCATGAGGTTTAAGGAAAGAAGCTATCTCCATAGCAAGAAAAGTGCAAGGTGAAACAGCAAGCATTGATGAAGAAGCTCTATCAAGTTATCCAGGAGCTGTATCTAAGTAATCACTGATGAAGATAGCTACACTGAACCACAGATTTTTAGTGTAGATTAAGAAGCCTTATTGGAAGAAGATGTTATGTAGAACTTTCACAGCTAGAGAGGAGTCTATGGCTGGCTTCAAAGTTTCTGACAATCTGACTCTCTTGTTATGGGCTAATATACCTGATGAGATTAAGTTGAAGACAGTGCTTATTTACCATTCTGAAAATCCGCGGACCCCTAAGTATCATGCTTAATCTACTCTTCCTGGGCTCTGCAGATGGAACAACAAAACCTGGATGAACAGTGCGTCTGTTGATAGCATGGTTACTAAATATTTTAGGCACACTGTTGAAACCTATTGTCCAGAAAAAAGATTCCTCTCAAAATATTACTGCCCATTGACAATGTGCTTGATCACCCAAGAGCTCTGATGGAGATACACGAGTAGATTAATGGTTTTTATCATGCTTGCTAGCACAACATCCATTCTGCTGCGCATGGATGAAGGAGTAGTTTTGACTTTCAAGTTTTATTATTTTAAAAATTTATTGTGTAATACTATAGCTTCCATAAATAGTGATTCCCCTGCAGGATCTAGGCAACCTTCTGGAAAGGATTCACCATTCTAGATGCCATTAAGAACATCCGTGATTTCTGAGGGGTCGAAATATCAACATTAACAAGGGTTTGGAAGAAGTTGACTCCTACCTCTTGGATGAGTTTGAGGGTTCAAGACTTCGGTGGAGGAAGTCATTGCAGATGTGGTAGAAATAGCAAGAGAACTTGAATTACAAGTGGAATCTGAAGATGTGACTGGATTGCTGCAATCTCATAATAAAACTTGAATGAATGAGGAATTGCTTCTTATGGTTGAACAAAAAAAAGTGGTTTCTGGAGATAGAATCTTCTTCTGGTGAAGATACTGTGAATACAGTTGTAATGACAACAAAGGAATTAGCATTTTAAATAAGTTTATTTACTAGAGTAGAGGCAGCATTTGAGAGGATCGACTCCAATTTTAAAAGAAGACCTACACAAAGTAAAGTGCTATCAAACAGCCTTGCACACTACACAGAATCTTTTGTAAAAGGAAGAGTCAATCAATGTGACAAATTTTATTATTGTTTTTTAAGAAATTGCCACAGCCACATCAACCTTCAGCAATCACCAACCTCATCAGTCAGCAGGTATCAACATTGAGGCAATACCCTTTATTAGCAAAAAGATTACAACTTGCTGAAGACTCTGATGATCACCAGCATTTTTTAATCAATGGATTATTTTTAACTAAGGTATGTACACTTTTAAACATATAACCCAATTGCACACTTAATAGGCTGCAGTATAATGTAGCCATAACTTTTACATGCTCTGAGAAACCAAAAAAAAATTGTGATACTCACTTTATTGTGATGTTCACTTCATTGCAGTGGTCTGGAACTAAATTCACAGTATCTCCCCAGTAAATGTCTCTGACATATGCCTGTATGAAGAATCCAAAAGAAGTAACAGAGCAAATGGCAAGTCCTGGATCATTACAGAACTGCTAAGAAAGGTTGCTCATTGTATGCTGGATACTGAGCATCTTTGAAAAAGAATCCAATCATGTAGTGGCCCTGCTTACATCCATGGTGATTTCGTAGGGCAAGGCTTTGGCATACAGGTGCTCTTCAACTTACAATGGGGTTATATCCCAATAAACTCAACAAAAGTTTACAGTACCATAAGCTCAAATATCATAGCTTAGCCTAGCCTCCCTTACACATGTCCAGCACATTTACATTAGCCTACAGTTGGGGAAACTCATCTAACAAAAGGCCTATTTTACAATTAAGTTTTGAATATCTTATGTAATTTATTGGACACTCTACTGAAAGTGAAAAACAGAATGGTTGTATGGGTGCTTTCAGTATGATTTCTACTGAATGTGTATTGCTTTCAAACCCTTATCAATTTAAAAAATCTTAAGTCAAAGCATTGTGAATCAGATACAATGCATAGTTACTAAAATGGAAACATTCTGCTCTCATTCTCAACTTTGATAGGCACTATCTCTTGCCTAATGAATACAATGTAAATTTATGCCTCTTGGAACAACAGATATTAGTCAAAACAAGAAGAGAATTAATTGAAGTTATTTCCATAGAATATTTTATATAATATACATTTTTAGTATTTAGAAATAATAAAATGGAAAAGCTAAACTTCTCCCTTGTTTACCTAATCCATACATAATAGATTCCCTTAGTATGCTGATATCAACATGGTACAAACCTCTCTCTCATCTGAGAGAATACATTTTTGTTATATGCTTTTAATTACATGAGTTATATATTTTAAAGGTTTAATAAACAATGATTAGCTATATTTCAAATAATGTGAGCTAATTGTTTTTAACTGTTGTCACATAGTATTAGCATCAGTTTATTTAATCATGTCAATCCAAAAAGACATTTTGCTTTTTTCCAAGTTGGGACTCTCAAAATAAATGCTGTACTGAAAATCCTTCAATGCTGCACAAATGAGAATATTTCTAATCCATATAATTGTGACAGTAACTAATATTAAAAATTGTTATCTGTGACCTGAATCATGAAAAATTTTGGAAACCCCTCCTGAAACAAGTATTTTGATGCATATAATATGTTGTTAGCTAGCTCTGTCTATAAATTTATCTATCATCTATCCATCATTTAATATGGCTTCACTACTTACTAGTTGTATACTCTTGCACAAGATATGTTACTTCTCTCTGTTTCTTCATGTTTAAAGTGGGAATGTTAATTATACCTGCCTTGCAGAGCAGGATTACATGAGTTGTGAGGATTAAATGAGTTATTATATATAACTAATATAAAATAGTGGTACATGGTAAATGCTCATTAAGAGTTGAACATTATAATGGCTTTTATAGAACTGGTATGCAAAGAGTTCAGACTCTTACATCAGAGAAAACTACAAGTTCACACTCTCTCTCTTATAAGTACTCAAACCTGTGGTCACAGGATTTCTTATCTTTTGATACTCTAGAAACAAGAGAAATTTTAGAATATTTAACCTAATTTGGCTAATCTATATTAGCAATTAACTACACACCTTAAAAAAGACTTGCCAATAGACATTAAGGCATTGTGTCTGTTGTCAAGTTTCTCTCTAGGAAAAATTCACAGGGAGAATATATCTGGGTATAATTTTTTATAAGTAATATTTATTCAGTATCAAATAAACTCCCATTATATGCCAGGCGCAGCATTATAAAACTATATGCTGTGTACTATATTAACTATATGGCCCAAAATACTACACAAGGGACTTATCTGAGAACAAACAGACATTTTCCAGAATTACAGACATGGATGAAACCATTTCAGATTGTAGAAAAGAAAGGGCTCTACAGTTGTAGAGCCATGAACCATTTTCAAATGGCTGGGGTATGCATGTATTTTTATGTGAGAGGACTGTGATATCAGCTAGGAAATTATTCAGGGGCCAAATAATAAAGAGTAGGGTATGTGATGATAAGGAGCAGTGATGTCTTTGCATAGGCAATTGGACAAAGAAGAGCCGTAATCAGATATGCATTTTAAAAAGTTAATTTTGGCTACAGAGTGCATAGCGGAATGCCAAGGGTGTATAATACCTAAGCAACGGAATGCCAAGTCTAGTATAATACCTAAGCAACGAAGATCATAGATTGGAGAGAGAGATGTAGGAACCAAAACACACGGGATAGGGCCAGCAGGGGTTTGAAGAGGATGGATAACCCAGCACTCTGGAGAGGGGAGTGTTGAGAATAAGTGGAATGTGTAGGGAAAAGATGTAGCTATAAGCCAAACTGTTAGATGTAGGATGAGGCTGACCAAATGCCACAGGAAACAAAGCAAAAATAATAAAATTGAGCCTCCTTGGGGAACATCAATACTGTAAGTATAGGCAAAGGAGGAAAAGCAATTCCATAAAATAAGCCAAAAGAATATCATCAGAGACGTCAAAAAGGAGCAGGGGTAAAGTGTTATTTTAGAATCTAAGGTTACCAGAAGAAGACATTGAGGAAGGATGAGGCAAGCAAGAGTGCAAAGGGCTTCCAACAGGATACCTAGATTAAATAGTGAAATTGATCAACTAATGGGGCTTTGTGGATCCATTTAATACAGGATCTGAGGGGAAAAAAATGAAAATTACGAAGCTTACTAAATTTTCTGTCTTGGCCACTAGGTGAATGATGGTCCTATTAACAAAAATAGTGAATACTGAGTGTGAGGTCAGAAGTAGAAATAGTGAGCAGGAGGCATCAGGGAACTGTCCTTTAGAGGTGTCTGGCAAATTCAGGTTTGTGGATAGATTTTTATATGAAGGAGCTCTAAAGTGAGGACGTTAATTACATGATCAACATGGATACTTTGCTGAGCAGAGTTATGCAAACACATTAGAGAGTTATTTTGTGGTGTTTTGTGTCACACATTGGTACCTACACAAACACAAAATTGTGTTAATATATCTACAAAATAAACAACAGTAATTACTACTGGCTTGTGTGTAAATTCAAGTGAATAATTCACTGGGTATAGAAGATAATGATTAAGCTAGAGCAACAATAGCATTTTAAAGCCCCTTATCTTTGGGTAGGATTGTTATTTATTTTTGGGTTTATCATGAATTTTTCTACCCCCAAGGTCATATAAAAGTTTGTATTATGATAGTACCATTCTTGCTTTTTCAACTCTTGTACTTCATTCGTCATTTTAAATTTTTATAAATAAATTAAGGTCTTCTGTCCTGATGCTTTAGGTGTCAACTTCCTTTTTCCCTTTTTCTCTTTGGGAAATAAGAGTGAAAAAAATAACATCTCCTCTTTTGCTTTGAAGCAGCAGCATATCATATTTGACTCATTTAAGCTGTTGTCATGGTTAAATATTAAATTTTATTTCTAATTTTTATTTGCTTTTATAGCTATATTTGTGTTTCATCCCCTTAAGAAACTAATACTATGTTCTGAAGAAAAAAAATGGTATATGAAGGTTTTTGGACTTGATTGTCTCTTGTCCAGTTCACAGCAAGTCTATCCCATGTTTATTTGTTTTTTTCAGGAACTAGTATGCAGAGCTTTGAAAGTCCATGCCGATTTCAGGAATTTGTTTTCATTGATACATAATAATTATACATATTAATGGGGCATATGCAATATTTTGATAGATGTATACAATGTGTAATGATCAAATCAAGGTAATTAAGATATCCATCACATCAAATATGTATCATTTCTCTGCATTGGGAACATTCCTAATCTTCTAGTTATTTTGAAATGTAGAATTAATTATTGTTACCCATTGTCACCATACTGTACTATTGAACACCACAACTGATTTCTTCTCTACGTTTTTTAAAAAGCTGTATTTTTTTATCCATTAGCCAGTTCTTGTTCCCCTCTTTCTGCTACCATTCCTAGCTTTTGATAACCACCATTCTACTCTCTTATCTTCATGAGATCAATTTTTTTTTTAGCTGACACATATGACTAAGAACATGGGATATTTGTCTCTCTGTGCCTGGCTTACCTCACTTAACATCTTCCAGTTTCATCCATGTTGCTCTAATTGACAGAATTTCATTCTTTTTATGGCTGAATAATAAGCCATTGTGTATATGTACCACATTTTCTTTATCCATTCATCCGTTGATGGACATTTATGTTGCTTCTGTATCTTGTGAACAGTGCTGCAATCAATATGGGAGTGCAGATATATCTTCAACATATTGATTTCCTTTGTTTTGGATATACACCCAGCGGTGAGATTGCTCGATGATATGGTAGCTCTACTTTCACTTTTGGGAGGAACCTCAAAAAAATGGTTGTATTAATTTACATTTCCACCAACAGTGTACTAGTGTTCTTCTTATCACATTCAGGATTTCTTTTGTGTTTTACCAACTTTTACCTCTACATATTTATTTTGTTTTTCATGATTTTATTGTAAGACAAAAAAATTAAAGGAAATCAAACTAAAGATTAAATTTATACACTATCTAGAAATTGACCATAAAGAAATTTGCATAAAGTATTTAACGATATTTTTACTATTTTGGCATTGGCTTCCTAATATTTTTACCATTAAGAGACAAAACAGAGAAGTATTATTGATAACACCTGCATTATGGATAAGATATGTTGGTTTACTTTTTCTAGTGTTGATTGTAGAACATTTTAATAATTTATGCCATGACTTTTCATTTGTAGGCAGGTTCATTAACAACAGAATTATATCCATTTCATATTAATCTCCTATAGGCTGCCCATCAGTATTTTAAAAGACATAAATCTAATTTCCTTGCCCTTCCGCCCACAGCTTGTTCTGCCAAGCATTTAGAGTAAACCTAACTGCAGGCTTTTCTAGTTTGGGTACAACATTTACTTCACTCACTATCCATTAATTTTTATTTCTGACAGAATAAGCATATGGTCCTAATGCTCTATGAAATCAGACTCTTGGAACCAGATTCTGTTATAAATTTCATTGCTTGTTACATTTATGTGATGTTATATTACATACATCACTTAGCCTGCATAAAAAGACATATATATGGGACAGATATATTTTGACTTTTAAGTTTTATTTTCTTTTTTTATAAACATCGAATTCAAATAACTATATTTGTAGTTTATGGCTTTTCATATAAACATGTATATGTTATTGGCTACAATGTTGTTATTCATATTTAATATTTTCAATTAAGACAAAGATGAATAAATATTCCCATTAGTATCTAAAGCAGAGTTGGAAAAAGGCCCAATAACCAAATTAAGCCTATCATTTGTTTTTGTATGACCTACTAAGAGTGGTCTTTCCATTTTTAAATGTTTGCTTGGAAAAGAAGGACAATATTTTGTAGCATGTGGAAATCATATGAAATTCAAATTTTAGTATCCGTACATAAATTTTTACTGGAATATAGCCACACCCATTCATTTACATATTGTCTATGGTTGCTTTTATACTACAGCAGCAAAATTGAATAGTTGCAAGGGGGACCACTTAGCCTAAAATATTTGCTATCTGACTCTTTTTTTTTTTTTTTAAATACTTTAAGTTCTAGGGTACATGTGCACAGCGTGCAGGCTTGTTACATATGTATACATATGCCACGTTGGTGTGCTGCACCTATTAACTCGTCATTTACATTAGGTATATCTCCTAATGCAATCCCTCCCCCATTCCCCCTCCTCACAATAGGACCCAGTGTGTGATGTTCCCCTTCCTGTGTCCAAGTGATCTCATTGTTCAGTTCCCACCTGTGAGTGAGAACATGCGGTATTTGGTTTTCTGTTCTTGCAATAGTTTGCTGAGAATGATGGTTTCCAGCTGCATCCATGTCCCTACAAAGTACACGAGCTCATCCTTTTTGATGACTGCATAGTATTCCATGGTGTATATGTGCCACATTTTCTTAATCCAGTCTGTCACTGATGGACATTTGGGTTGATTCCAAGTCCTTGCTATTGTGAATAGTGCCGCAATAAACATACGTGTGCATGTGTCTTTATAGCAGCATGATTTATAATCCTTTGGGCATATCCCCAGTAACGGGGTGGCTGGGTCAATCTGTCTCTTTAAAGAAAAAGTTTGCTGACCCCTTTGGTCCAAGGCATAGCTAACATTTTTTTTCCTATTTTGTATACCAAGGAGTTTATGAAATCAAACCAATAGTAGAATCAATTATTTCTTTTCTCTAAAAAGGATCGAGGAAATTTATCCATCTCATGTTTAGTGCTAAAGTGCATCCGTCCGTTACCTGAACAAAGTTAACTCCAAGGGAGATATTTCCCTAAAGAACCAGAAGGTAGACTCTGAAATAAATCCTCTCTCCTCCATTTCCCATTATCTACTTATTTAATCTGTTTTAATGAAGTTAATTGCATAGTAGGAATAAATAACCTAGAAGTAAGAAAAATACCTTGATTTCAAAATTTAATCATTAGCTTGTTTTCTAGATTAACAGTAAACAAATAATTACTTGAAGTAACCATGAGAAGTAAGGCCCTCTGTGGTGGACTCCTTGGATCTCTAATGTGCCTACACTTCTGTTAGAGGTTGAGCGTAATTCAACTGGAAGGTGACACTTTAACAAAAACTGTGAAACAACTTATTTTTTAATTTTATTTCTTTAATATTTTATATTACAAATAAAGTGGACTAGTTTTACGAATGTTTGTACAAAATGTGAGCAAACCTCAGGTAAGATGACAATGAAAAATGTTCCATAAATCTCTGTGTTTCTTCAGTATTTTACTTTATTCCAGGTGCAAGATTGAAATTCTGCATTTATATTTAATCATTTAAAATAATTATAAAAAGTTATGGATATTTCAGATTACATTCCAAAATATGTAATGATAGTATTTCACTCGCCTCAAATCCCTTGTGGAACACTATGAGAAATTTGTCCATTAACTCGTCAGATACTTTTTTGAATGTTTGTTGTATGCCAGGCACTGTTCCTGGCACTAGGGATACATCAATGAGCAAAACAGAGCTAAACAAGATTCTTGCCCTTATGAAGCTTATATTTTAGTGGGAGGAAACAGACAAGAAGCCATGCATAAATTAATGAGGAAATGGCATAGTGAAAAATGAGATGAGAAAACATCAGAACAAAGTGAGAGAAATCAGGTGTATCAGGGTGAGAGTTGTAATATTAAAAGGGTAGTGAAGGCCTTGTTGAGATGTTGCTTAAGCAAGGACATGAAGATGCAGGAATTAGCCATGTAGCTGTCCAGGGAGAGGGACTAGTGAGAGAAAAGCCTCTAAAGTGGGAGTAAGGCTGACTGTGAGTGAAACAGCAAGGAGGTAGGTGTGGTGGCTGGAGCAAGGTGAAGGAGAAGAAGAGTGACAGGAAATGAGTCAGAGGGATAATGGAACCAAAATGTAGACAGCCTTGTAACCACTCTGAGAGTATTTCACTCTTAGTGGTATGAGGGCCATAGAGGGACTGGCAGGGAAGTGATGTAATTAGGTTTACTTGTTAAAAGGTCCACTTGACTAGTTTGCTGTAGAGGAGCAAGAGCAGAAGCCGGGAGACTAGCAATGAGGATATTGCAGTAATTCATGCTGGAGATGATGGTGGCTTGGACCAAGACCAATTATGAAGAGTGTGAGAGCAGGTGCATTTTGGACTTAGTGAAGATAGTGTGTGAGATTTCCTGACGGATTGGATGTGTGAATGAAAGAAAAAAAAAGAGAACTATTTTGATTCTTGTTTTGTTTTGGTTTTTATTTTTTAACCCAGGCAACTACCATCACTCAAGAATGAAGTCTACAGGTGGACAGGATTTTGGGGGATGATTAGAAGCTCAACTTGTGGTATCCTGAGGTTAAGATATTTATTAAAATAAAACCAGCTAAGATCCCAGTATCTGCCTCATGGAAGATGTTAAAAATTATTGCACAAATATATATATGTGTGTGTGTGTGTGTATATATGTGTGTGTGTGTATATATATATGAATATATTAAGTACCCCTAGAGTATGAATGAATTAATAAGTATTCGTTGAGCAGATGGTACTCAGTGAACAACAGACACCACACTCTGCCCTGTGAATTAGACGGCCTAACAGAATCCTTGTTAGAGCTTCATAAGGTAAATGGTATTGTCTACATCTCACAGAAGAAGAAACCCAGGACAAGTAACTTGACTGAAGTTCACATGGTTAGTAAGTAGTTCTAGCTTTAAGATTGAAATTCATGTTCCACAACTTCAAATAAAACCCCTTTAACAAATCCTACCAGTGATCTCACAAAAGAAATATTAGTATATCTTTAAGCAACCATTTATTAAAAATGTGGTTTTTATCTTCAGATTATAACACAAGTGAGCAAAAACAAGCCTGTAAGAAGCATGAACTCTATGTGAGCTTCCGGGATCTGGGATGGCAGGTAAGAATTTTCAGTCAACTTAGGTCCTTTTTTTCTGAATTGTCATAAGTCTTTAGTAAGTCATAGTCTTTGGCAGTAATTTTCCAATATAATACCCAATGATTTTTGACATGACCATTTAGAATATTGCTTATTCACTTTATTTTCATTTCTCAATTAACCTCTTGCCATTGAAACATGATTAGTAGGTTTCACAGTCAAACAAAAAAACTATGTTGAATAAAACATAGAACACTAAGATATTTAGGAAGAAAAAAAAAGAGTGCTGTTGTTTAAGTATTCCAAACTTTTAATTTTATGATAAATAGAAGATTTGTTCGTATTAGTGTAAGTAACTCCACTAAGTCTCTGAGGGTCTCCAACTATTGGGCTAGGAAATAGAGCCCTCAACTATAATGTCCCTGTCATGGGGAAGATGACAGACATTTTTTTTTCTTGCACTTAAAAATGTATTGCTATCTTTAGATGGCATTTTGAAACAGGATGAGGAGGAAAATTTCACCAAAGTAAGTTTTGAATGGCTCTGTGTGGTGACAGTTTAAAAAAAAAATTTAAGATTTCTCCTAATATTTTATTACAATGGATTCTCATATATGAGTTCCTGTATTGATAAATACTATTAAAATGTAAATATATTCAAAATTTATGATAAACTTTCAACGTGAATAACTCAAGAATTCTTACATTTGTGCCAAATTTTATTTCTCTGTGGGAAAAACATCAAGGCAACTATACATGTAGCAATTATTTAGCTTCCCGAAATTTATCATGTTCAGTTTTTAGGAATTTGCTCCAATTCATTTTTTCTAAAGAGACTATAAAGTTAATGCATGAATGGAAAGAAAAACAGCATGCAGAAAAGATATTAAGGCTTTAGGATGTTGTCAGACTTATAAAACTAAGAATGAATCCTTAAGAAGTAATGAGAATAATCTCAATTAACTTGATTCTCCTTTTTCTTTTGGGTTCACTTGAACTTTCCAGAGTTCATCATTTCCTGTTTAAACAATATTTAGAATGGTATTTTCTTATAATAGTTTTATTCATGCATACATGTTTAATACATACTATGAATATCTTACATAACTACCTCTTGGGAGTAATTAGAGAGGACAATTTCTTGTGAAAATATTTATACTTTTGTCCTAAACTTCAGCTTAAAATTAAATTAAAGGGTGTGGGGAAAGTTATTCCATTAGAATAATTGTTGGACCAGGAATGTAAACCTATTCAGATACAGTATATTTCAATAATTTTTAAGAATTTTTTTTTTATTTTTACTTTGGTGATACTATTTTTTCTTGTTTTGTGTGTGTGTCAGGACTGGATTATAGCACCAGAAGGATACGCTGCATTTTATTGTGATGGAGAATGTTCTTTTCCACTTAACGCTCATATGAATGCCACAAATCATGCTATAGTTCAGACTCTGGTAAGCTTTGTTTTGAAGGATTAAAAGTAGCTTAGAATGCAAGCATATTAAAAAGTTGTTTTAGAGGAAAGCATCTATTTACAATTTTTAATGCATTATTTTATCTTCTCAAACTCATTTGTTTCTTTTTAGAGCTGAAGTAACAACTGTGGGTATAGTCAGGAAACTCAGGCTGGTTTAGAGTAATCCCAATTACACAATGGAGAAGGATTCAGCTAGGAAAACTGGAGTAATAACATGAAATGGTCATCTTGAACTGTTTCTTCATTAACTGTATGACTAAGCACACAGGTTCCCCGGGGCTGTTTCTAACCTAGCAATTCATTAGTAATCATTGCAAAAACACTGAGTAATAACTGTACTAAATTTCATCTGAGGGTTTTTAATTATTTAAGAATGTTCTATAACATACTTTGGTATTATAAAAGTTCTTCAGTGTAGTACACAAATGGGAAACTAATTGACATTTCTTACTGTTCTCCTTCTCCTGTAATCTTTAAAGTAGAAATTATGCTTCCTTTTCTTTATTCCTTACTCTCAGAAACTTAACAGTGATTAAATCTCTAATAATCTAGGCTTACTTTTATGAATAAGGTTCTGAAGGGTTGACTTGATTAACTGATTGCATTCTACCTAATGAGCTTGTGAAACCTTTTGAGAGTCTGATGTACCTCATAGTATCTGACCTACTGATTTGGCAGAGGAACACTCTCCAGAAGACTAAATGGGAGGCTCCTACAAGACATACCACACTATGTGATATAATTTTAAATCAATGTTTGGGCTAATATAAACATTTTTAATTTTGTATTTAAGAAGAATGGGAGAGAACACATTATTTTAGAATCAAGGCTTGATGGGAGTGGAATTAATTGGTGGATGCCAGTAAGAGAAAAGTAGATAGTAGAAAAACCTATCTTTGTGGCTGAGGCATATTTATGGAAAAGAAAGAATTACTGTTAGGATTTGTGAAGATTTAACTCTCTATAAGCTTGCTAATTTCCCCCACAATTAATTTAAAATTTAAAGCTGAATTAAGGAGTAGCCTAGTTTCCTTCTTAATAAACAATCGTCTATATGAACTGGCAAAATTAAATGCTTGAATGACTTGATATTTACTGGCATCTTTATTGACTTCATAAAATACTACAGAATAGTTAGACACCAAAAAATGTAATCTATAACAACTAGAGCATGAACATTATCAAAGACTGGAAATAACCTTGAGCTAGAGAGCAACAGAAAGATAAAGCAAATATTTATAAAGTGATTTATAAAAATTCTTCTTTTTATTGATTCATGACCAGTGAGAATGCCTACTTTAGTGCCATATACAAGGTATAGAGTAAATTTCTGGGAGGATTTTAAAGTCTGATACGACTGCACCTTTGCTATCTGTAAATATAAGCTCTCTTTATATGGAATATTGTTTCCGGGAGTATGGAGAGTAGGTAGGCTTTGCAGGGATGGATGTTTTGCATTCAAACTTCTACCACTAAAATGATTTCTAAGAAGTTAACTTTTCTCTTTGTATATGAGAATTCATGTTGACATGAAAGCATATCAGATAAAGAATGCTGTTGTTTCATCCTGTGAAGAGAACTGCATGATCACTGTCTTTCTGTAAGGTCCTAGAATAATGCTACTTAATTTCTCAGAAAGTTCTTTGCCTCTTTTTATCATCATTTCGATGATTATGAAAGTAGACTTTTGTTTCCTTAGATATGGATCTAATGTATCAAAGATTCACTCAGGCTAAGCAGTGCCTACTTACTGAAAAATACCCTTTGTCAAATACCCCCCCTTCCCTCATTTTTTCTTTTTTAAAATAAATAAATACATATATTCAGCTCTTATGGCTGTAGTAAAGTATCGAAAAACAAACATAAAAAAAAAGTGACACAAACTTGGAACAAGAGTCTGCTCTGTATCTCCACCCTGGGATGTAGGACATAAGTCATAGCAAAACTGGAGCATACCGGGAAGTTTGATTTTTTTTTTTTTTCTCCTGGTGTTGTGCACACTTTATGTTTGTTCTGTGAAGGACATGAAACAAAAAGACAGAGGAAAGTATGTTTGTGACTAATATATTGAGAAACCATTCAAGAACAATCCATTTTTTTTCCCTGTAGACTGCCAAGGCCCTTGAAACAGCAGAATTATCAATCATGTATGTGTGGGTTATGGAAGATAAAGCTGATGAAGGACATAAGCTGCATCAGAAATTTGTAGAAGATATCCAACTTTTAGTTTTGTGAGGTCTTAGGAAATTTCAATGTCAGGTCACCTCATTTTTCCTGCTGTTTCTGTCCACATGCAAGGCTCCTATATCATTTCAGCCAGGACATTGTACAGCCAAAACCGTAAGAGGCTGTATTTGCTTTTTGTGGATCCCATAAGACTCATCAGTGGGATTTCCCATAAACTCCTCTGGGGGAAGGGCCAGAATAGGTGGGTGGGAAAGTGGGGAACTGTGTTCTGGCTCTTTACTCAATTATTTCAAATCATAGGCAGACTGCCAGTCTGATCAAAATTATTATCAACCCTTAAGCATTTCACTTTCCATGTACAGACACCTTTTTAGGCTTCTGGGGAGGTGGATGTTCATTTGTAAAGCATCTAGGCCCTTTGCTTCTGATTTAGCTTAGCCTGCTTTTTGGCAGTTGTCTATTTTTGGCAGTTGTCTAGGGGGCAGGCAAGGGAGAAAAAAAGTAAATGGATATTAAACTCCAGCCAATGTGATAAAAAAAAATTCTACAAAGAGCTGAAATCATTGCTTAAAGGCAAGTATTGGATTATATGTGGATTTTATTTTATTATGATTTTTATGCTTCTTTTACCATGGAAAACTAAGAGTTGGCATAAAACGTATGATTTATTGTTTAATTTTCCTTTTAAAAGATAATTCTTAGATCCAAATCTTTCTGCAACTATGTGTTTTCATTGATTTGTTCTTATAACTTCCATATTCCTCATGATAAGTATAGAAATAGTCATTTCAACTAAAAGCAACAGAGTGCTAGTTGCTGTGTTCTTTCCCTAGGAAAACTTCCACTGAATATTCTATAGAGGAAGTTTTATTTGGTGAGATATTTTTCAAGGTTCAAACACATAATTGAAATGGGTGGGTTGATTCCAGGTGTTAATGCTTAAGAATACATCTTTCAGTCCCTCACCCCAATCATGGAACATAAATGGGAGAAGGGCAATGAGCTTAACGGTGTGCCTGATTTTGAGTGATAAAAAAGCATATCATTTTAAAACTGTAAGAAAATGTGTATTTTATTTCTTAATAAAACAAAACGTTTTTTCCTTTCCCAGGTTCATCTGATGTTTCCTGATCACGTACCAAAGCCTTGTTGTGCTCCAACCAAATTAAACGCCATCTCTGTTCTGTACTTTGATGACAGCTCCAATGTCATTTTGAAAAAATATAGAAATATGGTAGTACGCTCATGTGGCTGCCACTAATATTAAATATTGATAATAACAAAAGATCTGTATTAAGATTTATGGCTGCAATAAAAAACATACTTTCAGACAAATGGGGAATTTCCTAAAATTAGTCTGGCTCATTTTGACTCTTTTCCTATGTACAATATCATGTATATAGTCATTTTTATTTATTTAAAGGTATATATTCTCTTTTGTGGATGCTTTATCAGTAAAATTTATAGGCCACTACATTATACAATAGATCATCTAGTCTAATTTTCAATGGGTTATGCTGAGTCCATTCAATTCCATTTCAACATTTTTTTCGAATACTATTTTATATAATTTTCTGAGATTAGACAGAACTCCTTTGACTGTTTAATATTGTGGAAGGAAATTGAATAATTTATTTATATTGTGCCAAAGAAAACCACGATAGGATATTTATTTAGAAATAATACTTAAAAAAATAACAACCCAAACAAAAATGCTTGGATAAACACAATTTCTCTTTTAGAGTTCCTGCTTCATTAGATAAAGTGAAATGTTGAACTGGATTTGAATAAATAAACAGTAGGCAGAACATAGAAGCTGAAAGATTGCACATAATTGTTTTAACTGTTTGCTTTAATAAAACTGGTGTAACTGTAGGAGCATGTTCCTTTTTGGCTTGTGGAGTGTAGATTTTGCAAAGAGTTCAAAGCTTCAGAAGACAGGCTTGAGCCTGTGTCCATAGCTTTCCAAGTTAACACTAACTGTAGTACAACCTTCTTACCTCAAATAAATCATATCTGCCTATTATCTAGAACACTACTGCTGCAGAATTTTTTTTTTTTTAGATTTAAAAACCTAGTCCAAAATAAAGAAACATTTACATGTGCTCCACTTTCCTCCCCACAGGCAGGAGTCACTGCATGCATAAAACGTACAAGAGCAGAAGATGCCGACAGAACCATTTTCTTTAACTCTCCTTTATAACTGAGTTTGCTGATTGATGTGATGCAAGGGATTTTATTTAGAAGTAAAAACACTGAAACTAAACTGGAGGAAATTATCAAAAGTCCCAGAATGGCTTTGACAGAATTGCCATTTCTGAAGAACAGCTGAAATTCATTTTTCATATCTTTGAGAGTGAGCTCAATGAAAACCTTATTTTGTAAAGGGATTCTGTAAACCTTCTTCCAAGCACAAATAATTCCAAACAGGAAGGTTCTGGGGGGGGGGGGTGTGCATGTGTGTTCTTCCCTCTAAAATTAATTTATTTTCTCTATCTATTGGAATGCCCTGTAAGGCCTTTCTTTAACACACACTGACTTTTTGAAGAATGATCTTCAGAATGATAACTTGCTCTTTTATGGTGACTCTGTGGTTAGGCTTATTTACAGTTAATCTAAAATATTCATAAAGCACCATTTATTAATCATCCTTTTGGATCTTTCAAACAAAATTTAAAAGTGTCTTCAAAAATGTTATGGCTCCGTTTGTAATTCAGGTATATTAAAATGTTTTGAAATACAGTTTATCTTAAAGAAAATTTGACAGTAACTATATTAATGGGGACGTTAAGTAATATATTTTTGATTAATGGTGTACCATTGAGAGAATAAGAAATGGAAGTCTATTATTTTATTCTTTAAATGTGCTGTTTAAATATATTTCCATATTTTAAAATAAAATAGATGCTAATTTCTGCTGTTCTTGATTTGGTTCTTTATTTAAAAGGAATACAAAATGTAAGTATGTCATAAATTGAGACTATAAGAATATTTATCAAATACAAAGTGTTTGTGGATCACATGATTATGTTGTTCTTAATTGCTAAAATTGTTTTTTGTGTTGTTAATAATTATCTCACTATTAAATGTGCAAAGCAACAATCCATGAATTAAAGATTTTCTTAATCTGTTCAAACAACAAATTTTAAAAATAGCAAAAAAAATTAGGATGGGGAAATACCTCATTTGTTCTTTTTCATATGAGAAGGGAGATAATTGGCATCAGTGTTTTCGCATTTTCTAGAATTACCTATGTGTATAATATGCACATATACTCAGTCACATTATTTTCTAATAACTATTACAGTAAACTCTTAGTATTACCTTGGTGATACCCAAGCTATTACCAGAAACCAGAATAATTTGGCCTGTTTTAACAGGTCTTCATTCAGGTCTTTTTAGTTTGTTAATGATGTACTTGTTTTTTTGATTGTTTATTTTTAATTTTTCTGCTTTATACTGGTTTTTATTCTGTAAAGTGGCCATAATCCTTTTTGGAAATAGAATGGCATAAATCATAAATATTCAAATTCTTTAAAACTAAGGCAAAAATAAATAGTCTACATTAAACTAAAGAAATTAAGAAAACACAGGCAGAAAATCCGAAATTATTTTTTTCTCAACTAAGGACTGTCATTTTAGAATCCTTGTATCATTGTCATCAAACCCGAGCCAGAGTCTACTGGGTACTTCACAAGCTGGCAGATACCATCTCCCAAGACATTTACAATGAATAATTAGCTTATGTTGCAGTTCCATTCAAGTCAGAAGAAATCCTCATTCCCAAACACAAGTAACCATCTCATAACTGTTCAGTCCAGTGCTCACTATTATCTAATTTCCATCTCGGATTACCTATTTTTACTTTCACAATTTTGTTTTTGGTCTGGAAGTTTTTAAAGTTAGAAGTGAAGATGCCTTTGCTGATAAAGCATAAAAATTGTTGGTATACAGGTATACATCTGTGTTTTATCAAGTTTCTTTAAGATCATAATTGAAGAGAAAGTACAAAAAGTAACAATGTCAATGCTTATTTAAGCAGAAAATGATGCTATAACCAAGTTAGCAATTTTAAATAGCAAAGGCTCTGCCAAATTTGAAAAGTCTATTGCGATATTTGTTAAAGGCTGTTTTACAGACAGAGATTTCAAAGGCAGGAAAAGTCACATCAGATATAGCCTTTAAAAATTACAAAGAAATTTCAAAAATCAAAAGCATGTATGTTAACTTTTGCATCCTTGTTTCAACTTCACTGAGTCAGCTAGCCTAAAATCAATTCTGGTCCAGGCGTGGTAGCTCACATTTGTAATCCCAGCACTTTGGGAGGCCGAGGTGTGTGGATCACCTGAGGTCAGGAGTTTGAGTCCAGCCTGACCAACATGGTGAAACTCCATCTCTACTAAAAATACAAAATTAGCTGAGTGTAGTGGCACATGCCTGTAATCCCAGCTAGCTGGGAAGTTGACGCAGGAGAATTGCTTGAACCTGGGAGGCAGAGGTTGCAGTGAGCTGAGATCGTGCCATTGCACTCCAACCTGGGCAACAAGAGCGAAACTCCGTCTCAAAAATCAAATCAAATCAAATCTGAAAGGTCAAGGTAGGGGATGGGTAGATACAGTAGATCCTCAACTTCTGCAAATTATAGAGAAGAAAATAAAGTAGATAATACTGCATAAAGAGCCTCAAGAATCAGTAAGTCTGGAAACAGGACCTAACCCAAGAGTTTAGTGAGACATAAGATATATATACATATATATATATACATATATATACACATATATATACATATATACACATATATATACATATATACATATATATACATATATACATATATACATATATATATATTTCAGTTCATTGTGACTAATACTATATAGTTAAATATAGAACTTACTTAAAAAGCTGAACTATATTTTCTTTCAGGTATCTGCAGGAAAAAGTAGGAGAAAAATTCTCAAACTTGAGCGTAAGCCCAATAAGAGAACTTAGACTACGTATCACTTTCTCCAGCAACACACACACACACACACACACACACACACACACACACACGTACAGGGGGGAAATGAGTACTGCATTAGTAGCATTTTCTGATTTCTGTTTGCCCAGAGCTTTGGTTTCAATGACCTTTGCATGGGGCAAGAGACAAAACCGTAGGTCTGTGCAGGGCAGGAGCTCAGATCAGAGCTCAGATTTCAGACTAGAAGTCACACTATGTATGGCATCTACACACACACGTATACTCGTGTGCAGTTATGGCATAAATGTAAGTCTTAACAGTCTCTGATCTGATTAGTGAAGCTGAAAAAGCATTTGAGAGAAGCAAATGCAAAATTTCTCTTTTGGAACTTGACATTTAACCTAGGACCCAAGGAACTCCCACTGAAAATACACTAAGGAATATAAGCTCACACCAAAACCACCAAAGGAACAAACAAACAAAACAAAAAGTATCACAATAAATGTACAAACAAGGCACCATAAGAGGTATAAGAAAAAAATGCTAACACCAAACTCATAACTGTCCTGTTTACTGAATTACTGGATATAGAATATAAGTAAGTATATTTTATGTGATTTTTTTCAAAAAGAATAAAAACGTTAAGTATAAAAAGATTTTAAATGAATAAATAGAACATCTAAGAAGAAAAATCTTTAAGCTTTATTGGGTGTGATAATAGTGGTTTTGATATCAAGAACAAAAGAGATAGTGAGCTAGCTGACAGATCTGAAGAAACTATCCAGAAGGCAGCATTGAGCCAGATAAAGAGATGGAAAATCTAACAGAGAATTAAAAGTACATGGGGACTAAAGGGAGATCTAACATCCATCTAATCAGTCTTCCAGAAAATTGGGGACAATTTTTGGGCTAACGGCTTCTCAATCAAACTCTTCTCAACTTCAAAGTCAGTCAACTTGTAATTACTGTCTTTAAATTGATAAGGAAAAATAACTTATTTAGAATTCTATGTCCCGCAAAACTATCTTCAATAGTTAGGGCAAATTAAAACATTTTTGAGACAATAAAACGGAAACTGAAAAAGAATTTATCATTAGTAGCAAGGCCACTGCTAATGGCTATACCTCAGGAAGAAGGAAAATAAAGTTCAAAAGGAAATATATGCAAAAATGATAAGTAAAAAATAGTAAACATGGGGGATAGATTAAAATAAATATCGTTTAACAACTATGGTTTAAAAAGCAGAGTAGAGTTAGAATAGTGTTAAAAGAGTTAACATAGAGTTTAAAATACAGTGAAACTATGGACTGTATGCTAGAAGGTAGATGACTAAAAATACATGTTTTGCATTTTACTCGATGATGATGATTAAATTTGATTTGGCCTCAGAATTCATGGTAAAGTTTTAAGTGCAAAGATAAAAGACCAGAAAAACAACATGTTTCTTCCAAATAAGGGTCAGCATGCTTTTTCTGTAGAGACCTGACAGTAAATAGTTTAGGC
Organism: Colobus angolensis palliatus; assembly: GCF_000951035.1. Taxonomy (NCBI): domain Eukaryota; kingdom Metazoa; phylum Chordata; class Mammalia; order Primates; family Cercopithecidae; genus Colobus; species Colobus angolensis. Next base: position 1,291,055 of record NW_012118599.1, read on the forward strand.
TTTGTAGTTTTGTTTCATCTACTCTACTCTGCATCTGTAGTGTGAAAGCAACATAAATAATACCTAAACGAGCCAGTGTAGGTATATTACAATAAAACTTTATTTACAAAGATGTGTTGGATTGGATTTGGGTCCTTGAGTTGTAGATTTTTGACCCCTGTTCTAAACCAGTAATTGCAATGTTATAAAATGCAATTATTTCAACAAAATAAAAAAAGGAGGAAAAGATAACAAGAGACACATTAAAAGGGAGAAATGTTGCATAAAGTAATATGATAGAAAGAAATCCAGGACTAGTGTGGTGGCTCACATCTGTAATTCCAGCATTTGGGAGACCAAAGAGAGAGGATTATTTGGGCTCAGGAGTTCGGCCAGCCTGGGCAACATAGTGAGATCTCATCTCTAATTTAAAAATGTAAAATTGGCCTGGCATTGTGGCATGTGCCTGTAGTCTCAGATACATGGGAGGCTAAGGTGGGAGAATGTCATGAGCCTAGAGGATGGAGACTGCAGTGCACTCTGATCACGCCACTCCTCCCTGGGTGACAGAGTAAGACCCTGACCCCACCACCGCCCCCGCCTCCCCTGCCCTGCCGCCCGAAACACATCCAGATAATCTCATAAAATGTTAAATGTAAGTGGATTGAAAAGTCAGTATTACCATATTAGATTTAAAAGTAGTAACTTCAACCAGTAGCTACATGTTATTTAAAGACCCAAAACCACAGAAAAGTTTAAAGTAAAATGAAGGGAAATACATATCAGGACAGCAATAGTCAACAACAAACAAAAACTCTGACTTAATCATATGTATAAAGTGTGTTTACACTTTAACACAAAACAGTCATTACTAGAGACAATGAAGATCAACACATATTGATAAGGTTTTCATTCTTATTTTAAGCTTAATAAGCTTAAGTGTACCTAATATTATGTTTTAGAAGTGAATAAATTATAAATTGTTAGAACTATAAGGATAAATCAAAAGTGTACAATTTTAGTGAAGGATTTTTAGCAAACATTGATAGATTAACAGGAAAAAAGAGCTTACTGAGAATACAGCAGATGCCTTATTAATGAATATGACTTAATGGACACATATAGAACACTGCAGAATATACATTATTTTCAAGCAAATATGACAGTCCGTTCTCACTTTGCTATAAGCACATACCCAGGAGTGGGTAATTTATAAGTGGATAATTTATAAAGGAAAGAAATTTAAGGGACTCACAGTTCTACATGGCTGGGGAGGTTTCACTATCATGGAGGAAGATGGAGGAGCAAAGACACGTGTTACATAGTGGCTGGTTATTTGACCATTACTTGTTTTAAAGGTGAAAGTCAACAATATTGTGCCAAACAATACATCTTGAGGTCAATAAGCCTTTCTAAGGTGTTCTACTTAGGACTTTAAATAGTTTGAGATGGCAAACATTTCTCCAAGGATGTCATGATAGAAAGAGGAAATATTCGAAAAATATTGACTATTGAACATAGGGGCCCAATGGATCTGTTCTCACACTAACCTTCTATTATTGAGGGCTGTTATTAAGTGAAAATAAGTTTAACTACTCTGTATTCTCCAACGCACCTTGAAAACATTTTTTTTAATTCACCAGTAATGTCCTCTCTAAGTTTTGCCTGCTGATATTCTGTTGATTCCTAGAGACTTTTCTCATTTGTGAATTCCTTCACAATGACCAAATATACCAAACCATGTGTATTTAATCCCTCTAATAAATAACTATAGCACTCTTATTTTTATACATGCTTCACATCATCCCATTATGTCAGCTACTACAGTTATTTGGAAATGTACTCCATCTACATTGAAAGATAAGGAAATCTTAGCATGTTCATTAATTTATCAATTCCTCAATAGTTATCACAAAGATATTCTCAGAGTTGATGCTCAATAAGTGGTTTAGAAATAATTGGAAAACGGCCTAATTTATGGTTTAATGGGAAATAAATAGCACATCTAAAAGAAACATCACCAAAATTGAGAAAGTGAGGGGACTTAATTTCCTTATTTTCAAACCAATAGACCCCAAGCATCTCTCACTTTTAGAGTATGCTAATCTAGATAAAACAAGAAACACAATATGAAACCCACAGGATGATTTTGTTTTTCTAAATTATAAGACAAAAAAAAAAAAAGCCTCCCATCAAGGTAGAAAGTGTTGCCTAATTCACATAGCGGTGATACAGAATTGCACATAGAGACAAAATGAATGATTTATGTAGATATCCATGAGAAGGGCATTTCAGGCAAAGATAGCAATGATTGCAGAAATATGGTTGGCATATTAGAAACACAGCAAGGAGACCATTGTGGTCATGCAGAGTGATTGATGGGAAAAGAGGAAGAACACAAGTGTAGGCTGACAGCAGGAAGCCAGGTTGTATAGGATCTTGAAGGCCACTGGAAGGACTTGGAATTTTTACTCAGAGATGCATAGCCATTTGGAGGTTTTGAGCAGAAGAGGCCATGACTTGTATTTTAAAAGGAATCTGGCCCCGTGAGGAGAGTACTGGGTGTTACGGTAAAGGCAGAAAGAAAGGAGGGCAGGTTAGAAGACACTGAAATAAGCCAGGCCTAGAAAATAGGATAACTTGGACTAGCATGGTAATGGCAGAGGTGATGAGAGCTGATTGGAATCTGGAAATATTTCACAGGCAGAGTTGATAAGGTATGTTAATGGAATGTGAGAAGACAGTGAATGTATTATTCCACTCTGCATTGCTCTAAAGAAGTACCTGGAGACTGGGTGAATTCTAAAGAAAAGAGGTTTATTTGGCTCATGGTTATTTAGGCTATACAAACATGGCACCATCTGCTTGGCTTATGGAGAAGGCTTGGGAAGCTTTTACTTTTGGCAGAAGGCAAAAAGGGGAGCCAGTGTGTTACATGACAAGAGAGGGAGCAAGAGAGAGGAGAGAGGTCCCAGACTATTTCATACAACCAGATTTTGCTTGAACTCAGGACCACGTGGAGGACATCATGCCATTCATGAGGCATCTGCCCTCATGACACAAACACCTCCCCCTAGGCCCCACCTCTAACCCTGGGGATCACATTTCAACATGAGATTTGGGGGGACAAACATCCAAAGTGAGTTAAGAACTCCTGTTAAAACGGCTCAAGTAACTGGAAAGAAGGAGGAATCATTTATTAGGTTCAGCCTAGGACAGAAAGGAATTGTTCCAAAGACTTGAGACCTTGGTTATAGGCATGTTAATGTCAGAGTGAGATGCCCAGAAAGCAGTTAGAAATATAAGTCCTGATGTTGCAGGAGACATACTGGCCAGAGATATAAATCTGTAAGTCATCAGCATGTAATGGCATTTAAAACCATATAATCAGCGAGATTACTACTGTAGGTGCGAAGTACTGGAAGTAAATAAGAACCCTCCTCCAACTTTTACTGCTCAGCTAAATCACACCAGGGTCTACCTGTAGAAAACAGGTATTGAGGTGAAGTCCATCAGCAGAGTGCTGGGGATGTTTCTTATGCCACAGGACTTTAGGAATGAAGTTATCTCTGTTTAATGAGAAGGGTCATTTGGAAATCTCTGTATGTTTTTCAGAAAATAAAATCTAGGTACTAGTTACTAAATGTCTTCACTTGCTGAAATTTTCAGATAGTCCAAGGAGCTTTTGGGAAAATGAATACAGCAGTGAGGGAAAAAAATGTTAAAGAATGAAGCTAAACATCTGGGAACATTCGTATAACATTTCATCGATGTAAATGCTACATGGATATGAATTTTTAATGAAAAACAAACAAGTAGTACATATTTTTCACCAATACTGTATATGTGGTGAGAAAAAAGAGCTTAAATTGTAGCATAAAATGTTTAGGAGAGACATAAAGAAGGTGTCTCTGATTTAAAATACCACTGAACATTAAGATAGCTCTCCAAGAAAAGGCTTTGAAAAACCCTTTGCAGAAGCGATATTAGTATTTGATCATCCTCATCTCTCACCATTGACAAGATAGTTCTGCCTTACTTTTGATTAAGGTCCTTTATGTATTCTTAAGATTTACTTGGTTTACATAACTTTATTTTGTGCTAAAATTACATCTACTTTCTTTTTGTAAACTTGCTATATGTTTTCATTAAGATCTAGTCATCAAGAAAGTTTGTTTTCCAAAGAATACTAAGTACTAGTCCAGAAGAATTTGTGTCACGGGGAAACAATGTTAATATTAATCCAAACACTTCTACATGTTGCAGTATTAGTGTGATCATTCTGTAAGTGGAACATATTATTGGGATAAGATATGTTATTATTAGACATAATAATGTATTCTGTGACAATACTAATAAAATATGTAGAATTTTTGGATGCATTTTTAGAATCTGTACGGGTTTCTCTTATTTCGGCTTTACTAGCTTTAAACATCAGTACCTCAAGCCTTGTCTCTAGAGCCTGAAGAAGTCTTCTAAAATGCTTCATATTTTGTCTGTTTTATTATTCAAGGTTTCTAACAGCTCTCATAGGAAATGCTACATCCTAGATAATGCTGTAGGAGTTGATTTGAAAGGGCTTATCCAAGTTGGCTGTGTTTTAAACTAGAATGAACACATTGAAGAAGTCTGTTTTCTTACTTTTTCTTTCAAGCATCTCCTCATAAGGATATAAAGAGTGCCAAGCAATCAATTAGAAAGAAAAATACTTTATCTGTTTTGAAATAATTGTTATCAAGCCAGTTATGGCCAAGGAATGTATAAAACAATGTTCAACTCAACTAACATTAATGAAAAGACAAAGACCAAAGTAATGTCACAATACACATTGGATTGGCAAATGATTTTTAAGGAATGTTTTAACATGGCTGAAGAGAATATTATTGTGTATTATGTTGCTGATGGGAATATAAATTGGTAAAATAATTTTGGAAGCCATAAATATAAAAATGTTAAGAAGAACATTCACATACCTACCACCTAAGGATTCTTCTTCTAAATTTTTACCTTGGAACACTTCTGGAGATCTGAACCTGGAAATTATGCAAGAATGTTTATGGCAAAACTCTTTATCATGGAGAATAAAAAATATATGTGCATATGTTATAACTAAAAATATGGATGTCACACAGATATTTATCTGTAGAAAATGGACAAACATATCACATTATATAGCAGTGAAAATAAATTCATCACAATTCTATAGATGAATCCCACAAACACAATGTTTTGGAAATAAAGTATATCATAGAAGATTACGTATAGTATGATGTAATTTTTATAAATCTCAAAATAAAGCAAAACTCAATATTTTAGGCAAATATGTATGTACATTAAGGAATAGCAAGGAAATGATTTAAAAATACTAAAATTCATGATAATGGCTATCCCGAAATTATGGCACAGTATTTAATAGGTGAGGGAAATGTTTATAATGCTACTTCTTAGTATAAATGATAGTTAAAAATCTAATCTTATAAGTTTTTAAAAGTGTATATGTGATTTTTACCTCAGAGGGAGATAATTAAACAGAAACACAGCTACCAGAGGCACAAACAAATTGAGGGTTATTACTGCAACAATCTATCACATTTTTTTCACATTTATTTTTATATATTACTTTGCATATGTGCAATATTCAATAATAAAAGTGCTTAAATTTGTAAAAAATCAAATGATTAACACCTATGAAGTGATACATGTCAAGATCTCAAGATGCTCAATGGAAGAAGAGTTATTCTCATTGGTGGGATCAAGTCAGACTCTGTAGCAGAGGAAACATTAAATATGGGACTAGAAGATATGCAGGCTTAGGGTTTTTGGAGGTCAGAATGCATTGCAATCTAGCAGAAAATATAAGCATAAAGCAAAAAAGGGAAAGGAGGAAGGGGGGATTTGTTTATTATTTATATATATTTACTAAAACAATAAGGTTTAAATGACAGCAACAGGAAATGATATCTCATATGTAGGAAAGAGATAAAATAGGACTTGAATAGGAGAAAGGGTTTAAAGTTTATTTGGGTGGCAATTAAAATAATTGAAGAATTGTATTTATGAGAATGATATAGAAAAGCATAAGGAAGACTTTTGTTATACAATTTCAGTTGCCATTTCAAATCCCTTTTTTCTCTTCTTTATAGACATATAACTGCCCTATTGGAAACTAGCTACTTACCTTGCAGCTAGTTCTCGTGCCACAACTAAGTTCTCACTAAAGAATGGGAGTGGAAGTGTTGTGTGCCATATTCTTTTTTTCATTTGGATAAAACAAGTTGCTTGTTTCTCTTTCCCTACCCTCCTACTGAAATGTGGGATATTTCAGTCAGTGGAGAGAGAGAAAGAGAGAAACAGACAGAGAGGGAGAGAGGGAGAGGGGGAGATGGGGAGATGGGGAGATGGGGAGAGGGAGAGAGAGAGGGAGGGAGAGGGAGGGAGAGAGAGAGAGAGAGGGAGGGAAGGAGGGAGGGAAGGAGGGAAGGAGGGAGGGAGCGGGGGAGAGAGAAATACATAGAGTGAGAGAGATTTTTTCTGACTTTGGCTTCTCTTCATTAGGGCATTAGCCATTATAGTAGCTAATACAAGCAATCAGGCTGCAGTGTGAAAACATGTGTGTATAGTAGGGAACCACAAATCTTGGCAAGAATAAGAAAAATGATTTATATGCATGTCAATTATATATTTGTAAAGGCTGCATGAAAGACTGTTGAGAAAGGTCTTACGGTAAGTTTACACATTAAAAAAATTTAAAAAGCTGAAGTTCATTAACAATGTCACTACCTTAATTCTAACCTGTATTGTTTCTTCTCATCACCCTTACTACAGTATGATGACCTCCTAACAAGCATCCATTTTCACTCTTGCCTGTGGCAGATCACCCAAGGATTAGGTAAGTTCTGCCACCAGAATAATGTATCCAAAATGTAACTCTGATTATGTCATTCTCTTGCTTAAAATTATTCAGTTACTTCCTATCTCCTATTAAAAAAAAAAAAAAAAAAATCCTAGATCTCTAACATACCATGCAAGACTCAGCGTCTTGGAGTGTGTTTTCTCATTTTTAACTAAGAATAAAAACAAAAAACTACCTGATTGTTCCTGTGAATATTTGTAATAACATTTTCAAATATAGTTCTTGGCACAAAGAGGAAAATTACTGAGTGGTAGCTATAATTCTTAGGGCATGAGAATCTTGAGCAAACTCCATTAAAATTTAGCATGGGGTATGACTATAGGAAGCAATAAGTTATTAAGGCAAACATTGGCTAACAGAGTTCACTGCATACAAACCAGCCTTGAAGAAAGCCATTTTAATAATGGAATTAATAGTATAATATCTTTGAGATGATTTTTTGAATAACTAATCAAATTTCCTGATTTTCTGAATTTATCAGGGTATAATGATATTCTGAAGATAAGTCTTTCTGTAGCATCCTGAACATGTTTGTACAACTTTCCTCCTGAATTCCTGACAGCTCAAGTTCATATTAATGAGGCCTGTGAAAAGAACAGGAAGATGGTCCTTTATTACCTTCAAATGAAGCTACTTGATTCTTGAAAAATATAGATTACTTATTTTAAAGAAACTGAACATTTTCTTAGCCAAACATTAGTTATTTGCTATTTGGTAATGGACGAGATGGGAAGTCAGAAAGCCTAATACTGTAAGATTATTCTTGATTCTTATTAGGATCCTTGTGAAAGTAATAAGCTCATTATAGAAACTCTGGAATTGGAATCTAAACAATTTCAGGGAGGTGAGATAGTTTAGATAATTGTGGATAAACATCTAAATTTGTTCAAAGTAATTGCTAAAACTATTGCGATTTGTTCATGTTCATTGTTTACCTTCTGTCACATTGCGTGTATATAACCTGTAAGGAAGAATTTTAAAAAATGAAGTGATATAATAAAGCCGAAAATGTAGAAAGAAAGAAATAATGTAAATGTTATCCTAGCTTTAATTAGAGAATGGATGGGAGACAGGAGGCCAGGTAGGAGAATATCCATTCCCCATACACTTTGTTATTCTTTGCTATTTGGTGATTGCCTTCATACTGTTGTGCATTGGTGTCTACAGTGCCCCCATTAAAAGGTGATGCTCTAGTGGTGGCCTGCAACACCCAACACGTTCCTACAAAGAATGAGCCTCAAACATCACATTCTCCTAAATCTCTTCCCCAAACAGGCAGATTGATAGAGGTATTTTCTGAATGAGGCCTTATGAATCGAGAGTTTGGTTATATTAAAATTAATTGTGAATGTTTGTGTAAGATTAAGTGAGAAATGATACTATATGTGTTTAAAAGCAAATAAAAATTAACAATGGGAAATATGATGTCTCTTGTGGCCCACAGAGTTAGAGAAGGCAGCCAGAGATAAAGCCGGAGGAGACTCCTATGTGCTCCAGGGAGGCCAATGGTAGACTGTATTAATAGACCCAGTTGTTTATCATTCCCTGCATCGATACCCTTTGCTATCGAACTTTGAAGTTTCTCTCACTAAAAAGGTGAAGTGTGTTTTTCCACTCCTCGCCTTTGAACTGGACCACATGACTTACTTTATCCAGTGGAAGTTTGAAGGGTGTTACATGAATAAAGCCTTGAAAAACACCTGTGTGATTGGACTCTCTTTATTGTGACTCTGTTAATGCCATGAGAAGGACGTGTTTAGGTTAGCCTGCTGTTCCAGGAAAAAGAAGAGAAACTCTTACGGCTAAAAACCTAAGGTTACATGAAAGAGCACACGCAAAACCAACAGAGCTGCTAAGCTTTGCCCAGATTAGATTAGCTGATCAGTAGGTAACTTGAAGACTTGTGAGTAATAAGTGCTTATTTGTGTATTCTGCTGTGATTTTTGTGGTTCGTTGTTACACGGCATTATTGTGGCCTTAGCTTACTGTTACAGAGCTATAAAAATAAGTTATTATTTTGCTTCATGAGCTTTATTTTCCTTGTCAATGGTGAAAGACACTTTGTTGATATAAGAAAGGCTCTCAATGTAAATATTACTGTGCTCTCATTTCTCAGCAATGTTAGCTCTAGACAAGCACATAGATCAATGTATTTTAAAGCTTATTTCTAGAATAAATATATGTTTATTTTTCCATAGGAATGAAACTCAAGATCTACTCTTAGATCACAGCCCCTATTACATTATAATAAAAAAGGAAGAAACTAAAGTTAATTTTGCTGTTCATATCAAGTAAATTTCATTATTGTTGTCAAATCACAAAAGTGATTATTATTATATTCTTTAAACAAACAACATTTACTTACAGTTGAAACTACTTTTACATTATCTCTTATTCTTTAATTTTGCAGAAAGTAAACATATATTTCTACATCACGTACTTAGTCTTCCATGAGTACTCATGGCAATTAAGAACAACTACTGCGTTTCTGTTGAAAGTTCTCAAATTGTCACTTTGGAGGACCTAAAGATTAAGTTATTTTCAAGAATATTTTTAAAATTTAATTTTAAGTAAAACTTAGTAAAGATCTTGGGGGAAAAAAAAAGTTTATAATTTCATTACGGGGTAGAAAAATCCTGAGACTTAGATATTGTCTCTTACTAGCTAATATATTTTGTTTTATAATTTGTATAGCTGTATACAAATATATATTCATATATACAGATACCTGTATCTTACCTGTATAGTTGTATTATATGGTTATTTGGCTGTCTGTTGGCTCTTTATGTTTTAAGTAACATAAGGTTATTTTTGACACGACTGATTATTTTTTGGGTGCGATATACAAGATTAAAACTTCATTTATAATCTCAAAACACTTATAACTGGAATTTTTTCTGGAAGAGTATACTATAGTGAAATAAATCCATTGGAAAATATTCACTATGTGATATCCTTCAAGGGCTGGTCCGGGAAAATATGTAGAATAGAAAGACTACGTTCCTCTTTGACCCTAGCCCTCTTGCTAAAAGAATATTTTTTTCTTAGAACAGCATACCAATTCAGATTCCTTTCCTCTCAGGTATTTGGAAGGCTCATATTTCTTACTAGTCCAGTTTAGGAATGTCTGCATGGGCCTCTGAGACCAGAAATTCCTTTTGTCTCTTCTCTGTTCTCCTTAAGAAACCAAATACCATGTATCACTAAGTCTCATTCTTGATTGGTTCTGCTCTCAGTATGTTTATGTCTGGGAAATTGTAAGGGTGAGATCATTAGTTCAATGTTTCATCTTACCTCAAGTAATAGATTTCAGTGTCAATAAAATGAAGACTTAATATGAAGATACAAACTTCAGATACAATTTGAAAATGGTTCATTTGATAACAGGAAATTTGAAAACTATTCAGTGGAGAAGAGACTTTTGTACAGTTGGGTCATATGGAGAACAAATGGGGTCAGTTCCTGGACTTTTCTTGGCCAAGACTTGATCCTGAAGAATTTACTTTCTGTAATATTGGGTTTGAACCCCTAGCTATGTTCTTCCTTATAAAAGTCCAACCAATGGCATTGTGTATCTCCATGCAAAAACATTAGCTGCTACAAAAACAAAACAAAACAAAACAAAAACCTCCAAAACAGGAGCGGCAATGATAAACTATTGATAATCGTCTAAAAGTTCTATATGTCACATAAAACCAATGAAAAGTGAGTTTAATACAAACAAATGCCATAGGTCTGGCACGATGGCTCATGTCTGTAATCCCAGCACTTTGGGAGGCTTAGGCAGGTGGATCACCTGAGGTCAGAAGTTCGAGATCAGCTTGGCCAATGTGGTGAACCCCATCTCTACTAAAAAATACAAAAATTAGCTGGACATGGTGGCATACATCTGTAATCCTAGCTACTTGGGAGGCCGAGGCAGGATAATTGCTTGAACCTGGGAGGCGGAGGTTGCAGTGAGCTGAGATTGCGCCACTGCACTTCAGCCTGGGTGACAGAGTGAGACTCCATCTGAAAACAAAAACAAAAACAAAAACAAATACATGCCATAGCAGGTTTTTTGTTAGCAGAGGAAGAATACTATAAATGCTTAAGACAAGTATTTCAAAAGCAGTAGAGAAGGACCTATAAAATATTGGTAATTGGATCATATCAATCATTTCAATTAGTCTTGAATGTTGATGAGGGTCTTTCAAAAATCATATGTTAACATTTTAAAATTTTGACTGAAGCATTTTTGGCTTATGGAAAGGGTCAATCTAGTTGAATCATAATTGTTCTCTTCTAGATTTCAGCATACCCAACTGAAATGACAAACCAGAGATTATGGAGCCAATTTATAAGCATTCTGTTAGGCTGCTAAAACTTCCATTTTACCACAAAATCTGTGGATACAATTTCAAACCTAGGACAATTAAAGATAAATATCTTAAAGATTTAAATTTGAATATCTTCTGGGAAAATTCTTACAATCAAAGAAATGTAACTTAATTACTCAATTACCATAAATAGATACAACTTGATTGTGTTATTTAGTTGGAATACAAGTGAGTATAATTTCTAGGATAGCGAAATAGTTTAGTCAATGAAATCTTATTTTCAAATCAACAATTCTAAATCTAAGTTTGTATAAAGTGTCAATATAAAAATTAAATTTCAAGCTCATTTCTTATACCAATGAGAGTCTTGAATTATCATTACACAATTGTCTGAGTTTTATATTAATATGAGTAAAATAAAAGATGGATGAAATAATAAACAGCTGGTTAAATGTTTATGTATTTAAGTGTCACATTGAACTGATGAAATAGGCAATTACTTTTTTGTATGGCTGAAGGAAATGTTTTTGTGAAATTAGGAAGAGTGTGTTTGTGGGAAGAAATTTGTGAATTAGATTGGGCATTTTATCTGTCCTAAATTTTCAAGATAACTATTTAATCAACCATAGCACCTGTTGAAACTGTTTATCGCTAATAATCTAATTGTCAGAATTACATTATTATCAGACTTACCATAATGAAGTCAAAGAACTCAAATAATATATTTAATATCTTATATTTACTAAGATATGTGTATATTTTATATTCAGGTTCCTGTAAGTGTCCTACACTATGAGACTATAAGCTATCTGAAGGAAAAGATTGTGAATATATATGGTACTTTTTTTTTTATTTCTAGCATCTAGACGGGTGCCAACATTTTATAGACATAATCCAATTATAAATGCATTAGTAGGCAAAAGGATGCATTCGTTAAATAACTTTATTTAGGTTGTTTCATTTATTAGATAAAGGGCAGAGATTCAGATATCAAAATGGATGTTATTGGAATTTTGTCTTGAGCTTAATACTTAGTATTTAAATGAGTATTTTTTTGTCATTAACTTTTCAAATCCAGAATTAATTACCCATCTCTTAACCTTTGATTTTTTAATACCATTTATACTGTTTTCTAGCACCAGACTCACAATACCCCAGATATTTGCCTCTCTAGGACACTCTATTACTCATGATCTTCAATTATATCTTTAATTAGGTGTCATCACTTCATGGTATAAGCTGTTTGATTCCCACCTTGGAATAACACTTTTGCTGCCTTCTACTTCATCTCATTTCTCTGAAGAATAATTTCCCACTTCACATTTTCTTTTTAATATTTTATGGTGCAAGAAATAGAAATTGTATTAAATAATTGTATTTTAGTCTGTGATTCTGAATATATAATAGCTGAGTATCTAAAAGGAAGATTAGGTGAAGAGAGGCCTAGTGAATAATGTCAGTGCTCATTCCAAAACTCTGAATCCCTTTTGACAATCGTGTGCTCTCCCAATTTCAGGTGGAGAGTCAGAAATACCTGGGAATTTAGCTATAAATAACCAGAAAATTTATAGGTGTGTTAGTATTAAAGTCTCAAACCCCTTGTCATCAGTGGGGCAGCTCTGAGGCAGTGCTTACACCCTAGGACTCTTGTGTGGAATCAGGTCAAAGATGTTCTTTGACGGACTTTGCCTGAGAAGTCCAAAATTAGTTCCTTTGGGCTAAAATCAAAGTGTTGACAGTGCTAGGTTCCTTTTGAAGGTTCTCAGCAAGAATCGCATCCTTGCCATCTTTGCCTTCCATCTTCTAGAAGCCATATACTTTCTGTGTTGTGGCTCTATGCTTCATCTTCAAGGCCAGCAACATAGTATCTTCAACTCTTTCTCAGTCTCTGATACTCCTGCTTCCTTCTCTCACTTTTAAGGGCCCTTGTGATTATATCTGGGCTACTTGGCTAATCCAGGATTATCTCACTATCTCAAGATCCTTAATTTATTCACAGCTGTAAAGTTCCTTTCGCCACGTAAGGTAATGTATTTACAGGTTCCAGAGATTAGGACTTCCACGTCTTTGGGTGTGGCAGTTTTCTGCCTATCAGACTTGGCATTTTTCCTCCGCCTCCCCCATCCTGCTCCACGTATTCCCATACCATTTCCCTAGGAGCATTTGTCAATAAATCACTTGCACAAGATGTTCTCAAGATGTGCTACCAGGGAACATGATCTAATACAGGGGGATTAACAGCAAAAAAGTGACAAACATCTATGAAAGTTGGGATCGATAATTGATTCAGGGTAGCTTTTGGTTTCCATGTTATTTCTCCTCTTGCACACTGTTTCATCAAAGTGGCTGGGAATCAGCATTTTAAAATACAATAATGGTGTTGGGAAACAGAAAAAAGTTCTACCAGTAGACCAGAAAGTTTAAACAAACCCTGGAAACTAAAAAGTAGGGGGAATGGGATTAATGGAGAAAACAGAGCAGAAGAATTCAAGCCAAGATTCCAGAAGTGAGAGCAATCAATCCTGATGGAGCCCATGAGAAATTCTAAACTCAATGACATCAACACAAAGAGTAGGAGAGGGTCCTGGGAATCATCATGGAAATTAATTAATTAAACAACTGCTTTATTAATAGCTGGGCCTAGAGATACCTTTTTCTTCCCCCTCCTCTGGAATATATGCAGATAATATGGCTAACAGCAGTAATATTTGCCTCCAAGCTAGAACCTAACACTTGTCTGGGGAGGTATTCTAGAATGAGTCTTGGCCTGAGAGAGAAGTAGAGAAGGATTTAAAGTAGCTCCAGACATTTACCTCAGACACCAAGAAAATATCAAGTAAAAGAAGAAAACAAAAAGTTTCATCTAGTAGTGAAATACAGTAAAATACTTTATCTCCAGAGTAAAACTCTTCTTAATTTGACAATTAAAGGGATCTCTAGCCTGCCTGCTCCACACCTAAGCACCCTACAGTGGTACTGATTTGTTGACATGACCCTGCTCTCTAAGAGAAATCAGTGGTTGGCCCTGTCATTTAAAGGAGAAGCTCTTGGGAAAATAGGTAAACACAACCAGAGAGAAAATTCTATGACTCAACTTTGTACATTTTGAGAACTAGGAGCTAAGATCAACACATACTCGGGGGAAGAAAAACCACAAAATAAAAAGAAAGAAGAAAATATATCCATCAAATCCAGAGGAATTGAAAGCGATATTTGGAAAAAAGAGAATTTTTCGTATTTCTAATAGTTATATTCCAGGGCTTCCCAACCTCGCCACTACTGACTTTAAGGGCCAGATAATTCTTTTTTGTAGGGGGCTGTCTTAGGAATTAATTATTGGCTATTTAGTAGCTTTCGTGGCCTCAACCCACTAGATACCAGTAGCAACCCTCACGATTGTGACAAGCAAAAATGTCTCCAGATGTTGCCAATTATCTTGGGATTGGGGGGAATTCTCTTAAGAAACACAGGGTATATTTACAGAGATTTGAGATATTATATCAATAAATTAAAAACAGCTTCTTACTAAAAATAAACAATTAGATATCAAGACAAAAATGACAAATATTATCTCCAAAAATGAGACAAAACAAATGAATAAACTAAATAATACAATGGGTTAGGCTAAAAAACCAAACCAGTGATCTACAACATAAACACAAAGAAGTCCCCAGATGCAAAGCTGAAGACAGATATTAAAGCATGAGAGAAAGTAGGAGAGAAATGATAGCTCTTGGAGGTCATTTTATAAGATATCCAGAAGCAGAGAAAAGAGATAGTAGAAACCAATCAAGTATGTGTGTGCCAAGCTGCCATAAGACATAGTTCTTCAAACTGAAAGGACTCCCAATTGCCAAAAGGGATAGACTAAGAGATACCTACATCTGAATGTTTTTAGGTGAAAAATTAAAATCTACCAAAGAGAAAATTCCAACACCCCTTGGAGATCAAGAAATAGCTTATATACAAATAAATTAAGATCAATTAATCATTAATAGTGGACATAAGAAAAAATACAATGACTTCAATTAAAAACAGACACTTCTCAAAAGAAGACATTCATACAGCCAACAGATACATGAAAAAATGCTCATCATCACTTGCCATCAGAGAAATGCAAATCAAAACCACAATGAGATACCATCTCACACCAGTTAGAATGGCGATCATTAAAAAGTCAGGAAACAACAGGTGCTGGCTGGAGAGGTTGTGGAGAAAGAGGAACACTTTTACACTGTTGGTGGGACTGCAAACTAGTTCAACCGTTGTGAAAGACAGTGTGGAGAATCCTCAAGGATCTAGAACTAGAAATACCATTTGACCCAGCCATCCCGTTACCGGGTATATAACCAAAGGATTATAAGTCATGCTGCTATAAAAACACATGCACATGTATTTTTATTGCAGCACTATTCACAATAGCAAAGACTTGGAATCAACCCAAATGTCCATCAGTGACAGACTGGATTAAGAAAATGTGGCACATATACACTATGGAATACTATGCAGCCATAAAAAAGGATGAGTTCGTGTCATTTGTAGAGACATGGATGCAGCTGAAAACCATCATTCTCAGCAAACTATCGCAAGAACAGAAAACCAAATACCACATGTTCTCACTCATAGGTGGGAATTGAACAATGAGATCACTTGTACACAGGAAGGGGAACATCACATACCAGGTCCTATTGTGGGGAGGGGGGAGGGGAGACGGATAGCATTAGGAGATATATCTAATGTAAATGACGATTTGGGTGCAGCACACCAACATGGCACATCTATACATATGTAACAAACCTGCACATTGTGCACATGTACCCTAGAACTTAGAGTATTATTTAAAAAAAAGATAAATACCAAGAAAATAATGAATACCTGTATTTTACCTTGTGATTTTTATTTATACCAGAATAATATGATATGGAAATATAATGCAGTGTTGACTAAAATATAATAAAAATAGATGGACAAAAATGAAAAAAACCAAAAGAAACATTTTAAACTTAAATTTTCATATCAAGCCACACACAAGAAAGCAAGAGTACAAAATAAAAACATTTAAAAGTATATAACCCAGAATATTTCCCACTCATTTATTCCTAATAAAAATGTTACACGAAAAAGTAAGTTCCTTAAGTAATTTAATTTTTTAAAAAATTACTTAAGAAAAGTAAGGACAGTAAGGAAGAAAAATGGAAAAAGAAAAAGTGCCATAAAAAGAAGATGTCTTCAGGTACAAGAAGAATGATAGCCAATTATAACTATAAAAACATTAGAGAATTTACTGGACCTCTGTGTTTGAGACATTGTTTTTTGGGTTTCAGGGACTTAGTGACAAGTATGCATTTCCTCGTCTCGGTACTTAGTCTCATTTCTTTATTAAATTGCATTTATTAATATATAACCATAATACACTAAATTCTGTTTTTATTATAAAATATTTCAAATCACTCAACAAATTAAAATTGAACTCCTGACAGAATGCTGAGTCAATAAAACTTAAGAAGATAAAATACAGATGTAGCTGTTCCAGTTACCTATTGTTGACCCAGAGCCTGATAGCTTAAAACAACAAAAATCGTGTTATTATCTCTCGTGGTTCTGGGTTGACTAGGTTCTGCTAGGTGTTCTCAAGCTGGGTGTCTCATGTGGTTACAGCCAGATGATGATGGGGACAATAGTCATTTCCAAGGCTTTCTTGTGAGTCTGGTGCTGGATCTGGCTGTCAGCTGGAGCCTCAACCAGGTCTATTGGCTAGAACACCTAAACATAGCCTGTACTTGTGATCTGGGTTTCCTCAGAGCATGCTGGCTGTATTCCAAGAATAAGCATCCCCACAGAACCAGGAGAAAGCTGGTTGTCTTATATGACCTAACCTTGGAAGTCAAGTAGCAACACTTCTACTGTTTCCACAGTCCGTGAGAGTCAAAGGGAGGGAAAAAACATCCCATATCTTGGTGAGTGGAAAGTCAGCATCATGCTGTAAGATGAGAGGTGGGAGATCTTAATGAGGTTATCTTGGAAAATACAATCTGCCACCATCACCAATATGAGGGATGTGAGTAAGTGGAGAAAGGGAGTTTTGGTAAATGTCTCATCTTTTAGGGTAGCTAAGCAATAGGTACATTCTACATCAAAATAGAGAAGTAAAAGCATATTATTGGAAGTCATAAGTCTAGCAGTGGAAGATGTAATAAGCAAGATTTGTCAGTCCTGAAGTTAGAGAATTTGGTAGTAGAGTTATTTTTTTAAAAAAACTCTGATCCAGTATTACTCTGTAAGAATGTTATACAAACTTTTACTTAGATACATAATAGAATATATTAATAACAAATTATGTGAAGTTTTATTAGTATAACACAATTTTGTAAAACGAAGCCAAAAAGTATAAGTTCAAATACTCAACAATTAAGTTTATTTATTTCATCTCAAACATAAATAGTCACTGGGCAGTAACTGATTACATGGCATTATATTAAAGCCAAGTGATTTTAGGTATAGGCAGCTGGAAGTGAAAGTTAACATTTATTTGGCCTAATTTCTGAGTTTTTCAATGGGAGACTATCTAAGAGGAGATACAAAGCAGATGCCTGCTTTGCCAGCTTCACACAATTTTTTCGGTTGTAAAACAAGTGTAGGCAGAATTCTAAAGATGTCCCCACAAGAGTCCCATCCTGGGTTAATCATACACTAATGTAGATATTGTCATTAAGATGGAATTCTGCTTGCTAGTCAGGTGACTTTAAAATAGAGAGATTATCAGGGAATATCTGAGTGCACCCAATGCAATCACATCGATACGGTTTGGCTGTGTTCCCACCCAAATCTCATCTTGAATTGTAGATCCCATAGTTTCTACATCTAGTGGGAGAGACTCAGTGGGAGGCAGTTGAATCATGGGGGTAGGTCTGTCCCATACTGTTCTCACGATAGTGAATAAGTCTCAAAAGATCTGATGATTTTATAGAGAGGAGTACTGTTGCACAAGCTCTCTTGCCTGTCACCGTGTAAGACGTGCCTTCCTCTTTCACCTTCTGCCATGATTGTGAGGCCTCCCCAGCCATGTGAAGCTGTGAGTCCATTAAACCTCCTTTTCTTTATAAATTAACCAGGCTCAAGTATGTCTTTATTGGTATCATGAGAACAGACTAATACACACATGAACTCTTAGAAGCAGGAAATGAAAATAGCAGAGCCAGACAGAGATGCAGCAGAAAAGGAAGTCTGGAGAGGTGAGGCAGGAGGGGAGACTGAACTGTGAAAAATGGAGGAAGACGGGCACGAGCCAGAAAATGTGGGCAGCCACTAGTAACTGAGAATAATTGTCAGCCAACAACCAGCAAGACATTGGAACCTCTGTCCTACAACCACAAGAAAATGTATTCTGCCAACAACCTGAATGAACCTGGAAGCACATTATTTCCTAGAGCCTCCTGGTAAAAGCCTATCCTGCTGACACTTTGACTGCAGCCTTGTAAAACTCAGAGAAATCAGTTGGGTCAACTTAGATTTCTGGTTTATGAACTTAGAGATAAGTATCTTGTGTTGTTTTAAGCCAGAGTTTCTGGTAGTTTGTTATGGCAACAATAGAAAACTCATACAAACACTAGAAGAAAAAGCAAGGTCTTCTGACACCTTGTTTTGTTCTTTAAATGGACAAAAGCTAAAAGAGACTGTCTCTTCTCTCAAATTGTTTATAATTTAATTTGCTTGTGGAAAAAATGTGCACTGAAAAGAAAATATCTGAGGCAGTCCAAACTGGCGGTCCTTTGTATGACAGATGTTCTATAGGCCACCCCTCAATAAGTTTCTTAACACCAGCCTGGGACAATAGCTTGCATATTAGATCACTGTTCCAAAGACTTCCCTGCTTTGCTTCTGTCTAATTTTCCCTGCCAGTCTCTATGCCTCTACTTTCTGATATGTTTTCTGGACTCCTGATTTGGACTATCCCTAAAGCTCACTAAACTCTGTTTCTAGCTCAATTCTTGATTCTTTAAACTTCTGTTATTTCAGTAGCCCCCACAGCTTTTGGTAAACACTTGTTCTCTCTGCCTATCCTCTGGAATTCACTGAATGACCCACTCCCTTTCCCAAGTGTGACTATTTGGCCCAAGCACCAAGTTTGATTAAAACTTCATTTTTAACAATTATGGCTGATATTCTCAAAAGCAAGAAAGGCTAGATTACAGAACTAAATTTTACATCAATAGAATATTTCTCAGACAAGTTAACATTTTCCTTTGTGAAACTGGCATTTTTAAACCAGGGTCACACTATATAGACTGCAGACACTGCAGTATATATGCTTCAGTGCATTCTATTTTTGCATGATTTATAGTCATGTCTACATATTAGTACTGTGACTGTACTAGTGTAAATGTGTAGAAATGAACGTGTGATTTCAAGTCATCAGTCTTTTAAATTTAAAAATATGAAACTGTTTGACTTAAGCAAAAATATGTAAATTGTTGAAAATTCACACAATGAGAGTGCTGTATATATAGAAATAGGAAGCAGCTATGGATTTTATTGAAAACCAGAGTAAGCACCATTAATAAATACTTCAAAAAAGCTAACAAACTCAAGTATTAAAATAAACATGCAAGACTCCACTATGTATGGAAAGAACATTGCATCTCCCAGCTTTTATAAACAACTTCATCCCTTCCTCTCACTACTCATAAGCTTTTCTTTGTTAAATATCCTTCTCAGTCCCACTCTATATTTATATTAATAATATGTATGTGTTATTAATAACATTTGCACAGGAAAGAGAACTCCATGCAAAGAAGT
This sequence comes from Colobus angolensis palliatus, assembly GCF_000951035.1. Classification (NCBI taxonomy): domain Eukaryota; kingdom Metazoa; phylum Chordata; class Mammalia; order Primates; family Cercopithecidae; genus Colobus; species Colobus angolensis. Next base: position 1,311,062 of record NW_012118599.1, read on the forward strand.
TTCTAAAAAGCAAAAGTACGTGTTCCAAAAGTCTGTACAAAGTTAGTTTTCTCTTTGTCCCATCTTTCTTTTTTTCTCCTTCTTTTTCTTCTATGACAGAGAATCCCTTAGAGATATTTGGTTGAAGAGTTAAAAATAGCCCAGAACTTTCTCCTAAATCTTGGTGACTTCATAGTCCTTCATATGGTACACCGTACTGACTTTAGGCAATTTAATAATATAAAAGGGTAGAAAATGTTATGCTTCCTCATTATTAAGAGACATTCCCCTTAATTCTGATGCTTCTTTGGAAGAAAGTAGACTTCTATCTTTTGACCTCTTCTCCCAAAAAACACAACAATATATATAGGACATTGAAAATTACTTCCTTCTTTCATTAATGTTGAAGATTTCTGTAAATGTAAAGAGTAAGAATTTGCAGAATGTGTATTAATCCACTAGGACTGAATCCCAATCAGTAGTATAAAGAGCTTCAAAGACTTATGGGTCAGATTCTTATGTTTTTATGTTTATTCCAGCCCTTTTGCCTTGTAAATCACATGTTTGAGATTGAATAAAACAACTCATCATTTTTCCATGTGAAAAAACATCCATCAAATAACATTTTCTGGTACTAAAAAAAAGTCAAACATTATGCTGGTTTGCTATCCACACAGATATTCTAAAATGAATCTTTCAATGGTATTAACTCATTTTAGTTATATAGATAACTAATACTTTTTGAAAGGATGAATAAAGATGATCTAAATTGGTTTTTTTTTTTTTTTTTTTGAGACAGAGTCTCACTCTGTTGCCCAAGCTAGAGTGCAGGGGCGCGATCTGGGCTCAAGGCAAGCTCTGCCTCCCGAGTTCACGCCATTCTCCCGTCTCAGCCTCCTGAGTAGCTGGGGCTACAGGCACCCGCCACCACGCCTGGCTCATTTTTTTTTTTGTATTTGTAGTAGAGTCGGGTTTCACCGTGTTAGCCAGTATGGTCTCCATCTCCTGACCTCGTGATCTGCCCTACTTGGCCTCCCAAAATGTTGGGATTACAGGGGTGAGCCACCGCACCAGCCTGTATTTGCAATTTTTAGCATTTCAATTGTCTAAAAGATATTTCCTTTAAATAGTCTCTTGGTTAATAAAATATGTAATCCTAAGAGTATCTCAAATTGTTTAACATGTTCATTACTAAATTTATTTGGAAGCACTCCTACCATGGCAGCTATTTGAAGGAATGAAACTGATATTTAAATGTCAATTTTTATTTTGGAATCAATCTTATCAACTAAAATTACTTTCATATGCTCAATAAAGTCCTTTTAAGAAACTTCAGGAGTAACAATTTATACAGTTTAAGAATTTCTTTAAGAAAAATAGGCTAAGAATTAAAATCTAAATTTGAAGAATAAAATTGGTGATCAAATTCATAATGCTCTTTGATGTCAAAAATTAAGATGAGAATGATTTTCTTTTGTGATTGGTGAACTTTCCTCAGAGATATTTAACATCATGGTTTTAAATATGGCAATTCTGATGGCTAACACTATGGAGGGCAGCATAAATTTGTTGTGCCGATTTTATGAGTTCTGTTGGTTTAATTTAAAGCTTAAATTTTTCATTTTTATAATATAGTAATTCTTAGACAAAGTCAAATCTTTCTCCCTTAAAAATGTACATGGAATAAAATTTATCTCTCAGTTTACAACATATGTTTTTAATGTAAACAATGACATAGTTCTACATGGATAAATAATTTAACTATTTAGAATTCATTTCCTTTCCTTTAGCTGCAGCATGGCCCCCTGAATAATATAATTATAGTTCTTCCTTTTAATTGCTTTCTCTGCATGCACATTTAATAATATAAATGTTGAAATGTAGCATTTTTGCGTTTCCTAGAGTATTATTACGTAGAAAACCACTTCCACAGGACATTAATGTGTGTTCCAGGAAAACAAAAAGGAGATTTGCAATATATATTTGAAAAATACTGAATTAACAATTTTAAACAGGTTTATTTATGGTAGGAATTCTGACTAATGTACATTTTTGATTTTCAGAAGGGAAGTGTAATATTTATTATGTACCAAACAAAATTATTTGACAATGGAACTCTTTAACTAGAGACTATCAAGATAGCACTGTTCTTCTGAATCTTTTTTTATGAAACAGTGATTTAAGAAATACTGAATGTATGCCTATTTTACTTATTCAGAAATAATTCTTGAATCATCTCTTACAAATTTAATAAGACAAAGTCTGTCCTCAAAGAATTTACAATTCATAAATGAACCAAACACACACAAATGACAACAACTGGTTAGATACAATTATAATTCATTATGGTAAAATAATAAGAATAATTAAAAATCTGATGAAACATACAAGAAGGAGGCAAAAAAGGGAAGAAAAAAGGACTGAATCTGGCTGAGAAAAACGGGAAATTTCCTCCATTCGTTGGTGCATCTGCCTTCTTTTTTTTTTTTTTTTTTGAGACAGAGTCTCAATCTGTTGCCCAGGCTGGAGTGCAGTGGCACGATTGTGGCTCACGGCAACCTCCGCCTCCCAGGTTCAGGTGATAATCCTGCCTCAGCCTCCCGAGCAGCTGGGATCACAGACGTGCATCACCACATTCAGCTAAGTTTTGGATTTTTAGTAGAGATGGGGTTTCACCATGTTGGCCAGGCTGGTCTCAAACTCCCGACCTCAGGTGATCCACCTGCCTCGGCCTCCTAAAGTACTGGGATTACAGGCTTGAGCCACTGCTGCTGACTTTCCAAGCGTTTTCCAGAAGAAATAGAGAAGACGTTTCACATGGGGGGATATAAAATGTTTTGTAAGGTTTGGAACTACCAAGACCTAAAACCATAGTTACACAGTTGATGTGTTAGAAATTATTCATCCTTTGAATTCATGTCCTGTTTGTTTAGAAATTCAATCACTCATATCGTCTATGTAACATACTATTTAACTACTGGCATGTTGAATATTGAAAAACTGGAAAATATTTGCAAACTCTATGCAACTCATTAGTAACTCATGCTAAAGAATGAAACAAACTATATGAATATTTAAAACAATTACCTTGCAAAGTTGATACCTGTACAAGAATACAGATTTGTATGGCAAAGGATTTGGAATTTTAATACTTGTTTAATCTGATGGCTAATACTGGTCCTCTGGCCACATGTCTATGGTGAAGGTCAAGAAACTCAAATTTAATATTTCATTTGCTGAAAGATTTTTAGACCATTGGTCTCCAGGCATTTTAGAATGATGCATTCTTATCACTAGAGTTTTGTAGCATGAACATACAATATGTGTATACGCAGAAAATTATTGTTCATTATGCTATACCCTAAATATACACTTAAAAGGTGAGCTAAATTGTTAAATTTAAAATAAGATTTTGAAATAAATTGATAAAACTGAAATAAGCATATTTGAAATATTTAAGGAATTTTTAATTTATCTTTTAATGGTAGAAACCATTTTAAATACCAACATTGTAGTAAGTGCAACATAACTAAATTTGCCTTGTGAATTTTAGAATATTTGTTTAGTAATGTATGATACATCAATTTAAACATATCTTATGATTTTATTTTTTTTCTACTTCAGCGGGAGTATTTTATGATTTTAAGGGATTTTTTTTTTTTTTTTTGGCTTTCAAGCTTGGTTTTGATGTCATCATAACTAGACAACTCACAATGATACATAGACCTAAAATTTTTGCAATTTGGCTAGTAAATTTTCATCTTCCTTGATTTCAATTGATTTTTCCTGAATATTCTTTTGAAGTTGCACTGTTTTATTTTTATTTATTTTTATTTTCTATATCCATAGGTTTTTGGGTTACATGAGTAAGTTCTTTTGTAGTGATTTGTGAGATTTTGGTGCACCTATCACCTGGAAGCTGTACTATTTTAATAATGTTAATAAACTTGTTTAAAACCCATTGAAATTTTTCATTTGGAATGTTTGAAAAGTAGTTAACAACTTTTCTCAAATTAATTTTATGTGTACACATATAATTTTCATAGGTGAGGCACACTTTTTACCACAAATCTTGTAACACAAATTTTCTAAAATAATTTGAAAAATTCTCTCTTATGTCCTTTTTACAAACACTATTTTTATTTTGAAGGTTACACAAAATGTGTTTCTCACTCCCCATCCCCAAATATGTCTTTGGCAACATATAAATATTGGACAGTTATCTTTTGCAGAAAAGGGCAGCACATATGAAACACTTGTTTTTTGTAAAAGAAATATCCACAACTCATATTCTTTCCCTCCCTCTTTGAGGGCAATAATAATTTTTGGAATTGTAAAATAAACCACATATGCAAAAGTGAATGAAAATTTGCATGTATAATTTTAAAACAATAAAAAATGTGTATATCCATATGGCCACTACCAAGTGAATAAATAGAACCTTGTACTCTAAAAGCTCCTTATCTATGACTTTACTTGCCCACTTCCAGTGCTGCCTCCTGCAACCAGTTAACCATAATATGAATTTACTGGCTTTCCACAGATTTTATACATACATATATGTAGAAAATCATAAACAGTAGCTTATTTGGCCTTGAACTTTATATAAATAGAATCATACCATATATTTATTCATGACTTCTTTTGCCCAGTAGTACATCTCTGTGATTTTAATGTACTGATGCCTATGATTCTAATTAACCCATTTTCACTACCAAATCATATTCCAGTGTATAAATACACCACCACTTGTCTATTTCCACTGCTGATGGACTTTAGGATTGTTCAAAGGTATTTTGTTTGTTTGACTGGCCGGATGTTGTTTGTTTTGCTATTATTAACAAGGTAGTTATGAACATTATTATGCATACCTTTGGGAAAACATATGTAAAAGCTTCTAGCACCTAAAATAACTCTTGAGAAGTAGGCTTTCTTGGATACATGATACATGCATGTTCACCCTTACTATGTGATACATATCATATTCCAAATATATTGCCCACTTTTTTACTTATACCAGCAATAGTAACATGATTCTTGTTGTTTCACATTCTCATGGGCACATAGTACTGACAAATTGTGGATATTAAAGGGTATTTCATTTTGGTTTTAATTCTCATTTTCCTAATTACTACTACGATTGGACATCTTTTAAGATTACAGCCATTTTGTATCCTACTCTGTGAAATTCCTATTAATTCCTTTTATGTAAAATGGTAGTAGTAGAGTATTTTATGCTTTCTTACTGATTTGCAGAAGTTAAATGTGCATTCAGAATATGCAATGAGTTTGAAATGTCCGTTCTTGAATTGTTGCTTGCTTTTATACACTTTTTAGGGTATTTTTGATGAGTATACCTTCTTAATTTTTCACATAGTCAAATGTATTATAGTATTTTATGCTTCTTAAATTCTTTTTTGGGTCAAGTTTTATATTCAGCAACTTCTTTAAATATTTTGTCATGCAGTAACAGGTGAGTCTATGTGGAATACAGAAAACTTTTCATGATCATTTTCCATTTCATATCAGAGTTATAAAGATTCTGTTATTTATAATGATAAAAGCCCAAAATTCACATAAGCAATGGCGTTCAATCTGTGGCAATATGCTGAAAAGAAATGAGTGATCATGTGATACTCATTCTCCCCAGGACTTACTGTAGTGCTAGATACAAGGGATATCAGTATGAATGCATCTATTTTATAATGTAAAAAAAATTATTTTTTAAAAATTGGATCAAAATATAAATATCGCACTGGTTTATTCCTGTGCATTGTTGTGGATGGTCTTATGCATCCTTTTGGATTCATGCACCTCATTTGGAGACCACCATTCAAGACAAGCTGTCTTAAAACTGAGGCACTCAGACCTTTGGGTCTGGACTTAAGCAGACCCAGAATTTTTAAAGGAATCAGTATCCATATCCTGAACTTCCATCTATACTATTGTAAAACTGATGTACCTGGAGAACATAGTTTGCTGTTATTCCTTTCCAAATACCCCTTTCACTATTGCCCTTTCTTTATCCAAGTTGTAAAATAAACACATCTCACTCATCCATCATGATTCTTACTAGGGCATATTGCTTTTAAGGGTAAAAATCTCCCATCAGGCACAAAACAGAGGGACACTTGTTCTTGGGGTAACTAAAAAGATCATTACTCTTATGACTATATAATAAAACTTTTTGCAATTCACACAACTTGTTTTCATGCAACAAAATTAGAAATAATTTAAATAACATATAATCTGGTATATTATTTAAAATATTTTTGGCCAGGTGCAGTGACTCACACTTGTCATCTCAGCCCTTTGGGAGGCCAACGTGCAAGGATCACTTGAGCTCAGGAGTGCAAGATAAGCTGGTCAACAAAGTGAGACTTCATCTCTTAAAAAAATAAAAGAAAAAGAAAAAATAGAAAAATTATCTGCGCATGATGGCATGGGCATGTGCCTGTGATTTCAGCTACGTGGGAAGCTGAAGCAGGAGGACCGCTTGAGCCCAAGAGGTCAAGGCTGCAGTGAGTCATAATTGCACCACTGCACTCCAGTCTGGGTGACACACATGTGCACACACTCTCTCACACACACACACACACACCCACATATATATAATGTGAGTTTCATTTTAACTTTAATATAAAACTTTGAAGGGGTATTTAAAAAATTAAGTGATAAATCTAGAATTAGACTTCTTTTTTTCCTTTGTAACTATTTATAGGTAACTGAAGTGGTTACACACAGTTTATTTCCCCAAATGTGAAAACTAACTATAAAATTTATGTTGAGTCCTGTCTCATTCCAGCAATAGAAATATTCATCTACGTATACACCAACTAATTTTAGGATCACATCTATTTTATTAAGCCACTTTCAAAGAAATTTTTTATGTTTAACATATTAAACATATTTATTCAATAATCTGAATAAGTGAATCTTGAAAAATTTTACAGTTAGAGTTACAGAAAATGATGTTATTTAATTCCAATTATATATATATATACTATTGTTATAGTTATGACAAGATGTTCCATATGTAACCTATTTAGGTAAGATTATAATATATTAATAATATTTTTGGGTAGAATTAGATTGGAAGTATAATTTCAAAAATAAAATAGGTAATGCAAAATTTCTGATTATCTTCATATATTTTTAAAATTTATGATATGTACCAAATAGCTATGATATTTACATTTGAATAGTTTTAATTGAACAAATGATTTAACAATTTAGTTCTATAATGTCAGTATTTGCAAGCACCAATTATAACCTCCTTTGCAACCAAAAAACTACTGATAAAAAGATGTTAATTTTATAATATGCAATGGTCTTTTCAAATATTTTATAGGCTATGCAGAAAAAATTCTGCAACACAATATTTAAGTGAATCAACCATCTATGCTATAAATTGATCAATATTTAATAGTGATGGTAGCATAGGGTGTTTAAAAACACTTCTGTTTTTAGGATGCTTATAGTAAATAAGGACCTGAGTTATTGAAATAAAATAAAAAGCTACCTTAACCAATATTTAATATATCCTTTTGATTCAAAGAAAATTAGAAATTTTGACTCTATCTCACAAAACTCTACATTTTCCTAAAGAGTTACAAGTTGTTACCTGTACTCATTAAAGGAAAATGTATATAATCAAAACCCTGGCAAGTGTTTTTTTTTTTTTTTTTTCCACTATCTTTCTACAATTTCTTTTTATTATCTAAGCTTTTCTTGGATATGTGAGTTAACAAAGTTTTATACTGGTATGTATTTAAGTTTTTAATATATGTTTTCTTATTTATTAGTTTGACAGATATATATTATACTAAGCACAATATTTCATCTACGCACCAACTATCCCCAAATAGTCTGAAATATGTACCTCCCAGATCCAATTCCACCTCTGTTTCGCAAGGCTTCCTCAAATCAGACATTTTTATAACCTAGTGTTTTTCTTCTCTGGTTACAGTTGGTTGGTACCAAGGAAGAACCCAAAGTAGGCTACTTGCACATTAGTCTCAATGGATTAATCTAAAGAAGAGGCTTATCAAGGTTTATCCATCCTGAGCTCTTCTCTCTGCATTTGGATCCCAGAGAGTATAACCATTCTCTTCATTGCATGAATCTGTAAGAAGTTAAGTTTTGGATGTATTGTCTGCCATGTTTTCCTTTATGTGGACCATTGCAGCTAAGGCCTCCCATTGACAGAGAAAAGAATAATGAAGCAGAGATTAAAGAAACAAAAGTTATGATACATGGTAAATATGGATGAACCTTGAATACTTTAGGTTAAGTGAGTAAAGTCAGATACAAATGGCTATATATTATATGATTCCATTTATATGAAATACCCAGAATAGGTAAGTAGATTAGCAGATGCCTAGTGCTGGAGGGAGGGAGAATGGGGAGGGATTGCTAATAGGTATGCAGTTTTTTGGGGGGTGATGAAAATGTTCTGAAATTATTGGTGATGGTTGCACAAGTTTGAGAATATGCTAAAAATCACTGAATTAAACACTTCAAAAGGGTCAACTTTATGATATATAATTGTATCTCAAGAAAACTCTTATTTTAAAAAATGAATGGAAGGCGTTCTGGAGCAGGAGGGAAGAAGAAAGAGTGGGAGGTCTGATAAACACGTGGCTTGTTTTAGATGTACTTACAGCTTAGCTCTCTTCTTATTCGGGACAGATCAGGATTGTACCATAAATTGTTCATAAAAGAGTTGATTTCCTTTCTTTTGTATGATAGAGTCAGACTCGTATCGCTTTTATTACCTTAGTTTTACATATGAAAAAATGCAGGCTCAGGCAATGTAGTCAACTGGTCTAAAATAAAAGGGAATGTATTTCACTTCAGGGGTTACCAATCTTTTGGCTTCTTTGGGCCACATGGGAAGAAGAATTGCCATGGGCCGCACATAAAGTACACTAACACTAACCATTGCTGATGAACTAAAAATAAAAAATAAAAAATAATGCAAAAGTCTCATAATATTTTAAGAAAGTTTACAAATTGGTGTCGGGCCACATTCAAAGACGTGCTGGTTTGCATGTGGCCCATGGGCCATGGGTTGAACAAGTTTGCTCTATATCTTTATTTCAATGTATTTCTACTCTCTTCTATACAATTTAAATCTATAGTAAGCCCACCTTTTATGCCTGTAATATCACCATTTAATTGTTCTTCCCACTTTCCAATGTTGGTTATGTTGTTCTTGGGGTAGGATTTTTCCTTCTCACATTTTTTTTTCTGTTTGTGCATTCATCAGTAATCCTGTATTTACGTTCTACTTAAATACTGCATTTTCTTGGAAACACTTCTTAAAGCACAGATCCAAAGCAGGAGCAAGTAACAAGTAAATAAGGACCTGAGCTATTGAAACAAAATAAAATTTAAAAACTATCTTAATCAACATTTAATACTCCTTTACTTTTGATGCAAAGAAAATTAGAAAATTTGACTCCATCTCAAGAAACTCTGCATCATCCTAGATAATTCCCAGATTCCGAGTCTTTTTTTTTTTTTTTTTAAGCTAATCAGCTATTGCTAGTGTTAGTGTACTTTATGTGTGGCCTATGACAATTCTTCTTCTCATGTGGTCCAGAAAAGCCAAAAGATTGGACACCCCTGAAGTGAAGTATATTCCCCTGATTTTATTCCTAGATAACATACTAGATAACTAGTATATTAATTCCTAATTAGGAATTAAGAATACTATGGAACTCCTCATAAAACCAGTGGTAAGATTGCAGCCATTCCATCAAGATACAGGGACCCAGGACTGGGAAGCTGTTAGCTTTCCTGTCTGTACTTCTCTTGGGAAACTGTTTATTTCTTCTCTTTCTCTGTGAACCAACTACCCCTGCTCTCCAGTCCACAGTACAGAACACAGGTCTCACTCCAGTTCCAAAGGTTAGACATTTCTCACTTTAAACCAGGGTTTTCAACCTTGGTCCTATCAGCATTTTGGATGGGGTAATTCTTTGTTGTGGGCACTGTCTTGGGCATGGTCACATGTTTAGTGACATCTCCGGCCTATACCCTCTAAATGACAATACCTACTTCCTCCACGTAGTGACAATCAAAAATCTCTCTAGACTGTCAAATTCCCCTCTTGGGGGCAAAATTACTCCTGGCTGAGAAACACTGCCTTAAAGAAATTCATGCAGAAAGAAACAAGAATTCCAAATTCCTGGAGAAGGAAAACTTACTGGCGCAGCTTGGGGTCAAATGCAAAATAAGAATAAACTCTGGCTATAAAAAGGGAAGCTCCATTGTAAGAATTCATCTTTTAGAACCCAGCTCTGTGCTCTGTGGTCATATAGAGGGAAGCTCCATGAGAAAGATATAAGCAGAAAACTGAAGAATTGTCCAATGTAGGATTTGCTAATACTTTCCAGTAGAGGAGGACCACTGACTAATTGATCTTGATAGTACTTGAAAAAACTTTTTAATCTGAAAGAGTGTCAAATTGGTCAGATTTTCCCTCTTATATTACTTTCTGCTAGCTGGGCTTATTAAAATGAAATTATCTTAAGGTGTTTAAATAGCCTTCTTAGTTTTCCTGGCAGATAAAGTTTCAGGGAAATAATAAAAAAAGGTATATCTAGATCCACTTAAAAACAAAACAAAAACAACTAATGGCTAATAACTGAACTTAAGTTTGCTTTATGCTCTTGGAACTAAGAAAAGAATCAGCGAGCATTGTGTTTGCCCATGCAGCTATGAAATTTGACATCCTGAGGAGCTATTACACTTAGTGATCCACACAATTATCTCCAGTGAAAATTGAATATATAATGCGTGCCCTGTCCATGGGGATGCTACTCAGATTTCCCAAAGGTGAGGAGGTTACCATAATCCCTGTTTTAAAGTTACTCCATCACTTATTAAACCTAAGTGCTCTTATGTTTACACAGTTAATTTGGCCAGGGAGAAGAAAAAGGTGAAAAGGGTTCCAACTCTATGACCCAGTTATTTAACAAAAATGCAAATGACCATTAACACTAGAAGACTTCTTTAGCTCCTGTTAACCTAGGCATTTTTTTTTTCATTTAAAGCCCTGCTTAAATTGTGCCTAATGTACCTCAACATAAATGTACCTCAACATATATGTTCCAAGAGGTTTGTGAAACCATTCAAAAAAAGAAAAAATGCTGAACAATTTTAAGGTCTGGTAGTAGGATATTAGTTACATAAATTGTGGTTTATCAATAGGTTATAATTCCATGTCTTAGAAGAATACAAAACTTTGTACACAGTAAATTAAGTTCTCAAAAAAGCAAATAGGTAATAAAATAGTGGGTAGGCTGATTCTACAAAGGCTTATTTTAACAGTTGGAAGGGGGAACCAAAATATTAACTGTGACTATCTCTAGCTGGTAGGATTCATGTGAGATTTTTCTAGTTATTTCTCAAATCATGCATCTGATTTTAATCAGAATAAAATGATTGACTTTAGGAAGAGAAATTAAAATACTATTTAGTTAATGATCCTTTAGTTAAAGTGCCATTAATTTCTTTGGGAACTTATTGCTTAGCTTTGAGAATGTCAATCATGAGCTAATTTCTAGTGCGGTAAGGCCTCTGAATGGTGATTTCTCAAGTGAGCAAGAAAGGGGCTCAACTCTGGTGAACAACTAGAATAAAAACAATGGATTTCCTGAAATGCTGCAAATTTATTTAGTCTGTGTCTATGTGATACCCGAGTAAAATCAGCTCTTTCAAATCATATGATCCAGGAGCCAAACTCAACAAAATGTAAAAATCAGTCCCCAGGGGTGTGAAATCTAACCCGAAATTTCCCTTTTCGTCATGGTTTTAACAATAGCCTAAAGAGATGAGCAGAACACAATTTGGCTGGATTATATATATATTTTTTCAAAACAAGAGGAGTCTATGATTTTTTAAATGTTAGAATAGTTCTGATTGTATCTATTTTTCTTTCCTATTCGTTAACTTATTAAAGGAGTTCTAGCTTTTCCATGCTGTCAATGCTCTTTAGGGGAAAAGATTCAAAATATGCTTAGAAACACCAAATCATCTTTAAAATAAAATTGGTGCTGCTAACCATAGCCTACAAGGCCCAGTGAAAGTCAGTGCCTGCCAAATTTTCCTGAGCTAATTTGCCTGTTATGCTGGTTTTCTCTTTCTTCCTTGAGTACATCCAGCTCATTCCCATCCAGGACCCTTGCACTTGCTGCTCAATCTGCCTAGACAGTTTTTAATATTAGGCCTTCCCATGATTGGTTCTTTCATATCATTAAGTCATAGCTAAAGACACTAATCTCAGAGAGGTTTTCTCCAATCCCACCAATCAGGTACCTTATCTCAAACAGGCGGCTGCCCCCCTCATCTCTCTCAGTGGTCACATGACTCTGTTTCATTGTCTTTCTAGCATCAATTACAATTTGAAATTAACTTTATTTACTTGTTGACTGTCTGTTTTATTCTCAGTTGAATTTGAGAGTCCACATCTGATCCTGTAAATCACAGTCTGTCTTGTGAACATGATATCCCCAATGCCAAGAACATAATACTAGTCTTGTGCCTGGGACTTATTATTCTAAACAATATTTATTGAACGAACAAATGAATAATCTTCCTTCAACAGATGACATTTAAATGTATCAATCACAAATATGAAATTCCACATAAGGAATTAATGGCATTTATTGTTCCTAAAAATATTAATAACATTGACAGGTAAGAAGTGAAAGAAGAAAAATAAATTTAATAACAAAAATTAACTTCATGAATTCACATGTTTTAAAATCTATTTTCATTTTCCATAGTAACAGTCTTTGTTTTCTTCTTAAACTTTTCTCATGTTCTCTGTATATTACCCTTATCCTAGACCAATTACTGAAAAATCTATATTAAAATAATATGTATGTCTGTGTATGTGCACAGTTTTTAGCCCTCAGTTTCTAATAATACAACTCTTTGATTTGGACAGATGGGAGATTTCCTTTTTGCATGTTGGCCACATTCAGCCCTGATTTGTTATTGTTTAAAATTCTGAGAATGTTTTACACACGTTTACAAAGAAAAACATTTGGCCTCTGATAAACGAATGACAAGCATGATATAAACGCTTGGAGATGATCCTTTCGGATCTGTGCAAAGAGACCTGCACATGTGTCTCCAGCTGTGCAGCTACTCAGCACAGAAATGACTAATCCCGGTTTGGCCAATGCCAGTAATTATTTTTACTGTTGATCTGAAGATCAAAGGTTGTTTCCAGGAAGTAAGAACAGGGCAATGGACTTTCCTATCTGAATACAGTGGAGATTTATGCAAGCTATTATTTGGTTCATGGTTATCACATTAACCTGGTGCTAATGCATATGGATGACAGCAGAAATGTAAACAGTCTTGAAGTGATATTAATTATAATTAGTTAAAAGTAAATTAATCTAGTGGTTTTGAATCATCTTTACTCTTTCGTCTAGCCTCAAATTCTGACCCTAAATGTGAGGAAAATCCACAACAACTATAGCACACTTTTAAAACAGAGTGTGCTGTTCTATGAAGGATTCTATGAATCCTTTGCTATTATTTTAACATTTTGATTAAATCATGCTACATTGAAATTCTTATTTTAAAGATGAGTTTTTTCATAGGTGAGATTAGTCTAATTCTTTAGGTTGTAACAATTTTAAATTCATGCAAAATCTTAAACGTGTAAATTTTCTATATTTTTTTCTTCCTACCCAGGGAAAATAAATCTCAGGTCAGGAAACACTACTCAGAAATGCTGCCCATTCCTATCCCCACAACAATCCATCCCTCCATCCCTGCTTCCTTATCATTTCTGGCATATCTACCCCAAATCCTGCATTCAATAATGTGCTACATTGCTTATTCTCATGACTCCAGATTTGAGATAGAGAAGGTATTGGTCTCAAATGCAGATTTAGTTTGGGATCTGCCTGTCAGTGTGTTAATTATGGTTAATTCATTTTATGTGTTAGGCACCAAGCTAGACATTTAGCACACGTTATTTCCTCCAGTCCCCACAATTCCAAGTGCATATGCTTATCCTCATTTACAGATAAGTAAATTGAGACCCCTTAAATAATAAGGATGGCATTACAGTTTACATTTGCTACAATTCAAAATAAGTCCTTTATATGCTACATAACATGGTCTCTAGTAAGACAAAATGTTGCTTTTAATTTTAAGTTAATATTAACTTCTGTAGTCATTCTAGGTTAGAAAATCTAGTTTGTTCTTCCTTGAATCTTTAGTTTTTACTTATTGTGATGGAATTGTTGCTTTGCAAATGGTAAAATCCATGAAGGGTAGGACTTCTAGAGGTGGCTATATGTTTTCCTGGAGTCATTATAATACATAATTTATTTAAATAAACTTTCAAATGAATTGCATCTTCTCAAAAAGAATCTTTCTTTTTTTAAAAAAAACTTTAGTTTTTATAGTGTCACTTATAGAAATTTGCACCAAACAGGCACTTCATAAATTCAATAAATTTTTATACAACAAGTAAAAATACCTGTTGACTTTAAAAATAGGCTAAGTAGGTAGAAAGCCATTTGACTTCTTTCACCAAATGTTTGTAATTGCTTGCATGGAATGAGTACATACAGACACAGGATTTTTCTCTATGGTTCATTCTATAATTAATAATTTTAAATCTCTCTTTTAAAGACTTTTCTTTATGAGAATTTTTTATTTTATTAAGTCCAATGAAATATGAAGTCTTTTGTAAAAATGTGCAAGTATATTGCTTGAGAAAAGAGAATGTGGGGGTGATGACAATTGGAGATAATTGATTTAGATAGAAATGATGCTGCCATTAAAAATCAGTGCTTACCACGAAATTCATTTCCTAGTGTAATAATTCATGAGGTAGTGTGAAGCAGATCACCAAAAGCACCTTATCTCCTGCAGCACCTTTCTAGACCCAGATCATATTTCTTTAGACTAGACATTGCAAAAATAAACAAAAAACCCCAAACCCTAACTTGTTTGATTGCCACTTTTGCTCTTAATTCTGATTTCCACACTGCAGTCAAATAATAATCTGGCATATTTGTTCATGTACCTTATTGCATAAAAATCTCTCAGTGACTTCCCAGTGTCCTCAGGCCCCTGTGATCTGGCACCTTGACACCTCTCCAGCCTCATCTGCTTCTTCACTTTCTAAAGTTGAGATTATCTGCCTTTTCAATCCATTGCTTTTAGTAATAATTCCTCTGGCCTCAGGGCCTTGCACATGTAGTTTCTGCCTGTCTTCCCACTGCAGACAGTTGAATACTTCATAGCCCAAGGCCACTGGGTCATTCCAGGATCTTTTTATGTGCCTCTTCTTTTCTCCATTGAGAAGAGGGAGTTAAAAAAATAGAGCAGAAAGAACAGAAAAACTCCTATGACTGCTACAACAGCAACCATTTACAGAGTGTGTATTTTCTACTAGGCATTTTATGTGCATTAATAACTAATTTAATCCTTGTAATGATGCTTACATGTAAGTGGTTTCAAATGTGAGTAAACAAATCTCATACTGATGCAATAACTTAAACTAGTAAATAGGAAAGTCAGAATTCAAACCTAAGTGTCAAACTTCAAAGGTACTATACCATATAGCTTTTTAAAATATAAGTCAAACAAGGAAAATTATATATGCTTATATGGCATATCTTGATTTTATGCATCTCCACTTTTTCTTTACTTCATTTGTCACTATAATGAATATTTAAGGAATTTTCCACTGTAAGCAACTGTATTAATGACAACAATTGCAACAGCAGTGTAATTCAGTGGTGAAAAGCCTGGACTCTGGAGCCAGACTGCCAGATTAAAAAGCCCCTTTATTATTTGTCACCTCTTTGTCCTTAGGAAAGCTGCCTAACTTCAGTTTCCTAGCTGGAAAATGGGAATAATGATAGCCTAAGTTTTCTCACAGTGTGAGGGTTATATAGTACGAGTAAATAGGCACAGAGTCGTTGGCAAGGATAGGCAGTGTTTTAAACTCTTGAGAGCCTAGTGAGTGTTTTAAACTTATTGAGAGTCTATGGTATGTATGGACTGTGTTAGAAATTTTGCATATTCTATAAATTGTTACATTTACTCTTGATCCAATTTTTCCATCCTCTAGTAGCTCTATGGCAAAATCGCCTATAGGTTTCTCTCTCCAAATAAAACAAAACAAAAGAAAACAAAACAAAGATTGGTTGTACCGTGTTTTTTTTTTAATCAAATTTTCAGGTATTAAAATAGTTGACTTTTTATTATCTGATTTTTAAAATGACATATTTTAAAGGTCTATAACATCTAAAATTTTTAATATCATGGGCTTATAGACCCGGAAGAGACATCAGAACAAGATCAGCGATGGTGCCAGGCAATTGAAAAATGGCTCTCAAATAACTGCCAGCATTTCTTTCCAGAAATGTGTTATGTGCTTTTCAAATGAATAGCCCACTATTATCTCCAAACTTTATACAATAAAATGTATTTCAAACTTTCTGGACTAATGTTTACCTACACATATGTAAAGGATGTACAGTTAAGTATCAGGGGATCTAAAAGATACTATCTCATTTTAATTAAAACGGAAGGAATCTACCTATTTAAGAATATCCTGAAGCCTGTGTGCACGCATGAGTTTAAGTTGAATACTTCTTAAAGAAAGGCACTTGTACCTGGGATAAAGCATAAAGGCACAGTTCAAAATAAGCAATAGCAAAGCATCCTTAGAATGGGCCATATTCAAAACTAATGTTTCATACCTTGGCATCGATTTAAAGCTAATTTCAAAGGCGACTAGAACCATCCTTAAGAAACCTTACCAATTAGCAAGTAAGTGAACTGACCATCATATGATGATTGTACGTGTGTGTTTGTGTGAGTAAGAAGTGAGCTTGACAAGGATCTACAAAATTCTAGACAATAAAAGTACACTTGTGTGTCCTTGTATCTCTGACTGTTTTATCGTAACTGAACCTAACAGTGCATGTGTTTCCACGTATTCCTCACCCTCTAGTAGAAGTCTGGAAACCCTGGGAGCTCTTTCTCACTTGTTTCCCCCATTTGGACATCTTTCCACTTTCTTGGCCTGGCTTTACCTCATTCCTTTAACTGGCTTCAGTAAAATACTCCTTGCTTACTTAATGGGTAGAAGACATGGATCCTACACTTAAGAAACACAGGACTTTCAAAATAAGAGGCATGAATTTGGCTCTGTCATTGCAGTTGAACAGAACTGTAGTGTATGAGGTTCTACATTAGGGTAACACTGTGGGACTATGGAAAAGTCCATTGGAATGAGTCATGAATGTAGACCTATATCTAAATTTCAGAAAGGTCTTACCACAAGCACTTTAATCATGACACTTTTTAAAGGAATTAATGTATGTTTCTTCTCTCTAAAAAGAAGATGGGCAATTCACAAATGTTATTTTTTCCAACTCCTTTGAACATAGTAGTGAATGATCTTTTCAGTGCTTTGCATTTTGTGGTAAAACTTCATAAATTCTATAAAAATCACAGTAAACAGACCTTTAAAATAACTTGGAAAAAGTTTAGAGAAAAGTTCCTTTCTATTACTATATTTATAACATGAAAAATCTTGTCTCTTCTGTGAACTTTTTACTACCATATTACTCAGGTAACCATTTCAAAGCTTTAAAGCTGTAATACACACTTATTTCGAATTTCTCAAAGAGATTCCAAAAAAAGTATGTTTTCCAGCCAACTTAAAATGATAGGCCCAAAATTGTGTTTAACTTAGAAATATTTGTATTTTGAGGGAGAGAAAAATGTTTTCAATTATGTTTATGTTGAATGCCAGCTCCTCATATATCACCAACTGTGGATAAGACAAAGTTAAGTTTATTGCTCACTACAGTGTGGGAGAACACCACTTTAACAGAGCTTTGGGAATGTCTCAGACCAGGAAGGGCAAGACTGAATTTTATTGGGATTCTGAAACTTGGTTTAAGAAAGCAATGGAGCAGGAAGAAGGGGCTGCAGGAGGAAGCTTGATTAGCTTTGGGAAATTCTTATGACATAAGAGGCTATAATTGGTGCAAGCAGTAATGCCAAGATTTTTAGGCAAGGGGTTCAAAGAATCTTGTTAGGTTAACTGTCTGTATGTCTTCTATTGAAAAGTTGATAAGTCTTTTCAAAAGTTCCCGTAGTAAACAAAAAAGACAATTCCATAAAGACCACTGAAGCCAGGTTAATGTAGACATTAAAATATATAGGAAGAGCTTCCTTTTTCAATTTATCAAATAACATAATTTAAAACATACTTAAAGATTACTGGTCAGGTGCGGTGGCTCACGCCTGTAATCCCAGCACTTTGGGAGGCCAATCGGGCAGATCATTAGGTCAGGAGTTTGAGACCAGCCTGACCAATATGGTAAAACCCCCTCTCTACTAAAAATACAAAAAATAGCTAGACATGGTGGTGGGTGCCTGTAATCCCAGCTACTCAGGAGGCTGAGGCTGAAGAATCACTTGAACCCAGGAGGTGGAGGTTGCAGTGAGCTGAGATTGTTGCAGTGAGCTGAGATTGTTGCAGTGAGCTGAGATTGCACAACTGTACTCCAGCCAGGGCGACAGCCAAGACTTTGTCTCAAAAACAACAACAACAACAACAAAACCACTTAGAGATTACTATAAAGATAAATGTTTCCTCCAAATAAGTGAAATTTTTATTGGAACTTTATATAGGCCCATAGAGAACATGAATTATTTGTGGTTACAGACTTGCTAGAGTCATAAAAGAGAAATATAGCACTTATTTTCTTATCTTTTTTTATATTTTTAAAAGCTAAAAAGCCTTATTCAGGAACACATTGAAAATATTTGAAATAATAAAAACAAAATAACACTGTTAAATTAAACTTTATGTACTATGTAGAAATAAATTGCACAGATATGTGCTATGAACACACTTAGAAATATTTAGTTAAAAAATAAGAGATTTAATAGATCAAAAAGTTTAGTAATTCACCAGGAATTGTTGAAACGAATAGAAAATATTAGGTCACTATTAAAAGACTTTTGAATTTATTAAGGCTAACCCAGGTCAAGTGCTGTAATAAAAAAGACTGAGAATTTTGAAAGTAGTGTTTATGACTACTTAGGTCTTTGAGATTTGTATTTTCTCAGTAAGAATGCCTACTGTCTTCTAATATAATTTCACACGGTTACTTAGGTTTATGAATACTACAAGAAATAACTTAAAAATTAGAAGTTTAGGATAAAGTACTAAAATCAGGATAGAATTGCAGAGAAAGGAATATATCAAGAGCAAGAGAGACAGATAATAGATAAGCTGAATAAGGAAATAATTTAAATGTTCTAGCTTTAGAAAGAGGCTTGCATAAGAATGAGTACCATCTACCAAAAGACAGCATTTTTTAATAAAAATATATGTGGGTTAAATGATCAATCCTAAGCATTCTTAAATCATTGGCTTCACTATTATAAAGACTGTTTTCCCCACCACTATGCAGGGGCTGAAAGAGCCTAATGTGGAAGCTGACCAAGCAGTATGAAATACTTGAAATATGTCTAACATAATTTATATCTTTTTGTTAAGCATTGCCCTCTTCAGAAACTGCCCTTTAAGATATTAAAAGTCTCAAAAGAGCCCTTGGTAAGGAGGGGATCATAGAACAGAAGGGATTCTGAAGCTGTGAAGTGCTATGAAAAGTACCTTAAGGGTTACAAGAAGACATTTCATTTGCCTTAAGTTTTGCCTAGGATCTCTCCTGCTTGTAGGCATGAGGTATCAGGACTTATCTGTGAGTCCAGTTGGGTGTTACACATTATAAGTTTTATGCCTGCTGAGCAGGAGAAGGTCATCCATCCACGTATATCTTGAGTTTAAAAAACAAAAGCCAATGTCTGCTAAAGTATGATTACCGATTTATTGTTTCCAAATTGAAAATAAGAAATTAAACAGTTCAGAATTCATTTTTCGGATTAGAAAAACTTTGGACATATCCAGGCTAAAGAAAGTTTTAGTTCTTTTAGGAAGTAACACATTTTTATAATGGAAATGTTCAGAGCTTCATAGTTTTTAACTTGTGTACTAACAGTTGTGATGGTTTGCTACTAATTCAATAGTTGAAATGGAAAACAAGAAAAATAGCTCAGATTCCAAAGTTTGGGTGTTTCAGTTTGTAAAATGGCCTAATAACATGTAGGTATGAAACCAGTGTTCTCATTATGACTTATGTGGAAATGAAGGTTTTCAAGGTACCAATTTTACTGAATATCAACAGCACAGTTTTACAGTGATTTTCATCAACCATCTAATCATTTTTTTTCTTTCACTACCTGAGATTTACAGATAGCGGATATAATTGTAGTATGTTGTTTTCTAGCAGTTTTATGCTTAGACCTTTTAACATAATAGCACTTCTTTTTCTTTTGAAATCAGTGAGATCTCCCTACTGTGTCTTGCAAGACAAAGGTAATGTGTTATGTGGACTTAACTCCTTTGCGCTGTTTTAATACTTTGCAAAGCGTCCTCTTTGCCACAAAATCAGCTTGAAATAATTTCAGTGCTGCTTTATGCATATGTGATTCAAGAAATAAAGAAATAGAGATTGAATGCTTTTTATTTTACACATTTGAAGATTCAAGGATAAGCATATTTTAAGCTGTATTTTTACATTCTTAGTCTTAACGCTTTAGGAAATGAAAAAGAAACTTGCATTGGCCTTCTGCATGGTGTAATTTGGATCCTTGGTTTTCTGGCTTCAGTTCGCATGCTAAGGATTTGGTGTAGTGAGGGCGGCTGAGACCATTATAAATAGACTCCTGGCTTCTGTAATACTGGGAGCATTATGTTCATAATGCAAGAAAGCTTAAAAACATTGCTTTCATTATAATTGGAGCTGCCATAACAATTCTGTAGACATACTGTTTATATCTGAATTTATTTTATCCAATATTTCTTTGTAAAAGCTTTACATTTGTATTTTGTAGTGGCTGAAAAAAATGGTTAGATGAAGTCAAGATGCACTGATGCCAGGAAATTGTGTAAGTAATGAAATATGACTTAAAAAGTAGTTTTTGTTCCGACATCATCCAGGCTTACCACTTACACTATTCACAACCATTGGATACTTGCCATTTTCCTTTTTGCAGTAGGAAGAACTGGCCCACAAGTTTCCTCTTGATGGTTTTATGTGGGTAGAAAAGGAAACCCTCTGGAAAAGTTGCTTCAGTAAGGGTTATTGTAATTTATATGCAATAGATCTCAATACTCATAGAAGAGTTTACTTTGTTTTGTGGCTTGATTTAACTGAATTGAGCAGATAATCGAATATCACATGGACAGACTCAGTAAGAAATCCAGTCACTCCTTATGTGTTTATTAAATATAATACTTCAACATAATACTTTCCCATTATTGCTGACTTAATATTCTACACTGCCCGGTATCTACATATGTTCTAAAACCAATTCTCTGACAACTAGATGCCCTTTAATTCAATTTAATTCTGACACTAACTACCTAGAGTTAGCACAGACCCCACAAGTTTGTACAAACAGTTATGAATACAAGACTACACTCACTTTGGGTATCAACTGCAAATCTCAGGGTCACAGGCACACCTGACTGACCAGTTATAAAGCCAGGAGTTCTCACCACTCCTCTCAGGCTTAATAAGTTGATAGAATGACTCAAAATTCACCAAAATCACCGTAGTTACAATTACAGTTTTGTTATGAAGGATACATATCAGGAACAGTCAAATGGAAGAGGCATATAGGCAAGGTCTGAGATTGGGTTGGGGTAGGGGCACAGAGCTTCCATGCTCTTTCTGTAGAATCTGGCCTATTGCCCTCCTAGCAAATCAATGTGTTCACCAACCCAAAAGCTGCACTGAATCCCAGGTTCAGATTTTTTATTGGGTTTTCATTATGTAGACATAATTTATTAAATCAACGGCCATGTGATTGAGCTCAAATTCCAGTACCCCTGGTTCTTGCCAGAGATTGAGCTGTCCCAAAGTTTCAATCCTTTAGTCACAATCATGCGGTGGGTGTTTTCAGCGACCAACTCCCATTCTGAATCTGCATAAGGTCCCATAATGAGTCACCTAATTAACCTAACAAATACTCCGACTCAGAAAATTTCCACTCAGGAAATTCCAAGTTTTTTTTGAAACTCTAGGACAGAAATGGATAACAAAGAGTAGAAATTCTTTATTATACCACACATATAAATTTAAGTGGAGTTATTTAATTGATGATCTTTAAGATAATGGAGACCAATTTTTTCTCAAGTGCTATTTTTTTTTTTATAGAGAATAGTGTTATAGTCTGTTAGAAGTATTATGGTTTGAATTATCATGATAATAAAATAGAAGATTTGAATATAAACTTGATAACAAAAAATACATTTCAATGTCATAAAGTATTTTTGAAGAATGGTTGTTACTAAAGTATGTTTATTATGTTTAACATAACTTTTCATTTCTTATGAAGAAGCTAAATACATGTGGATTAATGAAAAATAATAATTCCCTCTTTTCATGTTATTTATTACTCTCCAGTTTTCAGATTTTTCTTCTGTTATATGACAGATCCTGGGTATAAATATTTCCAGAAGAAAATTTGGAATAAGCAAAAAAGAATACTGGGTGTCTCCAGTGAAAAACTGCATTACTTACAATCTCCTCCCCTGGCTTATCTGATTCTAATTCTGTGAGGCTTTGTGCCCTTCACTATCTTGGAGTTATTTTACCATTCCCTAAATTGAACTTACTAATAATTTTTTCCAAAACATTTTGGAACAGTGATCCAAAATAATTTTTCTCTATAGACACGCAAATAAATTGTCAAGTAGAGACTTCCCTGCTCCACTATGTAAAAAGCCAGTTTTGTGTCTATTTGCAAATTCATTTTAATATTCCTTATCTATAAATGTGTCTGTTCTTT
Source organism: Colobus angolensis palliatus (assembly GCF_000951035.1). Taxonomy (NCBI): domain Eukaryota; kingdom Metazoa; phylum Chordata; class Mammalia; order Primates; family Cercopithecidae; genus Colobus; species Colobus angolensis. The sequence goes on from NW_012118599.1 coordinate 1,333,979, forward strand.
GGCTTCTCCTTTGAGCAGGTTTAACGCTTGCCCACTTATTTCATTCATAATGAATTACATAACATATCTTACAGATTCCAATTTTGTATCTGTATGAGAGTAATGATTTTACTTTTTTTGGGAAAATCATCCTTAAACAAAAATTATTAAGAGATTGATTACAGGATCTGAAAGAAAGAGGGGAGAAAAGAAAATAATTGTTGTTGGTTAAGTTAACTTCAAATGGACCAGTTAGTCAAACCTCTTCAGAAAATCTGTATGTAGACATATAATTAATATTTCGTATTAGTTCAGTCATTCATCAATTATTGCTTTATTAGCGTTATTTATAATAATTATTTGCCTAATTAAATGCTTAAGTGTTTATAGATTTAACATAAGATGTAGGTAAGAAGTACATTTGTATTGAAGAGCGCCTTACAGAAACAAAAAGATACTTTATATGACTATTCTGTTAAATACCAGCCAAAACATTTTTAGGGAATTTTTTGAAAATAAAATATGTGCTGATAATTCTAAAATTTATGTTTGTAGCTCAGTTTTCAAACCCTAATTTCAGAACCCAAGGTTTCTAGCCTAAGCACCTAAAAGAATGAACCTGGCATGACTGAGGTGAATAAGGTTGCAGATAGAGAAGGAGTAGGGATGAACATCCGGATTTTGGTTAGGTAGAGTGATTTTGACATGTTTAATATACAGCTAGGTGGAGAGCTTATTCAGATAATTAGATATATGAGGTTATAACTCAATAGAAAATTCTCTGTAAAAATAGATCTTGGGAACTGCTATCATTTACAAGACATTTAAAGCCAGGAGACTGGATGAGATCATGCAGGGAGTCAGTGTAGTTGGAGATGAGAAAACAAAAAATGAACTCTTGGATTCTGTACATTAAGAATCTGGGGACATGAGGTGAAACCAGCAAAGAAAACTGAGAAGGAAGAGCCAGTAAGTTAGGAGATAAAAGGAGAGATTATGCTATCCTGGAAGCCAAGTGAGAAAGTATATCACGGCCAAAGTGCTAATGGTCTATGAAGATAAACTAGAATGGACAACCGAATTTACCAAGGTGGAGATTATTATTGCCCTTAATAGGAAAATGAGTCACAGCAAATACCCCATTGGAGTGCATTAAAAAGAGAAAGGGTAGGTGGGCACAGTGGTTGGTTCATACCTGTAATCCCAGCACTTTGGGAGGACAAGGCAGGTGGATCACTTGAGGCCAAGGGTTCAAGACCAGCCTGGCCAATATGGTGAAATCCTGTTTCAATAAAATGATAGATCGATAGACAGACAGACAGACAGACAGACAAATAGATAAAGGGTAGAAAAAAAGTGAAGGCAACATCTTTTTATTGATCTTGCTTTTGCCCTTGCCTCCTGGAAGACTTTCTGGTGAAAGAAGTTCTAGTGATCCAATTAAAATCTAAATCAGATATTGTTACTGTATACTATAAACCCTCCAGTGCTTTCCCATCTTTTTCAGGGTATAAGCTAAAAATCTGTAACTGGCTCTTGCGTGATCTTTCTGATCTTATCTCCCATTCTTCTCTCTCTAGTTCTCCTATCTCTAGCTATCCAAGCCTCACGCCTAAAGCCTCATATTTCAGGGGCTTTGTTCTCATTTTGCCTTTTAGGTGACATGTCCTTTCTCCTCATGTCCACAGTTCTCTGTCTTCCCCCCGATATCACTTCAGCGAGTCTTTTCTGGCAATTCCATTGAAAATCACACTTCCTTCACTTATGTTCCGGGCAGATACTCCATTTTTGGACTTACTAATACTATACTAGCTGACATTTTATATATTTATCTTGTTTATTGTTTGTCTCCCTCTCCATTAAGTTAGATCCATATGAGCAGGAATTAAATTTGTTTTGTATCCTGGTGTATTTCCTATATTTAAAACACTATTTGGCACCCAGAGTGTATGCAATAAATATTTTTTGAGCCAGCAAAGGAGAGAGGTGCCATGCAGTTCTGTACAAAATAAAATAAACCTCTGTTAAAGTGAACAACAGTAAATTACATCATATTATTTTTAAAAATCATTAGGTGAAACATTTATGACCATCTTAAGTGGCATAAATATAAGTAATAATTGATAAACTTATCCCAAAAGATCTGTGATTTGAAAGGAAATAAAAGAAAAAAAAGAACTCATTAAAGTTCCCTGAAGTATAAATATATAAAAGTAGAAGATTGTATTACAATTGGAACATATTCGTTAAAAGTGAAAAACTTATTCAAACATAGTACCTGATGATTATCCCTGCTTCTATGAAATTAGTAAACTATTAGGGAGTAGTATTCTTTTGAAGATAACACTCAGGTATATATTTTCCTAGACTAAAAATAAAGATAATCTGAAATATCTTTTCAATCCCAAGGATTGCAATAATAAAGAAATATTACTGTCTGGGCATGGTGGTTCATGCCTATAATTCCAGCACTTTGGCTGGCCAAGGCAGGCAGATTGCTTGAGTCCAGGAGTTCGAGACCAGTCTGGCCAACATAGTGAAACCCCATCTCTACTAAAAATACAAAAAGTTAGCTGAACATGGTTTGTATGCCTGTAGTCCCAGCTACTCAGGAGGTCGAGATGGGAGAATCACCTGAGCCCACAATGTCTAAGATGCAGTAAGCCAAGATCGCACCACTGCACTCCAGCTTGGACAACCCAGGTGAGATTCTGTCTCAAAAAACAAACAAAAAACAACCAACAAACAAAAAAACACCAAAATAAATAAATAAACATTACTAAATTGTATTGCAATATGTTAAACATAAAAATTAGGCACCAGGAAATCATAAAGATTTCTATAAAGTTATAAGAAACATTAAAAAACTAAAAAAGATGAATATACAGATAAATTTTAATAAAAGAAACCAGAATGGTTATAATACTATTGCTAAGATTCTCAACTGACCTAGAATTCAGAAAAAATACTTATTAAAATAATGATAAAATACAACTTTATATCCGGATTGACAAATATTTGAAGTCCGGAACTGCCAGCTATTGGTTAGTTTATGGAGTACAAATCTGTTAGAAAAGTGTCAACTGACACAAACTTGACTATTTCTGGAAAAACTGAAATATGCATATACTATGATAAAGTTTGTCCTTGTGAATGAAGCACTGCAATCAAGTTGACTTGGTTGTAATTCTAGAGAGGCAGAGGTGGAATGTGTTTGCAACTAAGAAATTTGTAATGTAATCAACTGTTGTACCCTTACTGGAGGCATTTGTATTAGGAAATGATCAATGGAACCTAGAAATAGGGATCATAATGGTCAAAAAAGTATTAATTTGTGTCTAGTATTTCCCATATATAAAAATGATCAGATGGGATAAACAATCACTTGTCAAGCACATGTCTCTATTGCAGGCTTTTCAATCTTGGCTCTATGGACATTTAGGGTTTGATAATTCTTTGTCATGGGAACCGTGTTTTGTGCCTTGTAGGATGTTTTGCAGCATCTTAGCCTCTGCTGGTTAGATGTTAGTGGCAATCCTCAGTTGTGACAACAAAACATGTCTTCAGATATTGCCACCAGAGTGAGTAGGGGGAATTTTACTTCCCTGTATAAAGAGTTGCACTGATCAAATGCCACAGGTATTTTACTTGGCATAATGGTAATAGTTCTGACTCCATAATTTAGCACTTCTATTAGGGTTGACACTGTTATCTCTGAGACTTGTTTTCACTAATGAAAATTCAGTTCCTTAACTTTCAAAATTAGAAATGGTGGATACATTCGGCCAGGCACCGCGCCTCACGCCTGTAATCCCAGCTCTTTGGAGGCCAAGGCGGGTGGATCACAAGGTCAGCATGTCGAGACTATCCTGGCTAACATGGTGAAACCCCCTGTCTACTAAAAATACAACAAAGTAGCCGGGCGTGGTGTCAGGTGCCTGCAGTCCCAGCTACTCTGGAGGCTGAGGCAGGATAATGGCGTGAACCCGAGAGGCGGAGCTTGCAG
>NW_012118599.1:1338261-1361394 GCF_000951035.1 Colobus angolensis palliatus
GAAAGAAAGGAGAAAAGAAGGAAAGAAAGAAAGAAAGAGAAAGAAAGGAAGGAAGGAAGGGAAGAAAAGAAAGAAAAAGAAAAGAAAAATGAATGAATAAATAAATAAATAAATAAATAAATGGTGGACACATTATTCACTTATGGTCATGGTTTGAACCCCTGCCTATATGGCTGGCTGGCCCTGGGATGACATCTCTATGCTATAGTTCTTTTAACTGCCACAGCAGCCAGTAAGATTTTGATACATTCAGCCCCTTCTAGGAATCTAAGAAAATGGGTAAAAATTGGACAAAGACATATGTGCCAATAATTCATTGTTATGTAATTCATAATAGTGATATTAGTCTTGTCTACCACTCTTTGATTCAAGTGAGAGAAACCCAGTTGAAACCTATATAAGGGAAAATCCAAATACAACAAAACAGTGGGAGCAACATATTTGTATATTGAATAAAATCATGGGAAGGATAATAGGGAACTATTTCTGCATGACTGGATTCAGAAACCCAAATGATGTCAAGACTTCCTTTTTCTAACTTTGTATCTCACCCCTCCTCCTACTTGACTTTTCTCAGGCTGTAGCTGGGTGTTCACATATGGTATTGGACATGAATACTAGTAAAATTGTTTTCCTAATTTTTATTTATTTTTCTTTTTTTGTAGAGATGAAGTTTTGCTATGTTTTTGAGACCAGCTTGAAAGTATTTTTTAAGTCATCCAGCATCCAGATATAAGGACAACTGAGGTTGTCTTCCAGGCTTTATGCATGCTACTGTACACACACGTAACACCCTGAACATACACACGTGCACAGGAACACTTAATTATTCAGAGAACAATCTCTGTGCGCATTTTGTAACCTGCTTTTGCTTCCTAGTACATTCTAAATAATTTTGATTATTAAATTTTATTTGAAAATGATATTCACAGATTGCCCAATATTTCATTCTATCATTAATCATTTCCTGTAGGATGTTTCAACTTTCAGATATTTCCAATGTTTCACTGTTTCACTAATATAATGCTATATAAATGCTTAACTAATCAGAAGCACACTTCTTATTGTGTCCTAGAACAAATTCCTAGATACAGAATTAGTGAGTCAAAGGCTATGCACATTTTTAGGTTCTTAAAAATAATGGCCAGTGACTTTGAGAAAGTTTTTCTGATTTACCCTTTACACCAGCATTGTATGAGAGTGATTTTATAACTATCGATGTGCTAACATTGGATACTACAATTTGCAAATATTGTTGCCAGTTTGACAGGTGCTTTAATTTGCTTGGATAGTTCTTCATATGTTTATTATTCATTTGTATTTCTATTTTGAGAATTGCCTAAGCCTGTATTTGCCAATTTTATTGGGATTTTTTTCATTTCCTTATTGATTCGAAAAAGATATTTAGTACATTAGCCCTTTATTATATATGCTGCAATTTTTTTTTGTTTTGATATGTAACTCCAGATTCATATGTAGTCAAATTATCAATTACCAAAGTCACCAACATCCATTGTCATATTTAGATATTATTATAACTGTAGTACCTGTATAAATCTAATTTCAGTCATGCCTCCTTTCCACTTTCAAGCTTACACTGCAATTCTAATAATGCTTCCCTATTCATCAACCCCACTACATTTTACTCTTCTATGTCTCCTTCAAGTCTTGATCTCTCCCCTTACCCAGCAAAGACTCCATCAAGACAATAACTCCTTGGACTGAGACTCTCATGACCTGCTATTCTACCTTTAACTAGCTTAGCAAAAATCCAACCGTGCTTGGATTCAACTCTATACTGTTTGCTCCAGAATCAATGGGAGGAAAAATGTGGCTATGTTCGCTAGTTTCTCAATAAATTAATGATCACCATCCTCAAATGGGTCTTCTTTCTGAAGTCACGTTGCATTTCCTTAAACTGTGAACACTTCCCCTTCAAACTATTCCCCTTTGCTCTTCCCTGACAATTACTTTATTCCAATAAAATTTGCCTCTATTTACTGTATCATAATTGTATCCAAATGGACAATGAGCAGGGGCTGGATCAGACCTGTGACTGCAGCAGAAACCAGCATGGATTCAGAAGCTAACTTGTGGCCATAAGGCTCACTTCTCCACCATGTTGAAATGGCCCAAGCCCCTCAGTCCTTCTACAGACTCAGATAAAAACTAGAGAAAAGCAAGGATGGGAGTGTTGGAAAGATTGTTTTTCCCCACAAAGAGTGAGAAAAGGTATACAAATTAGAAGACACTATTTCACCTTTACTACACATCTTAAATCAAGTTTTTTTTCCTACTCTCTTCAACTTAAGTTGGTAGAGGCATCTTTTATTAACACTTTGAATCATAATACATTTTTAAAAACATACAAAATAAATTCCTAATTAAAGATAGAGTTGAGTACCAACCTTCTTATTTGATCTGAGAAGTGTTAATATAAATGGGTAAATAAAATGACATAGGTTTCAATTTGTAGTGAATAAGGTGAAGAAATTCAATTAGTCAACTAGAAAATATTTCTGAAGAAATACTTGAATTCTGAAGCAAAAACCTTATTTTTATAATAGTAAATTTGAGGATATTTATTGCTATATTTAGAAAAAAATCTATTATACATATTCTTTAATATCCTTAATAATAGCCTCTTCCAGAAGTCCGTATGACCTACCAACCATGGCTAATTAAGAGTTAAACAGACATGGAATCTTCTGTAACAATAAATATGAAAGACAAGCAGAGATGTAATATTAGAAGGTAAGTTTAACATATTTTTAATATAATATTTTTAAAAGCATACAGATTTGAGATTCAGAACACTTTTTTGGTGAAAACAATTTCAAATATGCTCTTCTCTCTACAGCATTTTTGGCAGGATTCCATAAATTTTCTTTCTAGTTATTTATTAATAATCACAGCAACATATATGAAATTCTTAACAGGCCAACACATTCTTATTAAGTTGATTTAGGATCCACTTGAACTTTACAATTTAAAACTTGATCCTAATCTTTGGTACGCATCATGAGAATAATCTAGCATATGTACAGTGATAAAGTCTTTTTTAATGGTCTTTGTAGAACTTTTCTACTTCTTTTACTGATTTCTTCTCCATATCAGTCCACTGAAGCTGACAAAGTATCATCATGTTTCTAATTAGAAAACAGAATTCTGAATTTTGCTTAAAGTTAATTAGAATAATTAATCATCTGCTTCCCTCTCCTTTCTTCAAGGAAATACTAGGGGAAGAGAGGAGGCTATTTCATTTCTCTGCTGAGTTGTGTACTGTAAAAACATACCTCAGTCTCCAGGCCTTCCATGGTGCTTATAGCTTCATTATGGGAAAACTTTCACTGCATTACTGGTCGCAGCTTCAAGTTTCCAGACCCAGTTTTCTAAAGAGATATTTCTGTCCTACAGGAGAAGCAGCAATGAGTATTTTGTGGGGCATGGCACCTTCAGTCTGCTACCTTGTCTCTTTCCTCAAACCACCACCATTCAACATGGTATGGTTTTGTAAAACTTTTCTCAAAGTTTGGTACTAATTATAGGGAATTAAAAATTTCATTGTTAAATTGTGCTTCCCTGTACAACCATGAGTCTATTTTGGGGAACACCTTTTTTTTTTGTTTGTTTGTTTGAGGTGGAATCTTGTTCTGTCGCCCAGGCTGGTATGCAGTGGCACAATGTCGGCTCACTGCAACCTCCGCCACACCAGGTTCAAGTGATTCTCCTGCTTCAGCGTTCTGAGTAGCTGAGACTACGGGCACCTGCCACCACGCTCGGCTAATTTGTTGTATTTTTAGTAGAGACAGGGTTTCACCGTGTTAGCCAGGATGGTCTCTATCTCCTCACCTCGTGATCCGCCCGCCTCGGTCTCCCAAAGCACTGGATTTATAGGCATGAGCCACCGTGCCTGGCCTGGGAACACCCATTTTTTAAAGTCAGCTTTCTCCATTGCCAACCAAGTAGTACCTGCTCGACTCTACTTAATCTTGCTTTTCTTCTAATCTGTACTGTGCAAAAATATTCACCACCTTTTAGGACACCTCACCTTGCACAGTATTGATTTGCCCCAGGATTCAACATCCTCTCTCCATCAGACCTTAATCTAGAGATGAGGGACCCCCGGTCTTAAGAATCCAAGTCTTTCTGAACGGTGCTGTGTCTTCCTAATTCTTAGCAAGAGACTTGAACATAATTCTGATGCCATTGACATTTTTCATCAGTGTGATTTTTATATGATTTATTTCTCCCATAGTTCAGATAATAGCAGTAGACCCCCACAGTATTCCCCTTTCTGAAGATAAATATTTCTCAAAGCAGTATAATATTATAGTGGAGAAAGAGTTATCTTTCCATTTCATAAATTTTAAAAGTAATGCCTTCACAATGGAGGCTTGTCAACCTTGAAAAATGAGTGATGACATTTATAATGTATTTTTAAATTTTTTTCTAAAATTATTCAGTTAATAAACATTAATCACCAATTATCTGCAGGCCCTATGTTCTAAAGGTGAAAACCTTGGTTAGACAGCCCTTCTCATGTACCCCCATAGCCTCCTATACTTTTGAAGTATACATCACAGGATGCTATATTGTAATTGCCTGTTTACTTGCTTGAGTTGTTCACCAGATTATATGCATCATGAGGGTGGGGATTGGTAACTTCTCTTTTCCCTCTTATCTCCAGCATTTAGCATAGTGCTCATAACCAAGCAGTTTAGTATATAACTGAAGATGAATGAATTACAAATCTCAAAAAAGATCACTGACATGGTAAATAAACATCTATGAATGGGTTAAAAATTGTGTAGTGGGGTAATATAGAGAGGTTAGTTTGTGGTTCATCTTTGTTGCCGTAGGGACAGCAAAAAACGGCAGGTACATTTGCCTTCTTAAAGGAGTTTAAAGTATAGATCTGTGTTCAGAATTCTAGATGCCCTTTCAGTGGACTGGAAAATAAGAACTCCTATGTATTTCTGGGAATGTCTTGATAATAATCCCTATACAGATTATATCATAGAAGTTGAAGTCCATTGGGAAACTCACTCTACGAACTGAATTAGTAAAAAGTACTTAAGCCAAACCTGGGTTCCTCCCTCCCAGGATTATAAGAGGACTAGCTGTGTACTGTGCCTAAGGAGCCTGGACACTCAGCCATGATTAGAGAGCTTGAGACTTTTTTACTTTGCATGGATAGAGAGTCATTTGAATGAGCCTGAGGGCCTGGGTATTCTCAACGAAGGCAAGGTGACCCTTGTCTACCCAGTCGAAATACTTACAAATCCTTAGTGACTGCAGCAGTTCTCTAATAATGGCTTTTATTGGGATCTCCTGACATTGAGAGTGTGGAATCAAATTTAATGTGCTGCAAAATATTCTCGAGTAACCAACCTTATTAACTACAAGTGAAATGATTTAGGAGAGGTCAGAGAACAATTATTTTTCTGGGGGCCTTAGTTTTGGATGAAGGGTTATGGAACTTAGCAGAAATCCTTAAGCTTTGATTAGAAATAGGAGAAAAGAGCACTTGAGGATGAGGGAAGAGTATAAGTAAAAATAGAGAGGTTAAAAGAGATATGTTGAAAGAAAAATATTTAGTTTGGTGCTACTAAAGCAGTGGTTACTGGTATTTGTTGGGCATAAGAACAATCTGGAATGTTTCCATAGATAGTATGTATATCAGGCTCCTAAACAGGATATTCTGAATTAAGTATGTCTGGAATAGGACTCTATGATGTAGATCTTGAAGAAGTTTTACAGGTGTGTCTGCATTCAAAAAGGTGAAAAACAGAAGGATAGAAGGTTAAATTAGCAGAAAAGAATAATACTTCAGTCAAAATTCAGATAAAATTGGATTTTCAAGACTGTTGAACAATCTGCTCAAAAGTTAGGACTTTGAAGAAAGTTTTATCTTTCTATTTTATGAATATGTATCATTTTTGTATTTTATATTGTCACTCATCTTTAACGCTTAGAACCACCCCCACTTCCTTCCTTTCTTCCTTTATTTCTTAACACATATTGAATACCTATTATATATTAGACAAAAGTGTAAGGATGTGGATATAAAGACATGATTTATGATTTCAAGAATTTTCTAGGCTCTGTAAAAATTATGCCATGGTTAGCAATGTAGAATTTATAACAACTGGTTATGTGTATGGGAAAGTTTAACCTATTTCCAACAGAAAACAGTATTTTCCCACGAAGACATGGAACACTTTTACCTCTGAAAGCAAAATTTTGCCTTTCAAAGACATCTAAAGGAGGACAATACTAACCTAATTAAAATATAAGATCTTTGTTATGAAATTCTAAATGAACCTTCTAAATACTTTGTACCTTGGCTGGCCTTTCGAATTTAAATATTTACTATACATGATGAGTATCTTAAGAAATTTCACACTTAAAAGGCTCTTAAAGAGTAGTGGTTTAAATAGTTTTTGACAGTGACTTGTTTTACATGACTTGAAATATTCAATATGCATGTGGGTGCATGTATTATGTACTTACAGACAGAATTACACTTACAAATGGCTTTGGCTTCAGATTCAGACCTCAGAAAATGACTTAATTCCATAACCTGACACTTTCCACTGCTATAGGTTAATCTTCTATAAACTCATTTTGAAATGATATGTTATGGTTATCCCAAAACTCCTTAAAGTAGAAATATTTCAAAAGTCTGAAACGTTAATCATAAGAGAACTAAAATAACTCATTTTTCCCCAAAAGAAAATTTGATCTGTCACTAAAAGCCAAATAAATGTTTTCTATAAAATGCTGAAATAATGTATGGAAAAATCTGTGAAACTAAAACCTCCATACAATCTATGTTAAATGCCCATATTTATTTATATAAGGAGAGTGACCCTCAGTATATAGAAGATACCTCTTTTTGTGACTGGGTCTTTTTTTTTTTTTTTTTAAATGAAGGGAACACTGCACGGCCTGTATTCTACTTAATTAAAAGCAATAGTGGGCCTTCCCAGATGTTAAAGGGGCCTGAGCTGAATAAAGTGTTGACATCAGATGAATGGGCGAGGCCACCTGCTAGCTCCACTCTTGGCTTTGTGGATGATTTGCATTCCTGTGGCCTGTTGCTCGGCATGACCACTCTCAGCACTTCACAGCACCATGGCCTGTTTAATATCATGGATGCCTTCCAGTCATGAAGTCTCTCTTCTATATTAACATCAGCACACAATAGCAAGGGGCCCATTCCATGATTTCTTTGCTCAGAGTATGATGTTTTTACTTAATTTAGACCACATAAAAGAAAAGGAAATGCCTTTCTACAGGCTGCATTAAGATAAAATAAACTTCTCCTTGCCTAAAATCATTAACAGATCAATTGTTCTTTCATGAAGACAATGCTCCTTATTTTAATTGGCAAATAGTATAAATTAGATAAAAAATATAACTTGACCTTAGTGTGCATAGAATGTTTAAATTTTGTTTCTTTGTCAATTTAAGATAAGTCACCCAAGTGTGTTTAGACTAGACTGCAAAGGATGGGATGGTAATAGTCTATAAACCTAAGAAATTCCATGTTTCATAGAGGAGAAATCAATTCTGTAGGCTGTAACAGAAGCGAAAGGGATAAATCATAACATTACAATCTAGAGTATATTAAGAACAAAAGGAGAAAGAGAAAGGTATTATGGGAGGAACTTGCAAACAATTGATTTTAATTTATTTTTCCACCCTATTTAATGTTCAATTATTTTAATTTTGGTAAAGTATACAAACATAAAATGTAGATAAAATGTACCATTTTAACCACTTTTACATGTACAGAAAGTCATTTTGTACAAAGTGGTCAATTCATCAGAAGGACATAACAATCCTAAAGTTTACGTTCCTAATAGCAGAGTTTCAGAATACATAAAGCAAGAACTAGTAGAAATACAATGAGTAAGAGACAAATTTATAATTGCAGCTGGAGATTTTAATATCCCTCACTCAATAATTGATAGAAACAATAGGCAGAAAATCAGCACAGACACAGAAAACTGAGTAATATTAACAAACAACTTGACTTAATTAACATTTCTAGAACATTTTATCTAATAGCATAATCCATATTATTTTATATGAGCATGAAATAGTTACTAAGATAAATCATGAGATAGACTTGGTGTGTGAAACAACTCTCAATGAATACAAAATCATTAAGGGAATACACAATGTATTCTCTAACCATGGTGAAACTAAATTAGCAATAAATAGCAGACATTCATCTATGAAATCCCCAAGTATGAGGAAATTAACAGACTCCTGAATAACTGATGTCTCAAAAAATACATAGAAGTCTTTTTTTTGTTGTTTTTTTGTTTTTGAGATACGGGATCTTGTTGCTTTGCCCAGACTGGACTTGGAACTCCCAAGCTCAAACTATCCTCTGGGCTCAGCCTCCCAGGTATCTGGGACTATGTGTGTGTGCTGCCACACTGGGGTCAGAAATTATTTTTAACTGAAAAAAAAAAAAGCAAATAAAAACAAAATATATCAACGTTTGTGGGATACTGAAAAAGCACTACAAAGAGAAAAATTGACTGCACTGAAGAGCTCAAATCAATGATTTCAGTTTCCACCTTGAGCAATAAACATGAACAAAAAATAAGAAAATAATGACCCAGTCAACATTAATGAAAGAGAAAACGAAGAGAGTAAACCAATGAAACCCAAAACTGTCTCTTTGAAGACGTTTTTAAATGTAAAAACTTTTTACCAGAGTAATCTGAAAAAAGATGGAAAGCGAGAAGACACACATTACCAATATCTGGAATGCAAAGATGGCACACTAGAGATCTACAGATATTGAAGCAACAGTAAGAGAACATTGTAAACAACTGTATGGTAATAGATTAGTCAAATTAAATAAAATAGACGCTTTTTTTTTTAAAGGGAGTTTTGCTCTTGTTGCACAGGTTGGAGTGCAACGGCGTGATCTCGGCTCACCGCAACCTCTGGGTCCTGGGTTCCAGGGATTCCCCTGCCTCAGCCTCCAGAGTAGCTCCATGCCTGGGATTACAGGCATGTACCACCATGTCCAGTTAATTTTGTATTTTTAGTAGAGACAGGGTTTCTCCATGTTGGTCCTGACCTCAGGTGATCCGCCCACCTCAGCCTCCCAAAGTGCTGGGATTACAGGTGTGAGCCACCATGCCCAGCCAAAATAGACCCTTGTTTGAATAACACAAACTACAAAAGTGTATTCAAGAAAAAATAGCCTGAATGGTACTATGTCTATACGTTAAAATCATAGTAAAAAAAATTTCTACAAGAAAACTTGAAGTTCAGATAGCTTCAGAGGTGCGTTCTAAATATTTAAGGATAAAATACTAATTCTACACAGATTTTTTGAAATTCATGGTAAATTCAATAAGACTGGTGTTGCATTAATATCAAAACCAAACAAAAACAGTTAAAGAAAGCAAAATTACAGATCACTCTTCCTCAGAATCATTGAATCTCAAATTCTGAACAAAATTTTAGTAAATTGAATAAAAAGAGATAGAAGGATAATACATTTTCAGACAAATATATTTTATACCAGGAATGATAGTTTAATATTGCAAAAAATCAATATAATTCACCAAGTAAAAAAAGAAAAACCATATGATCATCTCAATAGATTCATCAAAAGTATTTGACAAAAATCAAGCTTCCATTCCTGATTTTAAAATAAATTTTAAAATCTCTCAGTGAAATAAGAAAAAAAAGGAAAACATATTAAAAGTGGCAAAGAGGACCAACTAAAATCCAGAAAGTTAACATTATACTTAATAGTGTTAAATACTTTCCCACCAAAATCAAGAACAAGACATGCATATCAGATCTCACTTCTGGTCATTATACTAAAGATTGGAACTAGTACCATGCGGCAAAAAGAGATTAGAAGGAAAATTACATGTATTTAAGATAACATGTTCTTCTACACAGAATTTTCACAAAATCCACCAAAAAATTACCAGAACTGTTAAGGTATTTCATCACTATTATAGCACACAAGATCAATATGCAAAAGTCAAGCACAGTTCTATCTATTACTAATGAACAAAGGGATGTTGAAATTAAAAGTAAACCATATATTGAAAATATTAGTGCTAGGGAGAAATCTGACAAAAGATGTAAAAAACCTTTAAACTGAAAACTACAAAACATTACTGAGAGACATTTAAAAAATATAAATGAGGCGATAACCCTTGGGAGAGTCAATATTGTTAATTCTTTCCAAATTGATATATTCTGAAATTTGTATGGACATACAAATGAGAAAAATAACCAAAACAACTTCAAGAATGATTTTAAAAGTTCAAGAATTCATATTTGATAATTTCAAAAAGCATAAAGTTATAGTAATCAAGACATGATACTGGCATCAAGATTTTGTATTTCAAAAAGAATTTGAAGTCAATCAAACAATTAAGAATTCAGAAACAGATCCACCTATGTATAGACGACTAATTTTTCACAATGCAAAGGAAATTCAGAGAACAATGATAGCCTTTTCAACAAATTGTGGGGGAACAACTAAATATCCATTTCAGAAAACTAATTCATTACATTATAAATGAAACACCTAAAATTTTAAAAAAGTGTATAAGACAAAAATATTTGTGACCTTGGGTTAGGCAAACATTTCTTAGATATGACACCAACAGTGTGATACATAAAAGAAAAATATTGACAAGTTGTACTTTTTAAAAATCTTAGCAGCTTTTCCTTTTCTAGTGATACTGTTAGATTAGGAGAATAAAATGACTACTTCGTTAAGCTATCATTCAAGTTTGAGTGTAGAGACACATTCCAGAGAAAGTAAAAATTCAAACGGTTACCATTCCCAGACAATCACTGAGAATGACCAAAGCAGTACTTTGAGAAAGGAAATTGCACCCAAAATGAAGCAATAGAAGAATACGAGAAGTAACAAGTTGTAAACATAAAAGTAACATTGACTATGTAAATTAAAAATAATAATTGCCTAAGGATATATAGAAAGTAAATATAAAATATTAAATAATAGCAACTGGGTTAGGATATAAAGTTACTTCTTCTTAAAGTTATATTAGTCTATTTTCATACTGCCATGAAGAAATACCCGAAACTGTGTAATTTATAAAGAAAAGGAAGTTTAATAGACTCACAGTTTCTCATGGCTGGGGAGGTCTCAAAATCATGGTGGAAGGTGAAGGAGGAGAAAAGGCTCGTCCTACATGGCAGCAGGCAAAAGAGTATATTCAGGGAAACTGCCCTTTATGAAACCATCAGATCTCGTGAGACTTACTCACTGCCACAAGAACAGTACAGGGAAAACTCATTCCCGTGATTCAATTACCTGCCACCAGGTGCCTCCCTCCACAGGTGGGGATTATGGGAGCTATAATTCAAGATGAGATTTGTGTGGGGACACAGCCAAACCATATCAAAGGTATTCGGTAGCAGAAAGCACATGTTAATCAATATTAGGCTTTGTTAATTTAAAAACTGATAATTTTTGGAGCAGTTACTGAAGGAATAGAAATATAATCTATGATAAATGAAAGATGAAAAGGAACTTAAAAATTTGATTCAATAAAAGACCGAAAAGAAAACTGGAAAAAAAGTCTTAGAAACAGTTTCCATATTTATCAGTTGCAAAAAATGTTAAAGTTCAAGGGTATATGTTAAAAGATACTGTCTCAAGAAAATAGTGTGTTGGGATATACATTGAAAAAATTGAATTAATTGTTGAGACTAGTTGGAGTTGGGTGATAGATAAATGAAAGTTTGTTATATAATTTGCTTTATTTTTGTATGTTTTCAAAATTTCCCAAAATAAAAAATTTTAAAATTTGAGTTTTATCATTGTAATATTTTGCCATTAGCTTCTAAAGTGTGAAAACAGAAAGTAGATTGGCCTATAAAAAATCATGTTATATTCTTTCTACAGAAGACACCTCCAGAAGTCACTTTACAGATTGTTTGAAGGTAACAGAAAGAAAAATACTAACCAAAGGAAAATGGCTGTGGCAAAATTAATCTTTGAGAGGTTATAAATTTTAAAAAATGTGTAAAGCAGCAGTCCCCAAACCTTTTGGCACAAGGGGCTGGTTTTTGTGGAAGATAATTTTTCCGTGGATGAAGTCGCAGGGATGGTTTTGGGATGAAACTGTTCCACCTCAGATCATCAGGCATCAGATTCTCATTCGGGGAGTACAACCTAGATCCCACAGGTGCGCCATTCACAATTGGGTTCTCACTTCTATGAGAATCTAATGCAGCTGCTGATCTGACAGGAGGCGGAGCTTAGTTGGTAATGCTTGCTCATAGGCGGCTCACCTCCTGCTCTGCAGCCCAGTTCCTATACTGGTTTGTGGCTTGGGGGTTGGGGACCCAAGGTTTAAAGTCAACGACTACTTAATGATTAACAAGAAATTCAATAGAAAAAGAAATTTTATTAACAAGAAATTACTTTAAATATCTATTAATAAGCTACTTTTTGTTTGCAATGTCTTTGCTTAAAAGAAAAAATGATCGAAGAGATGGAAAAAGGCTTGGTCTGCAGTTTGTGATGGAAACAACATAACAGTAACAGGTAATTTGATCATTTCCTCCATCTTCATGGCAATTTGAATATTTACTGAACGCATAAAGCATGAGCCCATAGTGCAGAAATTTAGAATATGGGGAGAGGTAAATTAAAAACAGACTTAAAGATAACAGTCCAGCTGGGCGAGGTGGCTCACTGCTGTAATCCAGCACGTGGGGAGGCTGAGGTGGGCGGATCACGAGGTCAGGAGTTGGAGACCAGCCTGGCCAACATGATGAAACGCCCTACTAAAAATACAGAAAAGAAAAAAAAAAAAAAAAAATTAGCTGAGCGTGGCATGCACCTGTAACTCCAGCTACTCCTGAGGCAGAGGTAGGAGAATCGCTTAAACCCAGGAAGGGGAGGTTGCAGTAGTCAGCCAAGATCGCGACGCTGCACTCCAGCCTGGGTGGCAGATCAAGACTCAGTCTCAAAACGAAAACGAAAACAAAACAAAAAACCAAAATAAAACCCAGAAAACTAAGTCTATACAGATGATAGGTTTTCTTAGGTATTGGGAGGATACAGACCTTATTTTAGTAGGGGCACACAAGAATTGGGGGTTCAAAAAGGAGGGTGCAGAGTGCCAGTTTGCTAATGTTTGCCGTTTCTGTTATTTGAAGAGACTCTAGTGGGGTGAGAAGCAATTTGATGAACTGATGGTGAAAAGTTGGGTAGCAAGACAAACCTGGCTTGCATTCTAAATGTGTTGCACAGTAGCTCTGTGACCTTAGACATGTTACTTAACCCCACTGACCTATAGTATCCTCTTATGTAAAATGGGGATGATGTATCTGCTTTATAGAGTTATTGTGGAAACTAAATGCTCTCACACATCCACACACAGAAGGTGTTTAGCAGAGTTTGATAGTAAAGCTGCAATATTGTACTAGACAAAAAGAAGCTAAGGTAGAGATGTGAACATTTACCCGAGAACTGCTCAACTGTAAAATAAAGTTTTGTTCTTGTTCTCGTTGATTATTTGAAATCATTTTTAGGCAATTATTCTTATCCTGAGCTCTTCGTGGTAGCTAAAAGGTTTTAAAATCTGAATTTTAAACATAAATGATTAAATACATTATGACATAACAATGCAGTGGAATAATTTGTAACTTCTCTAAACCTCACTTTATATAAAAAATAATGGGAATAATATCTACACCTCAAAGTTGTCATGAGGATTATATGAGGTTATATAAGAATAGTGTTTAGCTCAATGCCTGGACAAAGCAAGCCTCCATTCTGTAAATTCATGTATATGTGCATAGAAATATATTTGGAAGTATATAAAATTGTGCAGATTATATTTGATTTTTATGAACAGTTTTATACATTTTTTAATACTCTTCTTATATTTGCTATTTTTCTTATGTGTGTGATAGGATCATAATTTTTATTTTATTTTACATTTTTGTAATTCCAACAACAGTAACTGAATGCAGTCATCAAACCAAATAATATAATTTAAACATTTCTTGTTTGGAAGGATTGTCCTATTCAAACCCTCCTTCTTCTGTCTTCCACAGTTTTTTTCATCCCATTGTATCTCTTCTAATAATATGTTAACATTTTAAAAAGTTAAAAATTTTCATTTGATTTTATTTCCATTAAGTTCATCTTCTATGATTCTTTCATGGAACACACATACTGGTTTAGAAACTAACCTAATATGACTAATATAGATAGGGAAAGGCAACAATATTTGAAAGAAAATAAAATAGAAAAACATCAAACAAGTATAAAACCCTTCAAAACCAACACAAATATTAAACAAAAGGTCAAATGAAGATTGTTGATTTCTATGAAAAGCCTCAAATGTGGGGTCCCATGATAAGACATCTAAAAATATTGGAATTGGATTGGTGTGAGCTTCAGTATGAGGTGATGAAATACAGATTCAAGTGGACAAAAAGGGGAAGATTGTGGATATGAGATTTAAAGCATCTGGCTGCAGTTCTACAATTGCCTCCAGCCCATTAGCCACTGACTGGGTGAAAAAGAATATGATAGAGGAAGCCTATACCATCAAAAACACAGACATCACCAAGGAACCCTGCCTTCCACCTGTGAAACTGCCTGCTCCCTGCTGGCTGAAGATGCAACCAAGGCCACCTGGCTGGTTACAAACTAAAATAAGAACCCAGGAAAGGAGAGGTGGAGAAGAAATATACCCTCGGAGAAGCCTTAAGCAGGCCACACCAGCTGTTTGCCCACCTGCTGTATAATCACCTTAGGTGTTCAGAAACTGCTCACACTGCACAAAACAGCCGTGAGATACACACAATATTTGCTCTTCACATTGTGACTCTAATGCAAGCAAAATATACAGTTTAATTGTTCTGAAACCTGTGGTTTCTTTTAACCCACTTGTGTTGCCTTAACTCAGGTAATGTATATTTTGAACTGTGTGTATGGTCTCAGAACTGAAATTGATCATGAATTCTCAAATTTTAATATTCTGTTAAGTACACTAATATCTAATTTTACCTGAATTGATTTGGGGAGAAATTACCAGTAGAATACCTTCATCTGATTATTTGGTAGGATCAATTGTATGTAAAACAAACCTGTATATGTGTATATATGTATGTGTGTGTGTGTGTGTGTGTGTGTGTGTGTGTGTGTATCTGCATATATATATTATAATAAACGAATGAAAGACTTCCCCCCAAAATCAAAAGATTATAAAACTTCTCAAAGATGCTTCAAAGTAACTAGCTTGTTGTGGCAACGGGAAGTGGGGGAGTGACTATTTTGATTCATTTCTTACCAAATAATCATTTTGACCAAAAGCTCTTTTAGTTTTTTCTGAATTTCTTTCAACCCAATGGTATGTCCTTATTTTGTAGTTGGAGAAAATAAGACAATACTTAAGGGACTTGTGTCACAGAGTAAATTAGAACTCATGCTTAATTCTAAATCTTGAACATTGTGCTAGTAACTGTGTTGTTTTCTAAAGAGATAGAAATCACTGAAGGTGTTATTGGACAGGAGAGTAACATCAGAAGTATGATATTTAGGCAAAATTACTTTTGGCAGTGTGGTAAATGGACTGAAAGGGACAGAGTTAACTGAGCTGAAAACCAGTATTGACGAGTAAAGAGAGCAAAGACTCATTCTGTGGTTTACTTTATGTGTGAGGCCTTAGTTTCAGGTTTGGTTTAAGGTGACAGGACTTTCCTCTGGAAAAGTTGTTTTCATACCCAAGGGCTTTCTCAGAGGTATTAAGAAGGTTCCCCGCATCATTACACACAGGCAGTGTCAGAGGAAAGATATTCTCTTTCTCATTTATCTGTTTCACATATTCACATATTGAATATAGAGAGGCACGAGGGGTTTCATGTGAAAAACAAGACATTTGTTGTTAAAACCCATTTTTAAAAAATCATATGTTTATAGAGCTCCAGTGTGTAGATAGATAACTTTAAATTCTATAACTTCATCATCTTTGTTTGAGAATTCTGTTATGAAACGATCTGTTATAGTACAAACTGTTATAGCACAGTTTCTTTATGGCATAAGCCACATTGATAATATTGTCTGCTTACAATGGAGATCTTATTATTTGAGAATTAGAAACACAATTAGAGAAAATATTTAATCTCTTCATAACAATCCATTGTGGGACAGGAAGAAAGCTGTTATGAAGACCTTCAGTTTAGCTAATATGGATTGCCTGGAGCAGTGCTAGTCAGAGTGTGGTCCCTGGATCTGCAGCATCTCCTAGCAGCCCAGACCTTCTAAATCAGAGCTTGCATGTTAACACCATGCCCACATAATCGCATGCCCATTACAATATGATAATTTACTGCTCTAGAGTACACCATGGACATGAGTCCAGTGAGTCTGATTCATAGACAAGCACTAAGTTAATGTTAACAGGAGTAAATATACTCAACAAAACACCAATAATATTTAATAATGCTTATATGTTGGGAATCTGTCTGTGCCCTTTTGTTTCTCCTTACTCCTCCACCTCCCACTTCCATCTGTTTTCTAACTGGTTAAAAAAGATAATTCTGTTAAAATTCTGTTACAACCTTGTTTCTTTCCTTGGACTATGCCTAATGATGGCATCTAACTGGAAAGTCAATGGGATTATTGGTTTTCTGAATGATATAAAACTAGCTTTTCTGTTTGTTTGTTTTTAACTAACTGAGCTAATGCAGTGACATCACATGGAAAAACAGTGCCCTTCTCTTGATGGTTCCTCTTTTATCTTGCTCAATATCTGAGCTTATCAGATTTCATAGGCACTGTACTTGACAGCTTAGATGCAATTTTACTATTACATCACTTCCAGTCATTACATGTAGGTTGGCCCCCTTAAGACCATAAACCAGGCTTATTAGTAGCTTATTGTTTATTCGTTCCCTGTATTTCATTTTATTTCTTGATTATGTTGTGTTTAAATAATGTTCATGGAAACTAAAGTTTGTGCTAATGATCTTTCCCTGGTAGTAAATTAGTAAATTAAAATTAGTAAATTAGTAATTTACTAATTTTATTAGTAAAATAGTAATTTATTAGTAAAATTAGTAAATTAATCCTTAGCAAATTTAAAAATCTGTGTAGCTGTATCTCTGCTAAAGGATTTGGAGGAGAAAGGCAAAGATAGCCCTGAATGATCTTTCCAGATATTGGAAGTGCTGAATATTTATATTCCTACTTAATATGACCTCACCCATAGCTCTGGTTCTCAAAATGCCAGCCATAAGAGCCAACACCTTGATCTAGAGTGGTTAATAATTCTTCATAAATGGTAGCCTCCTGACTATTAACAATCTTATAGTTGATTTCAGCATAGCATTATGAGAAGAGTCTGGAGGCTAGAGTATGTCCATGAATCTAGTTTGTACAATGACACAGTCTCACTGAGTGCCTGGGGTTGAGTAATCAACATCAACCTCATGCATTATTGTCAGACACTAATAGTAAGTTCTTACACGTTACAGATAGACATTGAGGCAGCCAAGATGCATAAAATACAATGTTTTCCACAGTTACTTTATTGGATAAATGTGAAAATTAGGTGAAATAAATATGAATGGCTTTTGAAGCAAATGTTGCTGTGATGTTATCACTATTTATAGGTTGTGTTTTATTTCACACTTGCTCTCAATGAACTGTAAAATTGAGCTGTACGTAGATTGAATTAAGGTTTTTGGCAAAATAAGTTCCTCCCTGTGTAGTCATTTGATAACAGGTATCACCCTAATGTAAGAATTATAGTGTTCTCTGACAAATTAAAGACACACACACTGTAATTGAAGAATTACTTTAGTGAAATCCCCAAACCAAGGAATCTTAAAAAAATATTTTACTGTCCTAAAACAGTGACCCATATGTATAAATCAGTTTTTAATATCATAAGAAAAACAAACTTGGATATTAAAAGTGTGAATTTTAACAGAGTAAATTTCTCCTCACAATTTCTCTCAGGCTTTAAAGATTATTATTGTAGGAAATATTTTGTGTATGTGTTGGG
Source organism: Colobus angolensis palliatus (assembly GCF_000951035.1). Lineage (NCBI taxonomy): Eukaryota > Metazoa > Chordata > Mammalia > Primates > Cercopithecidae > Colobus > Colobus angolensis. The sequence continues at coordinate 1,356,330 of NW_012118599.1, forward strand.
GGGTTGTTTTGTTTTTGAGATAGGGTCTCGCTCTGTCACCCAGGCTCACTGCAGCCTTGAACTCCTGGGCTCAAGCAATCTTCCCACCTCAGCTTCCCAAGTAGTGGGACCACAGGTACACAGCATCATGACTGGATAATTTTTAATTGTTTTCTATAGTTGGAGTCTCACCTTATTGCCCAAGTTGGTCTCAAATTCCTGAGTTCAAGTGATCCTCCCACCTTGGCCTCCCAAAGTGCTAGGATTACAGGGGTGAGCCACTGTGCCCAGCCGGAAGTATTTTGTAAAGTCATATTTTTAAACTTTCCTGTTATCTGGGCTTGAAAAAGCCTAGAAATAACAATTATGTGACATTTGCTAACACTCAGAGTATATCTACCACAATACCACCCCTTTCCACAATTATAACTATGTGCTGGCTGTTGTTGCGTCCAAGTATATGAAGTAATAAATAGGCCCCAAGTGCCAAGCAAATGCAAAAGCAAGTAAAGCGTTTTGCCCTGCATGTGGGAACCATCTCTTATGAACTTAACTTTGGTCAAGAGAGACAGTTTGAACTGTTTCTACACTGCGTTTATTAAGACACTCTTTTTATTCTTAAAACCAAGCTATTACTTTGGTTCTTTTATGGAAACTGTGGACAATCAAAACATTTGCAAACTGAAGAGTTTTAGTGCAGTGTTCGTTTCAAGCATGCTTGAAAGAAAGCGTATGAAGACTATTACAACTTTGGAGATTTCAGAGACTGTAAATAATATGCTCAGCATTAGATGCCATGCTGTCCCTCCACTGACATTATTAAGTGTAGGCAAATGTGTAATAAGTGAGAGGAATGCTTGGTAAAGGGCCATGGAGAAGTGGTGAGGAAAAGGGAAAAATTTAGGCCATACTGCTGCTATCATTACTTCCTCAGTGCAAGGCTATTTAATGAGCTTAGCATCCACAGGTTTTTTTTAATAAGGTAATATAGTGTTAAAATTTTGGAAGACATTGGTCTGAATATTGACCTATTTTGGTATGCCATTTCTCATACGATGGTAGAGGGAGGAAGATAAATGAAGGAAAATTTGTTATACCTGTCTCCAGTGTCAGCAGTTTATAGTAGCTAAGACATACAGCCCCTTGTTTTTTTGTTGATCTTTGCTTGTTTTTATGTTGTCCGTTGAGCATAACAGTGTCTGTTCTGTGATGTGCAGGATTTTACTTTAATGGTTATTAGAAGTTTGAAAATGAGTGGTGTTTGGTATTAACCAGCTGTGGCCTTGAGTGATGAAATTCTAAAAATTTGTAGTGTGCTTTCTCAAAAAGCATATGCCTTAACTATTTGGAAATAATCAAACACATAAGGCCAATCTTCAGGCAAAATTGGCTGTAGGTGGCCAGATAAGCATCCAATTCTTGATTCCAAGCATTGCAGCTCAGAGCTTTGATATGCAAATGGGAAATGATTATATTACCAACAATTCCTAAATGAGTAATAAAAAACATTCCTATTTTATTTTGTGTTAAAATATAATAAGAATTAGCACACAAACACAAAGAATGATGTAATTAAAGTTACAGTATTAAAATGAGCAATAACATAAAACATTCCCGTTTCATTTTGCATTCAGATGGAATAAAAATAGGCACACATACACAGTGATGAAATTAAGGTTACATGGATTGAAGGAATTTTAAGGTTTTCAAAGAGTAGCGCATGACAGAAGAGAGAGGCAGTGATCATCACCGTAAATGTTTCCTGCTTAAATTCATTTATTACTTGTTATTTCACATTGTTGCTCTCTCAAATGCCTTAGGAACCTGAAACCTAGAATTCCAAGAATCACAGTAAGATATCTAGGCATTACATCCTTTAGAAAAGAATCAATCATTGACATTTCAGTCAGTTTGAATAAGGCCACTGACACCTGAGAAGACATAATTTATTCCAAAAATGGAAAACTTTTTATCGTTACTGGCAGTGTTAATACCAGTATATTCAGAAAGGACAAGAATAAATTGGATAAAAATGTGTGTGTTCTCTAGTACGTTTTCTTTTTCCTGTATACAAAGATAAAATTTACTATTGAAACTTCTGGTGAATAGGATTTTCAGCACACCCTGTAAAACTTCCAGTAATTGCATTCTACCTTATGCCCATATTCACATGAAATTTTTGATTTAATTCCTTTGATCAAAAATATTTATTTAGAACATTATTGGATGATGCAACAAAATACTTCTTAGGCACAAGTAAATGTTTTTGTTTTCTTCTTCCAGCGTGTATCAGTGTGACTGGATTTTTGTCTTTTATGAAATTGTTTAAATAATATTTTCAAACATTAAACTCATGGATTTCTTCATTTCTTTCCACTTCCAAAAGAATATGGGATCATTATGCCAACTCAGCAGATGTCTAATTTAAATTTCTCTTGCCTTAATTGAAGCCTGTCTCCTCTTCCTCTTGGTTTGCTGGAAAAAGAGAACAGCTGTTGGATATCATGCTTTTACAATAAGTCTCTCTTTAACATTTTGTTTTTCAGTTCCTCTAAAAGCCCCAAGCCCTGAATTTTTCCTCACAGGTCCTATTACTCTTGCTAACTTTGTTGGATGCAATCCTATAGTAACATTATCATTGCCCCACATATGTGGAGCCCCAAATCAGGAAGAGTAGTCTCATAAAGACAGAAATTACAGCAAAAGTATGGTTATCTAGCTCATTTGCATAACCTTGTAGGTAGTTATGATAATAACATGGAGTAAAGGTAAATTTACAGATTCCTTGTGATCTTTTAATTGCTTTTCACAATTTAGTACTTTTGTGTTGCGTATTTTAAAATTAGTTATTCTCATTACCAATGACCTAAATTAAGTTTAACATTTTTCAGATTTTTTTTTTCTTCAAGAGACACATTCTTGCTTTATTGCCCAGGCTGGAGTGCAATGGCTATTCACAGGCACGATCATATCACCAATAACCTCCAACACCACGCTCAGCAAAACGTTTATTCTACTTTAAATTAGGTATCACTTTTGTCAATAAAGGCCAGCTTTGTTTTTCCTTTATATGACAACTTACTTTTCCTTTATATAACTTGACATCATATTCTATTGATTCCCTGAAGTCCTGTGGGAGTCAGGAATATAAAAAGATAATGGCATCTGGAGAATAATTTGATAATGGTAATGTGTATCAACATCATTTTCAACTGGAAACATTACGACACCCTAGTACTTTGGAAGCAATCCCTTTTGTCCTTCTTTACTCTCAGCCTACCAATTATCAGTCTTAGTCAATTTGTATTCATTGATATCAACACTTTTTTATAGTACAATAGTTAAGATAATAAGTTTTAGTTTTACTTCTGGCATTTTTTTATCTCTCTGATGTCTTGGAAAGTTCTGAATGTTCTTAAACCTAAGTCTCTCAATCTATAAAACGGTAAACAACAAAATTGACCGTAACATTAGGGTCAAAACAAAATGGACCATTTAACATCATATTAAATGTGATAATATATTTGAAATACTTCGTAAAATATTTGACACACAATGAGCAGGCAAAAGTATTAATACTAGTGTTGCAATTATATTATTTTTGTTATTATCATCATCCCTTAAGGGGCATCACTACCAAAATAGTTTGCTGTTATACATTATTTGTATCTAATTTGTAGCAAATTATTAATCTTAGTAATATTTTAACGTGACTGCTTTTTAATCCCATCTTGTTTTTATTTGCTTGCTTAATTCTGTTAATGGGTGTTTGCTATTTTCTCCAAAGCATGTTCGTTTGCCCTTGTGTAGGTTTAAAACATTATCTCCAGCTTGTTTTTACATTTTATTTTATGTCACGTTGCATCATTTACCTTTACGTAAATAGTTTGGGTCATTTTTTTGTAATATTGATAATCGTTGGACACAGGGAGAGCATGGTCACCACATAAAATACATAGTACAGGCTCAGTAATGCTTGCAAACTGAGGCTGATAAGTGCACATGGCTTTTTATGCTGTGCTTACTTTGCTTCTAGACAATACCAATAGGCTAGGTATAGCTGGATTCTCCACTAAGAGAGGAGCCAGTTTCCTGACTCCTTGCATATTTACACAGGAGCTATGAGGAGGCACACCTAACCTACAGAGTTGGAAATCTCTGAGCTTTAAAATTAGGTTTAAAGTCTTGCTGCTATGAGAAATGTTTTATATTTGGACACAGATTCCATAGGAAGTTTGTGTAGGTATCACCAGCTGAAGGTCTCTGCTAAGGCACCTCTTTTTATTTCTCTTTAGAAAGAGCTGTAAGGAGTATCCAGTATATACACTGAGTTGTTAATAATGATTGTCAAATGGGAAAATGAGAAATCTTAGTCCTGACATACTTAGGAAAAATTTCCAATATTAGTGTGCCTAAAGGCTCTCCTTGCGAACGCATAACATGCACTTAACTTGTGATCAGTTTTTATAGCTAAATCAACCCTTTTACTTTACATATGCAGAAGTCTAATTACTAATAACACACAATGGAAAACTCAAATAGAATATAGTCTCTTATCAAGAGTTGACTCTATATATTATTGTAGTATTTTGCAATTACATATAATAGTAATTTTAGTGTGTGGTATATGCATGTTTGAATAATATTTCTTATGTTCAAGGCTAATGTTCAGTAACAAGCCAATTAGGTGAAAGTGATTTGCAAAGTATTCCAATTTGCCTTTGTTGCTCTTTCTGTGTTATTACATACCCTCGAACTAGAAACAAACATGATTCTTCCTGTCTTCAAGGAAAGAGAATGCTGTTCAATTTGATTATATTATATTTGATTATTATAAAGGAAAATAGTATAGGTGAGGAAAGCAGGTTAGATATAAATGGTGAAGGATGTGATGCCATAAAAAGGAATTAAAAGTTTACTCTTTAAGAGGATTTGAGCTTAATAAGTAAATTTTCATTTTATAAAACTTAAATTCATTTGAGTTCTTTGTAGATTCTGGATAATAGCCCTTTGTCAGATGAGTAGATTGCAAAAATTTTCTCCCATTCTGTCGGTTGCCTGTTCACTCTGATGGTAGTTTCTTTTG
>NW_012118599.1:1363584-1405679 GCF_000951035.1 Colobus angolensis palliatus
GTGCTGACGAGTTGATGGGTGCAGCACACCAACATGGCACAAGTATACATATGTAACAAACCTGCACGTTATGCACATGTACCCTAGAACTTAGAGTATAATAAAAAACAAAAAAACTTAAATTCACAAAATTAATTTATACTTATTTTAGAAAATATAGATGACAGATAAAAGTTTGCAGACAAAATTTTAAGCAGTCATTAATTTTAAAGGGTAATAGAGATTAGTTTATTTCTTTTTGCTATCTTTTCTGTAAATGCATTTTTAAACATAATTGAATGTATGCAGATTAAAAAAATTAAGATCAGTTATTGATATTTGAAAAAATAATGCATTCTCAAGAATTAAAATTTAGAAGGTAAAAAAGGATAGATACTGAAAATCTTCCTCTGTCCCCTGGTTCCCTGTTCCTCTTCCCAGAGGTAATCAGTATTATCAGTTTATGCACCCTTCCGGGCTAATCAGGAGCATATGAACACACAAACACATATCCACTAAAAACACATACCATACCCTCTAGGCTAGCATATTCTTCACTTTCTTTTGTATTATATCTTTTTCAACCAACAATGTATCTAAAAATTATATTAGTTATGTAATATTCATAATATATTTCATTATACTATGTTTTGTAATTATTTAAGCAATATCCTAATAATGGACTGTATCAACCAGAAGAAGAAGATATGGCTGCCGTCAAAAAAAAAAAAAAAAATCCTCAAGTTTCAGCAGATTATACAATAAAAGGTTAATTTTCATCCATGCTGCCTGTCCATTGTTGGTTTCCTAGGTACCTAACCACATAGTTCTTTCTCAACGGATCAAGCTGATAGAACCTCCAACATTTAAATATGAATAAACAAAAAATCTCAAGTTTAAGTTTTCATATGTCTTTGCTGGTTTTCTACCAGTTGTATCTACTACTAGGAGAGGAGTGAGGAGTGTTGAAGTCTCCAACTAAAATCTCATATTGTCCTTTCAGTTCTGTTAGTTTCGCTTCATGTAAAAACTCTTGTTAGAGGTTGTATTAGTTGTTTTTTTTTTTTTGCAGTGTAACAAATTATCACGACCTCAATGGCCTTAAGTGACTTCCATTTATTACCTCACAATTCTGTAAGTCAGATGTCCGGGTGGTTTTTATTGGGTCCCAGAGAGCAATGGCATGTAAAGTCCTTTTCATGCTTCAAATCTCTCTGACTAATCCCACCAGTCAGAGAAAACTTTCTGCTTTAAACTCAACACAATTGAAACATTTCTTTTACCAAGGAACATAACATATTCATAGGAGTGGTATTTCATCCTATTCACAGCTTCAGCCCATACTCAAAGGAAGGCAGATTATACAAAGGCAAAAGGTCAAGGATCGTTCTTCGAATTTCACTTATCAGAAGTGAATACACATTTGAAATGGATCCTTTTGTCATTGTGTAATTTTCCTTTTCATTCCTGGTAATTTTCTTTTCTCTAAGGCCTATATTGTCTGGTATTAATATAGCTGCTATAGCTTTTTTTGATTTCCTTTACTTTTAATCTGTTCTTATCATTATATTTGAAGTGAGTTTTTGGGTGACAACACCTGGTTGGGTCATGCTTTTTATTCACCAATAATCTCTGTTGCAATTTATTTGTTTAGATTATTTACATATAATGCAATTACTGATGTTGCAATTACATACAATGCAATTATTTATTAGCAAACCATTGTATTATTTACTTTCTGTTGGTTCCTACTTTTTTATGTTTCCCCTTTTCTGCCTTCTTTTGCCTTATTCCATTTTAATTTATCTAGTGTAATTTTCACAATTTATCTTTTTACAATGTTTTGTAGTGGTTGCCCTAGGGATTATAAATACATACTAAACTATTCACGGTCTATTAAGAATTTGTATTTTATTTTAGCTCTTCCTAAGCCGGCGCCCGGCAAGTTCTCCCAGGAGAAGGCCATGTTCAGTTCGAGCGCCAAGATCGTGAAGTCCAGTGGGGAGTTCGAATCCGGCATCTCCCAGGCTCTTCTGGAGCTGGAGATGAACTCGGAACTCAAGGCTCAGCTCAGGGAGCTGAATATTACGGCAGCTAAGGAAATTGAAGTTGGTGGTGGTCGGAAAGGTATCATTATCTTTGTTCCTGTTCGTCAACTGAAATCTTTCCAGGAAATCCAAGTCCGGCTAGTACGCGAATTGGAGAAAAAGTTCAGTGGGAAGCATGTTGTCTTTATCGCTCAGAGGAGAATTCTGCCTAAGCCAACTCGACAAAGTCGTACAAAAAAAAAAAACAAAAAAAACACAAAAGCGTCCTAGGAGCCGTACTCTGACAGCTGTGCACCATGTCATCCTTGAGGACTTGGTCTTCCCAAGCGAAATTGTGGGCAAGAGAATCCGCGTGAAACTAGATGGCAGCTGGCTCATAAAGGTCCATTTGGACAAAGCACAGCAGAACAATGTGGAACACAAGGTTGAAACTTCTTCTGGTGTCTATAAGAAGCTCACGGGCAAGGATGTTAATTTTGAATTCCCAGAGTTTCAATTGTAAACAAAAGTGACTAAATAAAATATATATTCACAGTTAAAAAAAAAAAAAAAGAATTTGTATTTTACCACTTCAGTAGGAATATGGAAACATAACTATATAAATTCCTTTACATTCTCCCTTTGTGATGTAGGTGTCTTGTTCATTACATCTACATATATTGAAAATCCTAACAATGTTATGTTCTTTGTTTTCAAGCATGGAATATACTTAATAGACCTCAAATGTAATAAAAATGTAACATAACTCAGATGTTGACCATTTTGTTGTTATTTGTTTATTCATGGTATTTTCTTCTGGTATAATGTATAATTTCTGTTCTGTCTGAAGTACATTTTAAACAATTTTTTATTAAATGGCAGGCCTGCTGGCATTGAATTATTTTAGTTTTCCTTCATCTGAGAATATCTTTATTTCTCTTTCATTATGGAAGGATATTTTTGTTGGAGATAGAATTCTGGAATGACGGTTCTCTTTCCACACTGAAGAAAAATATGTTGTGACACCTGTCTGATCTCCATGGCTTATAATAAGAAATCCATAGTCATTCTCATATTTCTGCTCCTGTAGGTAATGTGTCTTTTTTAGTGTGTGACCATTTTCAAGAATTTTTCTTCGTATATAGTTTTCAGTATTGTCATTATGATGAATCTGAATCTGAATTTCTTAGGATTGATTCTATTTGTAATTTACTTAACTTCCTAAATCTATGGTCTTATGTTTTCCACCAAATTTAGAACGTTTTTAGCTGTTACTTTTTCACATTTTTAAACCTCTAGATTCTGACCTCTCCTGGGACTTCAACGACATCATTGTTAAATATTTACTGTTGCTCCACATTTCCTTGAAGCTCTGTTCATTTTTTAAAAATATTTTTTCTACCTTTTAAGATTAGTCAATGTCTATTGATCTACCTTCAAGTTTTTTGGCTCTTTCCTCTGTGATTTTCATTCTGCTTTTTAATCTATCCAGTGAGCTTTTAATCTGGGTTACTGAATTTTTCAGCTCAGAAACTTCCATTTGATTCTTCTTTGTCTCTTTTATTTATTTGCGGATACTTCGTATCTTAGTATTTGTTTCAAGACTTTGTGATGGCTTTTTTGAACATTCTTGTAAAAGGTATTTTAAAGCCTTTTGCGTCTGTGTTGGTGTCTTTGCTGTCTATTGATTGTATTTTACCATGTCATTTTAGATTATTTTTTCTTCATAATCCAAGTAATTTTGGATTATATACTGGGCATTTTGAATATTGTGGGACTGACTCTTGTTTAAATCTCATAGAGAAAGTTGATGTTTTTTGGTTCAGTAGGCAATTGACTGGTTTGGCTCAGACTACATGTATCAACCCATCTTTTGTAAGCTATTTCCAAAGTCAGTTTAATTTCCAAAGTTGTTGCAATGTTATTCAAATTTGTTTTATGTGTACATCATTCACTGTTCCATGTGGGACCTGAAAGGAAATTGATCCATTAACTCAGTTGGCAAACCTTTTGTATACTACTAATGATAGATCCAGGCATGCTCAGGTTGACAGTGACTCCAGGAGTTAATGAAACATTTCACTTTTTTTTTTCCTTCCTTCTCTACTGTTTTCTTGGAACTTTCTGGTTTCCACAGGCTCTAGTTTTTGGTTCTTTGGCCAGAAATTGTCCACTTCTATTATTGTGCCAAGTCTGAGGCCATGTGGTAGGAGGACAGGGAGAAGAGGAAAAAAGCAATGGATTTGTCCTCACCCTTTTGAAGACACAGCTCTACCAAATGGAAAGGAAGGTTTCCCTCCCTGGAGTTGTATACCCTACTGATTCCTGTTGCTGGCCACTACTGCTACTGCTGCTGTGGTACCAATGAATTGCCTGGGGGATAAGTCATGAGCAAATACAGAAAAAATGGAAGAAAAATAACCACTTGGCTGATTTCCTCTACTTTCTCTGAGATCTGGCAGTTTCCTTCCCTGTTCCCTGAGCCAGGCTTCTCTTAAAGCTCATTCTTTACCACAATGTTCACTTTTGGGTTTTTGGCTGCCTTGAGTTCAGGTCAAGGATACTAAAGGGAAAAAATGTAAACTTGCACAGGCTTAGTGATGATTAGAATTTTGGTATCTTTTCTTTATCCACATATTGCTATTTTCTTTTCAGACTCCTCATAGTCCAGTACATTCAATCTGCCTAAGTTTTATAGTTACGTAAAGTGAGAAAGACGGGATGGGATGAGATGTGTTTACTTTATTTTACCCAGAACCAGAGCCCCTAACTTAGAATTCTTAAACATAAGCAACAGAAGCTGACTCTGGTTGCTAAAGAAGAAAAGCTTTTAAAAGGTTATTGGGTAATTTCCAGAAGTTTTGAGAGTGTTAAGAACTAGCCAGAAAGCTATATTTTAGGGACAATTCTGTTAACCCTGTCACAGATCCTGCTGGATCAGGGAACACCTGCTACAAGAACAAAGCTGGCATTTACCAGAAACTCAGCTTTCTCACAACAGCCACACCATCAGCAGTGAGTCTATCTCCGAAGCCAGAACTCAAACAAACATTCATTTTAGCCTGAAATGCCTTCTTACTGAAGTCACTCACATCTAAATCAAAGTCTCTCATAGGTGAGTTTAATTTGTGCAATCCAAGTCATATACTTATATTTTTAACACTGAAAGTGTGGCATAGAAGTGAGTTCTATGGGTTCTACCTCATGGAGGAAAATTCCCAAGCATAGTCAGGGTATTCAAAAGGTATTGGGCAACCAAGAAACAAAAAACATAAAACAACATAAAAAACAAAAACATTAAAAAAATCTGTTGCATTTAGAGTATATTGTATAAGAAATGTCAGTCCTGATTTATTTACTAATAATATGTGATCTATTACGCTAGGAAAAGCATTCATTTGTTCGTATACATAGAAAGTTCAGTAAAATTAACCGGTATATTTACGTGTTTTTATTGTGGCATTGAACATTGGTAGATAAGGAAAATATTTTATAGATAATGTTCTCTCTAGTTGTGCTTAGAATTTATCATGTTATATACATTTCCTTTTTATGATTCTGTGCTATAAACAAAGAACTACCACCAAAAACAAAGCACAAACTGGCTTATTTTTGTCTTAATGTGTAGAGTACAGAACACAGAGTACAGAAAAAGCCTCCTTTGTATTGTTTCTTGTCACTTACTAGCTGAGTAGGCTTGGATAAATTACTTAGCTTCTCTGCAACCAGGATTCTTATCTTTGAAATGAGGGTGATAATATCTGTTCCAATCCTATAGAATTACTGAGAGGATTAAATGAGGTAAATGTAAACACTGGTACATAGTAAACACTTGGTAACTTCAGCTATGCTTAGTATTATTAATTTTTTAATATGTCAATAAAATAAAGTCATTTATTTTTGCCCTCTAAGATAATCAAAAGTATCTTCAATGTGGAGTAGAATGAAAATTAGTTGTTACAACTAGTGAATATTTTGTGATTTGTGATGCAATCTTTGCAAGAGATTCGTAAATTAAAGGACTTCTCAATGCTAAATATTGTCCACCTTCTTGTATGTGATGGACTTAGAGGGTAATTAGAATCTGGGATATCTCTACTAGAAACCCACTTACGCTTCTTTTCAAACATAAGATACAATGCTCTTCAAAGTTAAGAAGGCCGGGCAAAGGTCAATGGAAACTCATGACTTTTATAACCTAGTCTGTTTAAGAACATGATGTGCAGGAGCCCAAACTTTTGAAAAAAAAACTAAAAGATTGTGAATGTTTCTTGGCTTCTACGTATGATGTTGTAAAAGAGACTCAACTGCAATGTCTTTCGGTACTCTCCTCCCATGTCTGGTTAAGGGATGTTCCATGCAGTTTTGGCAGATGATGTGTCCAAAAATTTTGAAATGTTTAACTGGCACAGCTTTCTAAACTGGCTGCTACCCATGCAGTAGGATTTGTTTCCTTTTGGTATAAATCAAACATTTAAGATGATAGCTCAGAGAAAATAATTTGAGTTTTATTGCTTTGGAAAGAATATTTGTGTGAGTCCTTCATGCTCTGTTAGCTAGAAAATATTAGAGTAAAATAAATGAGTCCTGCTATGAATCTATGATAATTTGTGGCCTGGTCTCTCATAATAAAAAAATAAAAACTCTAATCTTTACAAGGCTTTAACATGTAATATTAGATGCAATAACATGTAATTTTTTTTTCTTTGACATGGCAAGGAGTGGGAAAGAAAATATAACTGCTTTTGCTTAAGGTCATTGCCTACCCTGACTTTAACTCGGGCACTTCACAAAGTACAGTAACTGATTTCTGAAACTTGAGTGGATAAAAATGTGGTTTTCCTTGAAGAGGGTTAACTGATTACTGAGTACCCTGTGGGTTAATTCTTGAAATGGGAGACTGTTTCTGGCATATAGTCCTGTTTAGTTAATGCTGTTTCTAAGCTCTATTTATAAAATTATTTGCATGGCTGGATCATGCTGGTTCCATTACTTTTTAGCATACAATTGGGACTTTAGTGTCCACGCTTGATTCAGAACCAAAAAAAAGAGGGTTTATAGAAGTACATTCCTGTAGGGGAAAAGCTTGTGAGCTGAAAAGTTATGAGCATAGGGATTCCTCTCCTCTGCCTCTCTCTGTTACTTCATTCTCAGAAGCTTATGTTCTAGTCAAGGGAACCATAGTTTTTTTTTATGGTTATTGTGAGACAATATGTGGCCCTTCCTGTAGGTTTCAGTTGTATAACTAATAATTCATCAATTTGTCCAACTTTATAGTAGGTATATCATTTTATCTTTATTATATAACATAACTTAGAGTTCAGAAAAATAAATGTTTCAATGAGACGTTTCATCTACTTATCTTGAGAAATTTTAGAATAGACTGTATTGAGGACTTTCAGCAATAATTTAAATAATTTCCTCGTGTAACTAGCTCAGTTAACATAAAGGTATGTATTTTGTACCATAGCAGAGATTTGAGACAGATGACTTTGCAGTAATGTTTTAATTCCAGTTAAAAGCCCAAGAGAATTTTCCAACAAGAATAAAAAGAAAGGCTTGGGCTGGCCTTGGGTAAAGAAGCAATTTCAACAGCTGGACAGTTGTGGGGTGGGGAAGGAGGCAGATAAGGTACATAGTGAAACTACCAAGAGAGGGAGTACCACTTGTTTCAGCATTGGAATATCTTCCTAATCTTATATTCCCCAATCAACTGTAAACATAAAAGAACAGCCTAATTAAGAAAATGTGTGCACTTAAATTACCTTGTGGCTTCCCTGATGAATGAAAACTTATAAATGACTCAACAAGGGAGTGTATTGCTACTTTATAGTCACACCCTTATTTGGGATAAAATAACATTATGTAACTTGATTATCTATTGTAGTCTTCAGAATCTACTTTAAAATATACTTGCCTGCCCACCAATGACAACAGAAAGTTTGCCCATGAAGATAATTTCAAAATTTTCTTGCTTTATTGAGATACATGTCTATCCTGTTAACATAAACATATAAAAATACATAGGTTGTAGGCATATTCTAAGCAGGGAGGGGAAATAATTCCTATTCCTTAGTAATTTTACTCTTGTATAAACTCCTTCTCCTTGAATATGTGCTGAACCTGTTGACTCACTTCTAATAAATTGTACAGGGTAGAAGTGATGGTATACTGCTTCCGAGTTTGGCTCATAAAGAGATCATGAATTTTCCTGGTCTCTCCCTTTCTTTTTCTTTCTCTCTCTCCCTACCTCACTCTCACTCTATGTCTGATCCCTCATTCTAGGAGAGGCCAGCCGCCATGTAGTGAGGATTTGCCATATGTGTGAAGAGGCCAAAGGAGCAAAGGACTGAGGGCTGCCAATGATTGTGTGAGTGAGCTTGGAAGTGTATCCTTTAGCCCTAGCAAAGTTTCAAGATGACTGCAGCCTGACTAACAAATTGAATGCATCTCATGAGAGACCTTGAGCCAAAGGCACTCAGCTAAGCCTTGTCCGGATTCCTGACCCATAGAAATTGTTAAATAATAAATGTTTATTGTTTTAAGGCCCTAAGTGTTGAGAAAGTTGGCTACAAAGTAATAGATAGCTAAATCAAAATACTTAACTTTGACTTTAAAAATATGAATAGGATTTTACTTTATAGACATAGTTTTAATAGCATTTTTACTAAGGCATACATATATTATTAATCTCTGTATACATATGAAAATTGTACAGGGTAGAATTTCATATCCAGTCAAACTAAGCTTCCTCAACAAGGGAGAACTAAGATCTTTTTCAGATAAGCAAATAGTAAGGCAGTTTATTACTACCAGACCTGCCTTACAAGTGATCTTGCAAGGAGCACTAAATATGGAAAGACCATTACCAGCCAATACAGTAACATACTTAAATACACAGAACACTGACACTATGAAGCACCCACACAAACAAGCTCGCATAGTAACCAGTTAATAAAACAACAGAGTCAAACCCATACATATCAATACTAACCTTGAATGTGAATAGGCTACATGCCCCATTTAAAAGGCACAGAATGACAGGCTGCATAAAAAAGCAAGACCCAATGGTATGCTGTCTTCAAGAGACCCATCTCACATGCAATGACATGCATAGGCTCAAAATAAAGAAATAAAGAATAACCTACCAAGCAAATAGAAATCAGAAAAATAGCAGAGATTGCAGTCGTAATTTAAGATAAAGCAGACTTTAAACCAACAAAGATCTAAACAGACAAAGAAGGGCATTATATAATGGTAAAGGGTTCAATTCAGCAAGAAGACCTAACTATCCTAAATATGTATACCCAACACAGGAGCACCTAGATTCATAAAGCAAGTTCTCAGAGCTCTACAAAGAGACTTAGACTCCTACACAATAATAGTGAGAGACATCAACACTCCACTGACAGCAGTAGATCTCACTGAGGTAGAAAATTCACAAAAATATTCAGGACCTGAACCCAACATTGAACCAAATGGATCTGATAGAACTCTATAGAACTCTCCACCTAAAACAATAGAATATGCATTCCTCTGATCACCACATGGCACATACTCTAAAATCAACCACACATTGGATGTAAAGCAATCATCATCAAATGCAAAAGAACTATAATTGTACCAAACACCACAGAGCAAAAAAAATGTAAATCAATACTAAAAGAATTTTCTCAAAAATATGCAATTACATGGAAATTAAACAATGTGCTCCTGATTGACTTTTGGGTAAATAATGGAATTAAGGTAGAAATTAAGAAGGCCTTTGAAACTAATGAGAACAAAGATATAACATACCAGAATCTCTGGGTTGCCCCTAAGACAGTGTTAAGAGGGAAATTCATAGCACTATATACCCACATCAAAAAGTTAGAAATATCTCAAATTGACAACCGAACATTGCAACTAAAATAACTAGAGAAGCAAAAGCAAATCAACCCCCAAACTAGCAGAGGACAAAAAATAACCAAAATCAGAGCTGAACTGAAGGAGACTGAGAAACAAAAAAACCATTAAAATGATTAATGAGTTCAGGAGTATGAGTTTTTTTTAAAAAAAATTAATAAGATAAATCCCTAGCTAGTTTAATAAAAAAGAAAAGAGGGAAGAGGCAAAAAAACACAACCAGAAACAACAAAGAGTTTATTACCACTGATTCCACAGAAATAACAACCATCGGAGACTACTGTGAACATCTCTATGTACACAAACTAGAAAACCTAGAAGAGATAGATAAATTCATGGACACCTATACCTTCCTAATATTGTACAGAAAAATATTGATTCCCTGAATAGACCAATAATTAGCTCTGAAATTTAATCAATAATAAATAGCCTAACAACAACAACAACAACAACAAAATCCAGGATCAGATGGATTCACAGCCAAATTCTACCAGATGTACAAAGAAAAGCTGGTACCATTCCTACTGAAACTATCACAAAACAACCGAGGAGGAGAGACTCCTCCCTAACTCATTCTATGAGGCCATCGTCATCCTGATACCAAAACCTGGCAATGACACAACAATACAAGAAATTTTCAAGTCAATATCCTTGATGAACTTTGATGTAAAAAATTTCAACCACAATTTTTGCAAACTAAATTCAGCAGCACATCAAAAAGCTACTCTACCATGATCAAATAGACTTTATCCCTGGGATGCAAGGTCAGTTCAACATACACAAATCAATAAATGTGATCCTTCACATAAACAGAACTAAAAACAAGAAACGCATGATAATCTCAATGGACTCAGAAAAGACTTTCAATGAAATTCAACAGTCCTCATATTAAAAACTTGCAGTAAACTAGCATTGAAGGATTATATCTTAAAATAATGAGTCATCAATGAAAAACCCACAACCAATATCAAACTGAACGGGCAAAAGCTGGAAGAATTCCCTTGAAAACCAGCACAAGACAAGGATGCCCTTTCTTACTACACCTATTTAGCATAATATCGGGAATCCTAGCCAGAGTAATCAGCTAAGAAAAAAAAAATGAAGGCATCCAAAAGGGAAGAAAGGAAGCCAAACTATCCCTGTTTCAAGACAATATGATTCTATATCTGGAAAACCTCATGGTCTCAACCCCAAAGCTCCTTCAGCTGATAAACAACTTCAGCAAAGTTTCAGGATGCAAAATCAACATATGAAAATCATTAGCATTTTTATATACCAACAACAGCCAAGAGACATTCACAATTGCCACAAAAAGAATAAAATACCTAGGAATGCAGCTAATCAGGGAGGTGAGAGATCTCTACAAGAAGAACTACAAACCACTGCTCAAAGAAATCAGAGATTACACAAACAAATGGAAAAACAATTCACGCTCATGGATAGTAAGAATCAATATTATGAAAATGGCCATACTGCCCAAGGTAATTTACAGATTCAATGCTATTCCTATCAAACTAGCAATGATATTCTTCACAGAACTAGAATAAAAAACTTCTTAAAAATTCATGTGAAACCCAAGAGTTCAAATAGCCAAGGCAATCCTAAGCAAATAGAATAAGGCTGGAGGCATTGTGCTATATGACTTTAAACTATACTACAGGGTTACAGTAACCAAAACAGCATGGTACTGATACAAAAACAGATATGTATACCAATTAAACAGAATAGAGAGCCCAGACATAAGGCCCCACACCTACAATCATCTGAACTTCAACAAAGCTGACAAAAACAAGCACTGGGAAAAGAACTCCCTATTCAATGAATGATGCTGGGATACTTGGCTAGCCGTATGCAGAAGACTGAAACTGTATCCCTTCTTTACACCATATACAAAATTAAACTCAAGATGGATTGAAGACTTAAATGTAAAACCCAAAACTATAAAAACTCTGAAGGACAATCTGGGCAATAGACTTCTAGAAATAGGAACTAGCAACAATTTCATGATGAAGATGCAAAAAGCAATCACAAAAAAAGTGAAAGTTAACAAATAGGATCCAATTAAACTTAAGAGAATCTGCACAGCAAAAGAAACTATCAACAGAGTAAATAGACAACCTACAGAGTGAGCAAAAATATTTGCAAACTATGCATCTGACTAAGGTTTACTATCCAGCATCTATAGGGAACTTAAATATACAAGAATAAAAATAACCTCATTAAAAAGTGGGCAAAAGACACAAACAGACCCTTTTCAAAAGAAGAGATTCATGAGGTCAACAAGCAAATGAAAAATAGCTCAATATCACTGATCATTAGGGAAAATCAAAATCGCAATGAGATATCTCACACCAGTCAGAATGACTGCTATTAAAAAGTCAAAAAATAACAGATGCTGGCAAGGTTGAGGAGAAAAATGAATGCTTATACTCCATTGGTGGTAGTGTAAATTAGTTCAATCATTGTGGAAAGCAATGTGGCAATTCTTCAAAGGGCTAAAAACAAAACCATCATTTACCCACCAATCCCATTACTGGGTATATACCCATAGGAATATAAGTCATTCTACCACAAGGACACATGGACATGTTTGTTCATTGCAACATTATTTACAATAGCAAAGACATGGAATCAACCTAAATGTCCATCAGTGATAGACTGAATAAAGGAAATACGGTACATATACACTATGGAATACTTCACAGACATGAAAAAGAATGAGATCATGCCCTTCACAGGTACATGGATAGAGTTGTAGGCCATCATTCTTAGCCAACAAACACAGGAACAGAAAACCAAATACGACATGTTTTCATTTATAAGTGGAAGGTAAATGATGAGAACACACAGAAATAAAGTGGGGAGAAACAGACACTAGGGCTAATTGAGAGTGGAAGGTGGGAGGAGGGAGAAGAACAGAAAAAATAATTATGGGGTACTAGGCTTAGTACCCGGGTGACAAAATACTCTGCACAAAAAAACCCTGTGATGTGAGTTTACTTGTATAACAAACCTGCATATTTACCCATGAAAGTAAAATAAAAGTTACATAAAATGATTGTACCTGGCTTTTCCCTGTCTTTCTGAAACCATAGACAGAGTCTGGAAAACACTAAATATTAGCCAGTAAGGCAGGGGTGTGAGGTGCATAAATTAGATAATTCAGCTCACAGACCAATTATTGAGTTGACTCTCTCCCGAATTTGAAGACGATCTAGCCAGGATAAAAACACTGAAGGAGGTATTTATTTTAGTAGTATAATTATCCCTCTATCCCATTGGAAACCTCTCTCTCATTGGACACCTCTATCTCATTGGACTTCCACTCTGTGGAAGTAGTGAATTCAATGAATCCCAAACTTCTGTAGTTTTCTGGCATGTGTTCAGAGTGTTGATATGTCGAAAATACAAGAAGATTTATAACTGATCTTGCAGCTACAGTGTAGACTGACATTTCAAGTGGGAAATACTTTGGTAACTTTATGTTTAGAGGATATGATAGGGTAATTTCCTCTCGGTTGTATTCAGGAAGGAATAACTTAGTGCTGAACACAGCATAAAGTGAAGAACAAAGATACATGTCTGTAGAACTTCAGGATAAATAGAAATAAATGAACACATCAGAAAACATGAGAATTTTAAACATATAATTAAGCCAATGAAAAATTATACTTTACATACACCTCTTGAACAGTAAAAGGAAAAGTATGATAGATATGAGAAGTCTAGAAAAATCACCTTATTCTAATTGCATTTCCTTCCTTCAGTTGCGTGACAGCTAGCAATTAAGCAATTATGCCAGTTATTTTCTTTTGACATTCATTTTGACATTTAAGACACATGTTTCTGATTCCATCTCTGCAGGGCAATTTGTCCTTCAGGGAGACAAAGAGTGAGAAGGGTGAAATAAATTTTAATTTTCAACCCAGAGAATCTTTGAGACTATACCCAATGGAGTCATAAACGATTTTAGTTAGGGCCCATGTTATATATTCTACTGAATTATGCATCTAACAAAAAATTATTGCTCTTTCCAGCCTTAATTTTCTGGGGTTTTTTGCTTGTATTCTCTCTCTCAGGGAATGACATCTCTGTCCACTCAATTGCATAAGCTAAAAACCTAGGAGTAACCCTTGATCTTTCTCTCTCTCTTGTTACCTATATCCACCCATATATGATATGGTATTTCTCATAAATATCCATTGCCTGTGTCTCCTTCTCTTCATTTTGTGGTAACATTATGCTAAATCAACCATTAACTTCTACTTAGATTGCTAACATGGCCTTTTAATTTGTCTACATATACAGACTCTGCCCCCTCTTTCAGTTCATTCTCCACACTGAAGTCAGAATGATCTTCACATATTTCATAGAGGATCCTCTGATGCCCCAGTCTGGGTCACTGTGCTTTGATATTGTATCCTAGAATATGCTTGTTTCTTCATAGTACCTACAAAGTTTATAATTATACTTTGCTTAGTGAGTTATTTGTTCAAGTCTCTCTTCTTCTTTGAATTATTCAACTCTATGAAAATACAGAACATCTATTTTTGCTTATCATTTATTACCAGAAAATATCCCAATACCTAACAAAAGTATTTGTTGAATAAAGAAATGATTTTGCTATATACCGTGTTCACTCCCTATGGTAGATTATTGAAATAAAGAGGTTTTATATATTTTTGTTGTCATTATTGTTGGGTTCCCCATATCCATTAACCTTCTTTAGATATATGTATCCCACATACCCATAATACTACAACGCTTCTCAAATCTCAGCCCATGGGGTTTGCAGAGGAATGACTCTATTTCTGTGCCCACGTGACAGAAGCCCAAGCCCCACAACACATTCCCATCTCACTCCCAATGGTATTTGCGTTGGGTTGGGGGTAGAGGATGTTGTTTCAGGTTTGGGCACATTATTCAATTTAGGATCAGAGATGATATTTTTGTTGGGAGTATTAGCAAAAGAGAGCAACCATTTTATGTAGAATTTAACCTAAGACATTGAAACAGAATTTGCCTGGGGTTCTACTTGGAAGTGAGAATAGACTGTCAAGGTGGAAGGCCGACAAAGAGAGAAGATTAAGTCCAGATGGCATTTTGATCCATAAAAATCTCATCTATTATCAAGTCCTATCAATCCTCTCTCAAATCAATCTTTTATCCTCAGCTCTGTAAATGAGAGCTCAAGAATTTTAGAATTTTTATTAATTCCCCTCGTCACAAATCCTACACTTTTTAAAAAAAACTTTTATTTAAGTTCATGGTATAAATGCAGGCTTGTTACATAAGCAAACTTGTGTCATGGGGGTTTGTTGTACAGATTATTTCATCATCCAGGTATTAAGCCCATTAGTTATTTTTCCTTATCCTCCCCCTCCTCCCACCCTCCACTCTCCAAAAGGCCCCAGTGTGTGTTGTTCCTCTCTATGTGTCCATGTGTTCTCATCATTGGTTCCCACTTATAGGTTAGAATATGCAGTATCTGGTTTTCTATTCCTGTATGAGTTTGCTAAGGATAATGGTGTCCAGCTCCACCCATGTTTCTGGAAAGGATATGATCTTGTTCTTTTTTAATGGCTGCATAGTATTCCATGGTGTATATGCACCTCATTTTCTTTAACCAGTCTATCATTGATGGGCATTTAGGTTGATTCCATATTTTGCTATTGTGAATAGTGCTACAATGGACATGACTTCAAACTATACTATAGAGCTACAGTAACCAAAACAGCATGGTACTGGTACAAAAACAGACATGTAGACCAATGGAACAAAATAGAGAATTCAGAAATAAAATCACACACTTAAAAATTCTCTGATATTCGACAAACCTGACAAAAACAAGCAATGGAGAAAGGATTCCCTAGTCAATAAATGGTGCTGGGCTAACTGGCTAGCCATATGTGGAAGATTGAAACTGGACCCTTTCCTTATACAATACACAAAAAATAAGGCAGATTAAACACTTAAATGTAAAATCCAAAACTATATAAACCCTAGAAGACAACCTAGGTAATACCATTTAGGACATAGGTACAGGCAAAGCTTTCATCATGAAAACACCAAAAGCAATTGCAACAAAAGCAAAAATTGACAAAATGGGATCTCGTTAAATTAAAGTGCTTCTGCACAGCAAAAGCAAACTATGAACAGACTGAAAAGACAACCTACAGAATGAGTTTTGCAAACTATGCATCTGACAAAGGTCTAATATCCAGCATCTATAAGGAACTTAAACAAATTTATAGAAAAAAACCAACAAACAACCCATAAAAAGTGGGCAAAGTACATCCTACACTTTATATCTATTTCATCAGCAAATTCTGTGGTCTCTTCTTTCACAATACATTCAGAATCTGATCACTTCTCACCACTGCCACAAGTAATACAGTGTCAAATTAGCCATTTTTCTTTACCCAGATTTTTGCAATAAAAATTTAACTGGTGTCCCTTCATCAACGTTCACCCATTGCCCTCTAGTCCTTTTCTCAACACAGAAAAGTCAGCAGTCTTTGAAATCATATTGTGTTATTACTATGTTTAGAAACTTTCAATGGATAAACTGCTTGTTTTAGGGGAAAAAAAGAAACCTTCAATAGTTTAACACAACAATAGTTTATTTCTTAGTGTACCACAATTGATACACAGTGTATCACTGTGGTGTTTCAGAGACCCAGTTTCCTTCTTTGTTGTGGCTCCACTACCCCACAGAGACTCCATGTCTTTCCACTGGGTCTTCTGGATCTGGCTGGCAGACGGATAAAAAGAGAGATATCAAGGAGTGGAGGGAAGTACACAAGATGTTTATGTGGCCAGGTCTGTGAATGGTGCCTATAATTTCCACCTGGTAAGTTAGTTAGTTATATGCTTAGCTGTGTGATCAGGAAGAAAAATAAAAAGATAGATATTGATGAACACATTGTCTTTTCACAATTGTTTCCTATAATTCTGAGAGTGTAGTCTAAAATTTTCACCATAATCCATAAAGTCAGATCTGGAGAAACTTAGGGTTATGTTAGGAGGAGGGTATGGTAAAACATATCTAGATTTCTGACTTGTGAAATGAGTTAAGTAATGATGTTATTCAGTGAGGTAGGAGGGACATCTTTGGAAATGAAACTTTTTGAATATATTAAAGTTGAGATTCTAATGAGATATTGAAAAAAATTCCCAGTAGGAAGTTGGGTTTCTAAATGGTAAGTTTAGTAGAGAGATCTTGGATAGATATATTATTTTGGAATTATCAATATGTGCATATGAATGGAAATCAAGAGAATATATGAGACTACCTTGGGAGATTAAGAAGAAATGATCTCTAGAAATGAACTCAGCAAATATCAAGGGATGATCAATGTGTAACCAGGAGAGAGTTCAAATAGAAATTAAATTAGGAGAGGGTAATATATAGGAGTAGATGTTTCTGATAAGAAGAAATTGTTAAATATTTCAAATGTTCTCACCTAATGAGGTCACCTAAGATAACAATTAAAAGTAATTCAATAATTTAGCAAAGATAAGCTGTAGAAAACTTTGCCAAGACCATAGTATAAAGAAGTGTTGGTAAGTATGAAGGTGTTTGACAGATTTAGTGAACTGAGGAATAAATGTGGGTAATTAAGTGGAGAAAGAGTCAATACATATTTCATTTGATATGTTAGGGTGGTATTTGTAATGAAATTTGAGATGGAGGCAGGATATCTATCTATCTATCTATCTATCTATCTATCTATCTATCTATCTATCTATCTATCTATCTGCCAACCAATCTACCTACCTACCTATCCATCTATCTCTCTATCATCTATTTATCATTGTAAAGAAATACTGCAACATATTTAAATGTTGATGGGAAGAATCCAGTAGAAATGTAAATTATAAAAGAGAGGACACAGAGCCATAGTATACGTGAGGGGATTTACATTAAAATAAGGAGTTCTATCTAATTGTAACAGGAGGGGGATGGAGGTTGGGGGAAATAATACATATGTATTAAGGTAAGTGAATAGGTTTGGTGAGTAAATTGATGTAACTTTTCACTGGTAGAATATATTTTCTCTAGTAAGTAGAAGAAAAGTCTATCTACTAAAGTAAAATAAGTAGAAAGATCAGAGATTTGATAAAAGTAGAGTAGGTTGAAAATACATTGTAGAGAATTGTGAACATAGCTTATTTGGGAAATCGAGAAATACTAATCAGCAGAATTGAGGACTCAATTTAGGCTGGAGAAAAGAAATTAATAATATGGCTAATCTATGTGGTTTAAAATTTTCTCCAACAGTGCTCAGTGCCTGTATGTGTAGGTGCAAGAGAAATTCACCACTTGAATCATGACTGGGTTTTTTGAATGGATCATTGCAAGGCCACAGAACACCTCATTTAAGGTTATGAGGAGGAGAGTTGATTACATGATTTAACTACAGAGTCTAAAGTGAATATTGTAAGAAATGAATCCTGGAAAGGGTTGACAGAGAAGAAGAAATTTGATAAAGTGATATGTGCAAGCTGAAGGATGAGAAGTTGTGATGACCAATATAATGTTTCAATGTAATATTTCAGAGATGAGCTATCCTGCTGTTTTCCAGGTACCAGTTTGGACAGTAACTGCTGATTAAGCACTTACTAGAAGTCAAACAACTGATAAGCTATGCTATTGCATATATCATCTTCAATGGCGTTTAAATCACCTAGGAGATGGCGGAACTTTTAGTTGCCAGGAAGATAGTACTCCGTGCTAGTCTTCAACGAACCAGAGTTAGTCGATAGATGACGTTATGGTGGATATACGCTCATAAGCAACTTATTCTGTTGTGCAAAATATAATGTTCTTCATTTTCATGAATAACTTCAAATTTTGACTTTAAGTCCTTATTGAGTCAGCAACAGAAAGTTTAATGTAATAATAAATTATATAATACATATTTATATAATATATAATTATTATAAGACAAACATAGTTAAATTGGTGAGTGTTCAAAAAATTTCATTATTAATTCAGTCAAATTCAGTCAGTTCAGTCTCCTCCTCCATCCCTTTCATAGGATTATATATATTTACTATCTGGGGAAGACATTTTTAGTTCACAATTATCAGTACTTTCTTATGTAGGCTTTTGCTGAAATGAATGATTAGGTGGTTGGCCTTATGTTGTTGGCATTTACCCTCTTTAGCTGATACTCAAATGATGATCCCAAGCTGATAATTAGATGATGATTCCCATCTTGCCATGCTCATCATTAAGATACTGCCCTTTTCCCCACCATAAGAAATCTCCACGGGTGCTTCATCTCAATATCAAACCCAACATAATTATTTTGGGATATGAAACATTCTCAAGTCTTTCTTCACACTGTTTTTAAGTCCCCAGGGGAATGGGAGGGTTAACACAGGTCTTCTCTTTACTTAGACGGACTGTGTCCCATTTGTAATCAGGTACTTTGGTGCTATGCTGGACGTGGAACTTCTCTAGGGTGTTAGCTCTTCCTCAGGGGCTTCCCAGAACACATACTAGGAAGTGTTGCTCTGCTCTGGGTTCCCATTGACCTGGTCCAGGGTTCCTACTGGTAATACCTCAAGGGCTCTGCCTGTTGCTGAGATGTGGAGCAAAGTATCTTCTTAGAGATTCTCGAAAAGGTTTACTTAATTTTATCTCTCATCATTTTAATATTTTCTGTTTCCTCAAAGTGGATTGTCTTTGTCTATTTTAGATATCATACATTTTTCCTAGTCCTGTTTTTATGATATAAATTCTACCTATAGGGTAGTTTGAAGTTTTCATTATTATTTGAAGGCGGGTCATTTGGTAATAAAAAATATTTTTTTTCTCAAAGATCTGCCTCTTGAAAATCCAAACTGTTTTGTATTTAAATTTTTTTCCTGTTCTAGGTTTCATAAAATCTACTTTAAAATTTAACTGACTTCTTAAAATTATTTCATTTTTGTGTTTGCTCTTGCCCTGGAGTGTTGAAGACCTTTGTCTCACAGGAAGATTATTGGTATACAACAAGAAGAATACTGGGGAGGAACTTTTTTTGTTAGTAGCTAAGAAATTTTTTCTTGCCATAAAAGAAACAAAGAAGCTGAATGGTATGAACTTTTGGAAAGCTACTTTTTTGTTTTTTTAATATGGCGATGAAAAGGTAATGATATAATATGGACTTTAGAAATAAAGTTGGATATGGATTTCATTATTTCCCTATAAACATTTTTCCTTTACAATCACCATTTTGGGAAAGAATGGTGATTTTAGAATCAAGCCATAATTATTTAAAACAAGTAGGTAAAGAAATAAGGAATGTACTAGTTGTTTCTTCAGGTGAGCAAATAATAACAACACATTTGCAAACAGATAAATAAGAAGCTATTTAAGACATGTGTGTTAAAATCTGTCCTGGAAAGTAACAATCCAAGATCCACTGTTAATTTGACAATTTTTTCACGGATGTTTTCTTCTTTTTATGGTAGAGAATTTCTAGAAAGAAAGACAAAGGCAGCCCTTGTTTTCCCAAGTAGACAAAATTTACAGAAAAGATTGATTTGCATATGACTTGGGAAGGCCATGAAATTTCCCTGGCCTTGAGCTGTATGAGTTTCAAGTTCTGTGAAAGAGGAACAATGTTAGACAAACTGCAGAACATGGACATCACTGACAAGCCAAATTATCTGATGAACCACCTGCGGAACCACAGAATCATTCAGGAGTTCCTCAGCACAGACACTGATACCTGTTTTCTATCTCATGGAGAACATTGTATTCTTTATCCTCACAGCAGTTTATTCTCTTAGGGTTTATTTTTTTCCTTAAAATGTTGTCTGCATAATGAACTAAAGTGTCTAAATTTTGTGTAAATGCAGAGTTCTCAATATCCAGACATTATACGTTCAAAATCAGTTTTTATTTACCTACAAATGTCTACCAGATTTTTCATGAGTGTTGATATTGATGAACGAATAGTGGTATGACAACATTGAAGTCCTCTTGGCTAAAAAAAAGATTTTATAAGAGATAGATGGAAGAAAGTCACAAAAATGGATCTCTTATTAGAAGCATAAGAAACCTGACTGATCAAAAATTCATTCAGGGGATGGAGTAAAATGGTGGAATAAAAGTACACACCACTTATCTCCCCTCCCCGTCACCACGGAACTCCAAATTTTAACAACTATCTGCAGATAGAGAAGGACTACCATAAGAACCAAAAATCAGGTGAGCAATCACAGTACTTGGTTTTAACTTCATATCACTGAATGAGTCATTGAGGAGGGCAGGAGAGACAGCCTTGAATCAACAACATCACCCCTCCTTCATCTCCCCTGCAGTCACATGGCCCAGAGAGAGAAGCTGTGCACATTGGGAAGGGAGAGTGGAGTGACTCAGAGACTTTACATTGAACTCAGTGCTGCTCTCTCACAGCAGAAAGTAGAGCTCTGCTAAGCTCAGCCAGCGCCTGTACATGGAGACAACATTCGACCAGACCTAGTCAGAAGAACATCACCTATCCCAGTAGTCATAACTTGAGTTTCTTGGCAAGCCTTGCCACCACGGGTTGAAGTGCTTTGGGTTCCCAGGTAAACTTGAAGGACAGTCTAGGTCATAAGGACTACAATTCCTAGGCAGCTCCTCGTCCTAGCTTGGGCTTAGAGCCAGTGAACTAGGATGGCCCATGACCTAGGGAGAAACCAACTGGCACAGCTAAGGAAATGCTTGTGCCATTCCTCCCCCACCCCCAGGCAGTGCAGCTCTTAGCAAGGAAAGTTTCTCCTTTCTTCTGCTTAAGAAGAGGAGAATGAAGAGTAAAGAAGATTGTGTTTGTATCTTAGATATCAGCTCAGTGACAGTAGGATAAGACATTGGGCAGAGTTGTGAGGTCCCATTTTAGGCCATAGCTTAAAAGTAACATTTCTAGACACAGCCTCAGCCAAAATGGAAACCCACTGCCTTAAAGAAAGAAACCCTGTGGCCACCACTACTGGAGTTGCACTTCATCTGACATGAAGCTGATGCAGTCTTGGCAAGATTTATCACGTGCTGACTACAGAGCTGAGCTCTGAATTACCGTCAGTGATACTGAAGGAGTATGCTGCAGGAACTGGGCTCTTAGACTTGCTGGCTTTAGGGGAGACCCAGCACATTTGCAGTTGTTGTGGCTATAGTGAAATACTCTTTCTATTTGAGAAAAGCAGAGTGAAAAGTAAAGGTGACTTTTCCTTGCACCCTAGGTTCCAGCTTGGCCACAGTAGGGTAGAGCAACAAGCAGGGTGTGAGGGTCCCCAAGTCCAGGACAAAGCTCTTGGACAGCATTTCTGGGCCTACCCTGGGCCAGCAGGGAGCCTACTTCCCTGAAATGTGAGTCCCGGGCCTGGTAGTATTCACCACAAGCTGACAGAAGAGCCTTTGGGCTTTAAGTAAAAATTGGTGGTGGCCAGGCAGAACACCCTGTGGACAGGTTGTGGTGGTAGCCACAGGGAGAGGCTCCTCTGCCTGTGGAAATGGGAGTGAAGAGCAAAGAAGACTTTGTATACTGGTTTGGGAGCCAGCTTAACTACAGTATAATAGAACATCAGACAAATTGCAAAGATTGTTTTCTCTAATCCTTGGCTTCCAGACTACATCTCTGGACATACCCAGGACCTAGGGGAACTTGCCATGCTGAAGGGAAGGACCTTGGCAAGGCAAGGTAGCTTGGTGCTGTGCCAGCTTCATGTTAGATGAAGTGCAGCTCCAGTAGTGGCGGCCACAGGGTTGCTTGCATCATCACACCCCGAGTTCTAGGTGGCTCAGCACAGACAGAGAGAGAGAGAAGGAGAGGGAGAGACTTCATATATTTGGGAGAAAGTAAGGGAAAAGATAAAGAGTCTCTGCCTAGTAATTCAGAGAATTATTCCAGATCTTACCCAAGACCACCAACCACAGTGTTAGGCTTGGGAACCAAGTCCCTTTGAATACCTGGAAAGCCTTCTCAAGAAAGACAGGCACAAACAAGCCCAGACTATGAAGACTATACCATAAGTACCTAACTCTTCAATGCCTAAACACTGAAGAACATTTACAAGCATCAACTTAATCCAGGGAAACATGACCTCAACAAATGAACTCAATAAGGCACCAGGAATAAATTCTGGAGAAAGATACACACACACACACACACACACACACACACACACACATATATGTGTGTGTGTGTGTGTATATATTTATAACCTTTTAGACAGAGAATTCAAAATAGCTGTTTTGAGGAAACTTAAATTCAAGATAACACAGAGAAGGAATTCAGAATTCTATTAGATAAATTTAATAAAGAGATTGAAGTAATTAAAAACAATCAAGCAGAAATTCTAAAGGAGAAAAATGTAACTGAAAAATTCATCAGTATCTCTGAAGAGCAGAATAGTTCAAGCAAAAGAAAGAATTAGTGAGCTTGAAGAGAGGTTATCTGAAAATACATAGAGGAGATTAAAGAGAAAAGAATAAAAACAAATGAAGCACACCTAGAAGATCTAGAAAATAGTCTCAGAAGGGCAAATTGAAGAGGCTTTGGCCTTAAAGAGGAGGTAGAGAGAGATGGGGATAGAAAGTATATTCAAAAAGATAATATCAGACAACTTTCCAGGCCTTGAGAAAGGTATCACATTCAAGTACAAGAAGGTTATAGAACAGCCAGAAGATTTAACCTAAAGGAGACTACCTCAAGGCATTTAATAATCAAATTCCTGACAGCCAAGAATGACAAAGAAAGGATCCCAACAGCAGAAAGGAAAAAGAAAGAAATAATATACAGAGGAGCTCCAATATAGCTGGCAGCAGACTTTTCAGTGGAACTCTTAGAGGACAAGAGAGAGTGGCATGCCATATTTAAAGCGGAGAAAGGGAAAAAAAAAACAAAACTTTTACCCTATATATGAGTAGTTGTGATGCAAGTGGCCTTTAAGCATGAAGAAGAAATAAAGACCTTCTGAGATGAACAAAAGCTGAAGAATTCATTAACACCGGATCTGTCCTACAAGAAATGCTAAGGGAAATTCTTCAATCTGAAAGAAAAGAATGTTAATGAGTGAGATGAAATTGTCTGAAGGTACAAAACTCACTGGTAATAGTAAGCGCACAGAAAAACACAGAATGTCATAACGCTGTAATTGTAGTGTGTAAACTTCTCTTGACTTAAGTACAAGGACTAAATGATGAACCAATAAAAAATAATAACTACAGCAACTATTCAAGGCATATATAGTACAATAAGACATGAAGAGAAACTACAAAAAGTTAAAATGGGGGAATAAAGTTAAAGTGTAGAGTTTTTATTAGTTTTCTTTTTGCATGTTTGTTTATGCAGTCAGTGTTATCATCAGTTTAAAATAATGGGTAATAAGACAGTGTTTGCAAGCCTCATGGTAACCTCAAATAAAAAAACATGCAATTGATAAGCAAATCTAAAAAGCAATAAATTAAAGCATGCCACCAGAGAAAATTATCTTCACTAAAAGGAAGACAGGAAAGAAGGAAGAGAAGAGTGTAAAATGATCAGAAAACAAATAGCAAAATTGTAAGAGTAAGTCCCTACTTATCAATAATAACATTAAATTTAAATGGACTAAACTCTCCAATCAAGACATAGAGTGGCTGAAGGGATGGAAAATAAGACCCAATGATCTGTTACTTACAAGAAAGACACATCACCTACAGAGATACATATAGGCTGAAAATAAGGGATTAAAAAAAGGCATTCTGTGCAAATGGAAACCAAAAAGGGCAGGATTAAGTATATGTATACCTCATAAAATAGATTTCAAGAAAAAAGCTGTAAAAAGAGAGAAAGAAGGTCATTATATAATGATAAAGTTCAAAATTTAATGATAGTCTCAATTCAGCAAGAGAATATACTGTTTGTAAATATATATGAACCCAACACTAGAGAACCCAGATATATAAAGCAAATATTAATAGAGATAAAAAGAGACATAGACCTCACTGCAAGAATAGCTGGAGACTTCAGCACCCTACTTTCAGCATTGCATAGATCTTCCAGACAGAAAATTAACAAGGAAATATTATACCTAATCTACACTATAGAACAAATGAAACTAATGAATATTATCAGAACATTTAAATACACGAGTTTCTCCTCTTAACATGGATCATTTTCAAGAATATGTTAGATCACAAAACAAGTCTTAAAATATTCAACAAAATGAAATAATATCAAGTATCTTCTTTATCCAGAATGGAATAAATCTACAAATCAATAACAAGAAGAATTTTGGAAGCTATACAAACACATGGAAATTAAACAATATAATTCTGAATGACCAGTGGGCCAATGAAAGAAGTAAGAAGGAAATTGAAAAATGTCTTGAGACAAATGATGATGGAAACACAAAATGCCTCAACCTATGGGATGGAGCAAAAGCAGTACTAAGAGGGAAATTTATAGTTGTAAGTGCTTGCATCAAAAAAGAAGAAAAATGTCCACTAAAGAAGAACCTAAGTATGCATCCTGAAGAGCTAGAAAAGCAAGAGCAAACCAAACCCAAAATTAATAGAAGAAATAATAAAGATCAGATAAGAAATAAATAAATTTGAAATTAAGAAAATGATATAAAAGATCAATGAAATAAAGTTTGTTGAAAAGACAAATGAAATTGACCAAACTTTAGCCAGAGTAACTAACAAAGAAAAAAGAAGACCCAAATAAATAAAATTTGAGATGAAAAAGGAGACATTACACCTAATACTGCAGAAATTAAAAATATCATTAATGGCTACTATGAGTAACTATATGCCAATAATTTGGAATATCTAGAATAAATTAATAAGTTCCTAGACTCATATAACCTACCAAGATTTAACCATAAAGAAATCCAATACCTGAACAGACCAATAACAAATAATGAGATCAAAGCCACAGTAAAACTCTTCCAGGAAAGAAAAGTCCAGGAATCAATGGCTTCACTGCTGATTTCTACCAAACATTTAAAGAATAATTAATGCCAATTGTACTCAAATTATTCCAAAACATAGAAGAAGAGAGAATACTTTCAAACTCATTCTATATGAGACCAGTACTACCTTGATACCGAAACCAGACAAAGATACATAAAAAACTATAAACCAATATCTCTATAAATATTGATGCAAAAATCCTAAACAAAATACTAGCAAACTGAGTTCAACACTGCACTAAAAAGATCTTTTTCATTACCAAGTGGGATTTATCCCAGGGATGCAAGGATGGTTCAATATATGCAAATCAATCAATGGGATAAGAGATATAAAGAGATAGGCAATAGTAAGCACTGGTGAGGATGTGGAAAAAAGAGCTACCATATGATCCAGCAGTCCCACTGCTGGGTTTATACCCAAATGAAAGGAAATCAGTATATTGAAGAGATGTCTGCACTCTCATGTTTGTTGTAGCACTGTTCACAGTAACCAAGATTTGGAAGCAATCTAAGTGTCATTCAACTGTAAGAAAGAAGCAGATTCTGTCATTTGCAACAATGTTGATGGAACTGGAGGTCATTATTTTAAATGAAATAAGTCAGGCCCAGAAAGACAAGCATTGCATGTTCTCACTTATTTGTGGGATCTAAAAATCAAAACACTTGAATTCTTGGAAACAGAAAGATGGTCACCACAGGTTGGGAATGGTAATGTGTGGTGGGGAGTGGGGGAAGGTGAGGATGGTCAATGGGTACAAAAACACTAGAAAGAATAAATAATATGTAGTATTTGATAGCACAACGAGGGGACTATAGTCAATAATAATTTAATGAATAGGAAGAATCAGTTTCATTAAAATGGCCACACTACCCAAAGCAATTTACAAATCTAATGCTATGTCTATCAAACTACCAATGACATTACTCACAGAACTAGAAAACAACTAGAAAGCAATGCAAATCAAAACCACAGTGAGATACTATCTATACCAGTCAGAATAGCTATTACTGAAAAGTCAAAAAATAACATATTGGCAAGGTTGTGGAGGAAAGGGGACACTTATACACTGTTGGTGGAAGTGTAAATTAGTTCAGTCATTGTGGAAAGCAGTGTGGCAATTCATCAAAGAGCTAAAAACAGTACTACCATTCACCCCAGCAATCCCTTTACTGGGTATATACCTAACAGAATATAAATCATTCTTTCATAAAGACACATGTATGTGTATGTTCATTGCTATACTATTCACAATAGTAAAGAAATGGAATCAACCTAACTGCCCATCAATGATAGATTGGATAAAGAAAATGTGGTACACATACACCATGGAATAATATGCAGCCATACAAAAGAATAAGATCATGTTATTTGCAGGAACATGGATGGAGCTGGAGGCCATTATCCTTAGCAAACTAACGCAGAAACAGAAAATCAAATGCTGCATATTTTCACTTCTAAGTGGAAGCTAAATGATGAGTACATATTAACACAAAGAGGGGAATAATAAACAGTGAGGCCTATTTGAGAGTGGAGGGTGAGAAGGGGAAGAGGATCAGAAAAAATAATTATTGGATACTAAGCTTAATACTTAGTTCTTGGGTGACAAAACAATCTGTACAACAAACCACTATGACACAAGTTTACCTCTATAACAAACCTGCACATGTACCCTGAACCTAAAACAGAAGTTTTAAAAAACAAAATAACTAAAAGGTATAATTGGATTGTTTGTAACACCAAGGATAAATGCTTGAGGGGGATGATTAACCAGTTTCCCATGATGTGATTATTAAGCATTGCATGCTGGTATCAAAATATTTTATGTATCTCATAAATATATATGCCTATATGGACCCAGTATTTTTTTAAAAGCAGCCATAAAAATTCATTCAGATTGACTCATAATTTTGCATTACTTATTGTTAATCAGTCCATTAAAAGAGCTATATTTTTTTCTCATTCTGATTATTTTCTTAAGAAAATTATAGAAGAATGTGAAATACCTTTATAAATTTAAAATTACAAGGACTGTTTTAGCCATCAGAACAGAAATACAATTGCTAGGAAACAGATTTTATTTTCTTCCTTCTTACAAAACGATATTTTTGCATTTGACGTTTTCTAGTTATATAATACGTATTTATTATAATGGCTGAAATAATTGGAAGACATACAAAAAAAAATTTATTCATTTCCCTACTCTCTATTCCAGTTGTTTTCCCTACTGTTTTCCTACTCCCTTCTCCAATTCCGTTTTCCTAGGGTAACTACAGAGTATATCCTATTTCTTACTTCTCCTTGATCAGAAAAGCATATCTATTTATGCATGTGTGTGAATACACACACACACATGCACACACACACATATATAACATTTTTATCATTTGTTGTTATTTATAGATAGTCTTTAATATATCTATTACTATGCAACTTGCTTTTTCACTCGGAATGGGCCCACATTTTTGGTCAGTAGATCAAATTTTAACCTATTGCTGCTCTAATTCATTAATGCATATAAATACAAAATTAAGTATACATAAGAAATTATGCAATACTTGCTAGCTTTAAAAATGTTTTCATTCTTTTTCTTTATTATTCGCTTCCCCCTCCTTCCTGTCTTGTACAATAGCTTATAATACATACAATTAAAAATACCTAGTTTTTGTTACCATTTTTTTCACCAACAATTTATCTGGTTTCATATTTACCATATTTGTATGTTTTAATAATTACTCAATAATATCTTGTGAAAATCTCTCCAAATAAAGTGACATTATTCTAATTTATTTCTTAATGGCTTTATATTATGATTTAGACATTTTTTGATTCTTTCACTCATTCTTTCATCAATGTGAATTTATTTGTTATTAAGTTTTGATTTATAAACAAAATATAAGGATACAGTGGACATATTTGAACATATGAAAACTGTGTCTTTCCAAAAATATTTTAAAGTCAGTCATGAGTTTGGAGAATTCCATTCAAACAAGAAAGATAAACTTTAGTTCATAGAAGTAAAATTTTAAAATATTATACTAAATAGTATATGTAATACATAGAATATAAATTTTATAATATATAATGTTACAAAATATATAACATATAGTACATATAAGGATGTGATAATGTATTAAAGAATATTGTAGCATGTGCCTACCATGGTGATACAATATCACTAATGCATTTGAAGGGCCTTCTCTCTCTCTTCTCAAATATAACTCTCTCCTTTCTTTCTGACACCTCATTATAGTGCTAGTGATAGACACAATCTTGAATGTGAGGTTTTAAACTTTTATGTTTTTATTAATTTAAATTAATTAACTAATTTATTTCTTTATACAGCACAAGTTGTATAGCTTTATAAAAGAATGATGCTGTATGTACTCTTCTATGTCTTCTTTTTTGTATATATTTATGTGATTCATTCTTGTAGTAGGCAAGTGTCTAGTTATTGTTATTAGCTTTTATTTTTTGGCATAGTTTTCAACGAATAAATAAAATTCTTTACTTGTTCTTCTGTTAATGCACATTTAGTTTGTTCATTACTTTCTGTATTGAGAAGTTAAATTGCTGGAGTATTGCGTGAACATCTTCAACTTTTGGAGACACTGCAAAATTCCTCCTCACATTATTTGTCCTCCTCTTATCTCTCTCCTTCTCCTCCTTCTCCTCCTCTTCTTATCCACTTTCTCTTCTTCTTTTTTATTTCCCTTTTTCTTTCTTATTTTTCGAGATGGAGTTTCATTCTTATTGCCCAGGTTGGGGTGCAATGGCACGGTCTGGGCTCACTGCAACCTCCACCTCCCAAGTTCAAGCAATTATCCTATCTCAGCCTCCCAAGTAGCTGGGATTATAGGCGCACACCATGCCTGGCTAATTTTTACTTTTTCTAGTAGAGAGGGGGTTTCACCATGTTGGCCAGGCTGGTCTTGAACTCTTGACCTCAGGTGATCTGCCTGCCTCGGCCTCCTAAAGTGCTGGGATTACAGGCATGAGCCACTGCGCCTGACCCACATTTCTCTTTTTCTTTTCTTTCTCCTTCATCATTTTCATTGTCATTATCCTTCCTTTTCCTGGTTTATGCGACTAGTGAAGGAAAACTGGAATAAAACTGAGAATAGAGAACAATTATGTGATTATTAGGAGATTATAGCCTTAAAACACTTAAACAAATTACAGTGTATGGTGCTTATGTGTGGAGAGCAGCAACTTAAGTTCTAGTTTCAGCACTGCCTGTCTTTATGATATGCCCTTGCATAGACTATTCATCTCTGTTTCCTTATCAATAAACAAAGATAAATATGCCTGTCTTCTCCAGTGGAGTTTTAGCTCCAGAAGGACCAGAAATATGAGTATGTGGTTCAGAAACATGGTGTTTGGAAAGCATTTCCTGTGTCTAGAATAGTGCTGCCATCTAGTAGATGTTCAATACATATTCACAGAATAAAGAATTTATGAAATAACTATTTTAGCAAGGTGTTGGTACATACAAATGCTCACTAAATGTTTGCTAATAAAGTACTGTCCTGCTAGTAGCAGCAAAAATGTTATCAGTAATGGTAGTGGTTATGCTGTTATTGTTATTAGGAATAATAATAGTAGCTAACATTTATTGAGATTGTACTATATGTCAGTCACATGAATTACTTAGTTTAATAGTTCAACAATTCTTTGCAGCAAGTATAAATACCATCATTTCATGAATAAGAAAACTAAAGCAAATAAAGTTTAAGTAATTACTACTAATTATAACTAGAGTTTACAGAATGATACCATAGTAACTAAATAATTAGTCTGTTTATCTGTCAGATGTGTAAATATTGTCATTTTCCTGTGTTTGCCTGGGCTGCTAGGACACACAGATTTCAATTTGCAAGTTATTCTTAGCAATATTTAGAACCATATGGTATAAATTTAGTGTTTATTATACTCTTGGCTTTATTCCCCTGTTTCCACTTTTTATTTATCTTAATTCCCTAAACCATTTAATTTATCTCTTTTATTGTACATATTTTTTAAAGCTACCTTAAACAAAACAAGGTTAGGAATATATCAAAACAGATTTCTTCACTTGACATATCTCCTGTCATTTGTCTGAGAATCCTGTGGATTAGGCAGCCTTATCTACATTATACAAATGAGTAAATGAAGTTTTCAAGTTAACGTGACTTTGAAAACATAACAAAGGTCCTGGCTAACACAGTGAAACCCCGTCTCTACTAAAAAATACGAAAAACTAGCCGGGCGTGGCGGCAGGCGCCTATAGTCCCAGCTACTCGGGAAGCTGAGGCAGGAGAATGGCGTGAACCCGCGAGGCGGAGCTTGCAGTGAGCTGAGATCCGGCCACTGCACTACAGCCTGGGCGGCAGAGCGAGGCTCCGTCTCAAAAAAAGAAAAAAAAACAAAGAAAAAGAAAACATAACAAAGGTTGAAAATAAAAGAATCCAGGACTAATTTCAGACTGAAAGTTTTTTTGTTTGTTTTGCTTTTGTTTTTTAGGTTTACCTAGCTTCTGTCTATACTAAGCTTTTGTCATTTGAGGTAGTTTTGAAAGCTGCATATTAAACTCTTTCTTAATGGGGAAAATATATATTTCTAAATAACTTTTTATTTCCTTTTCTTTTTTTGGCAGAGTTTCACTCTTGTTGCCCAGGCTGGAATGCAATTGCACCATCTCGGCTCACTGCAACCTCTGCCTCCCGGGTTCAAGTGATTTTCCTGCCTCAGCCTCCCTAGTAGCTGGGATTACAAGCACCCGCCACCACGCCCAGCTAGTTTTTTGTATTTTTAGTAGAAACAGGGTTTCACTATGTTGGCCAGGCTGGTCTCCAACTCCTGACCTCAGGCGATCCACCTGCCTCAGCTTCCCAAAGTGCTGGGATTACACCATGCCCAGCTATAACTTTTTATTTCTAATATCTAATATCACCTTGTCCCCAACCTATTCTGACATTTTGGTTTATTATCACAATTGCAATGGAGACTTAATTTTATCATTTTAAAAGCATCAAATTCTAGGGTCACAGCTATTTCGATCATGTTCAAAGTGAGTTTTGTAGTTTCAACACTTGACAGTAATATGGATAAAATAAATTATGCATTGGGCATCCATTGTGGATCTTCTCTTATATATATTCTCAGTGCCCTTCCTCTTAGATTCACAAAGTCACTGTTGTGACAATGATTTAGTCTTCATTCTCTAATGAATAATTCCATCAAATATGCTGTACATACATGTATCTATGGTATCAATTTAATGCTGATGGGAAAACACACACACACACATCAAATTATAGCAGGAAGACCAGGGTAATGTATATCATTTTGATGTTCATACTGAGCATTCACTATCTAGGAAGAATACAGGAGGCCTATCACTAGATATGATCTCTAATCAGGAGAGTGTATTAAATGAAATTATGGAAGACCATTGTTTTGGATTGAGCTTATACCCAGGGCCTAACAAATCAAGCCAAGTCAAACGGAGTTACTGATGTTAAATGCCACATAATCAAACTGAAACATTAAGAAAACAGATAAATCCCAGAACAGATCAATTTTTCCTGAACATGAGATTCTAGTCTACCACAGGATAATATGCTATTCCCCTCGGCTTTAATTCTTACAAAAAGTAACCTGAAGT
Organism: Colobus angolensis palliatus; assembly: GCF_000951035.1. NCBI lineage: Eukaryota > Metazoa > Chordata > Mammalia > Primates > Cercopithecidae > Colobus > Colobus angolensis. The sequence continues at coordinate 1,396,079 of NW_012118599.1, forward strand.
AACCTAATGTTCACCAATGTTGGTTTTTGTTTTTGTTTTCTATATTCTGCTTCCTTATCACCACTTTAGAAACCCTATGTCCTACCATTGCCCAGAGGAAGCTCTCATTTTGTTCTGTAGAATGGAGACTGTGCCGATTTATGAATCTCAAATAAAAGCTCATTAAGTCTATAGCTATACTGTTGTTATTTTGTCTTTGACAGATGTATGCTAGTTCCTTGGCTGAAACATCTTAAATGGGAATAAGGTATTTTGAAAATAGAAGGAATTCCTTGAATATGTATGTCAAAAATAATGATCCATTTGTTTTTATTTTTTAGCTGGCTCTTTGAAAGGCAATCTTCAAATATATTAAGTGGAGGAAGTAACTTTATTATCACACTTATTTCGGCTTTGGAGGGACAACTAAATCAAGGTTTTAAAAGTTTATATCACTGCAGGAAGCTCTTTGTACCGTCCTGTACTCCAGGTGGGTCTGTCAGAAGTGAATAATGATACCAGGAACTCTCTCTTCAATCTACCTTTTTCACAGAGCTTGTTTCATTTTATTAAATTTGTTAAACAGTTCATCACCTCGACCCTAAACTTTTTCCTTTATTATTGTTTAGATTTAAAAGTGATACCATTTTGCCTGTAATTGCAATGAGAAAAATACATGGGGGACCTGGTGTGAATGCAAGACGCCTCCTTTGTTTGAACTCTCCAGAGGCATATTACTCATATGTTAGTTTAACACATCCCCACAGGCAACAGCTCATTGCTTAGAGTTAAGAAATATGAATCCTCACACTAAGCCATAAGTTATTTAGCTTACTAGCAAATGAATTTAAGATTTAGGTTGTGAGTCCAGCTGTAACACTGGAAACAAAGAATGTATAGTAATAAGGACATATGGAAATTTGAGTGAGTTGCCACTGGTATAGCCAGGAAACTTAGACCCTTTGTTCTTAGTGAGAACAAGTTACTGTACATTTTACTCATTTTTCATATTAACCTTCAAAGTTCCATTGATGTTCCATCATGACCTTTATCTGAATGTTTATATATACCCTCCATAATACTTGCAGGATATTTTGAACACATCATCATTCAAAATATGCTTTAAAATGTTGGCTTTTTTTTCTAGCTTAAAATGCCTTAATTATATTCCCTTTTGATGTGGCCTCCACTTTATTAATATGCATGTAGGAATGGGTTCTGTGTGATGTTCTAAGTCATATTAATCAGTTGTAAAAATGAAACAAGTACCCTAAAGTCTAGTGCTATACTTGATCATGAGATTGACATTTTCAGTGTTTGAGTGGAAACACGAGAGGTTCATTATGCCGCTGGACGACTTCCAGTTACTTCTTATCAGGCTAATATCTGGGTCAGAGGGTGGATGATGCTGGAAAACAAGACTGGGTTCCCAGAGCAGCCTCTGTGTTCAATTCTAATGGCCGCTACCAAGTGCCCAGAACTTTAACTCTACTTTTCTGGTCACATTTCTTATTAAACGTCACTATTCTTTGTGTGCAGCAGTGGCCAGCATCAATAGGGCTGGAACAATAAATTTCTCTTTGATGCCCTCTGTCCTACCAATTGAGCTCTCTTTACTCTTTCTTTCTTGTCCCATTCACCTAGTGATGTCATAAAGGAGAAATCCTGCTGAAGGTGTCTGGCAGATGATTCAAAATAATGCAGCACCTTCTCCACGAACTTAAGCAAAAGCAAAAATCAACTGTCAGTAAAAATGGCATCTAAATGATGACTAGCTCGCACCTTGGAGAGAAAGTACATAGTCTGTATTAATTTGTAAGATAATCTGTTCAACTAGAGAATATTGCATATAATACATATGAAATTTAATTCTTTGTTTGTAGGTGGTATATTCCATTAAAATGAAGGAAGTTTTTATCTAGAATTCTTGGCTGGACCCTCAAAACAGTCAGGTCTTGGTCATAACTAATTTTTCACAGTCCCTAGTTCTGCAATGTTTCATACTAAGAGTTAGGGCTTGACCCAATGGGTGTCTCTCTTAGTGACATAAGTGTATATAATTCAAAGCTAAGTTTCAGTCGTCTATTTACCCTACTATTAGATATGGACAGAGAGATAAGCCTTACTTTAAATAAATTCCATATATACTTGATTTTTTTCTATTTTTGTTGTCATGGGCATATGATTTTTTTGCTGTAAGTTACTCAGAGCTCTTGAGAATGACATGAAAAACATCTATTTGAATCAGGTCATTTTATCTATCCAGAAAATATAGTTCTAAGTGCTTTGTCTAAGTCACTTTATTTGCAGTTTATAGGCACATCCAACTCTTCTTTAGGGAGATTTTTCTGAGTTTTTATATTAAGGGATTTATTTACTTGAAAAATCAAGGTAAGTGTCCCTTAAACAATAATAAGTGGCTCAGTTGCTTTTAGAGTATTTAGAAATCCTCTTCTTTAAATATCTTTTATAGAGTACGATTTTCCATCCTCACATTAAGCAGTGTTGATTTTATTCACAAAAGGCCCAATTAAATGGTGAGCAAAGGAAGTAAAACATTTTCTAGGGCCTAAAATACTCCTCTGAGGAATCTTCCATTTCCAAGATCGGAATAACGGACCACATATGGGTGAATAATTTACTCAGTGTGCCACAGGGTTCTTATTATTTCAATCAAGCAAGGTCCTAAGAATTTGGGAAACATATCAACAGACTGATCTATGCGGGAAAGAGATTTGATGTGTACACATTCATTATCATGGACAACTCAACTGCAGGAATGTTGGGAAGAAACACTTCAGTCATTTTAGAAATGTCATTTATCATTTCTGGTTACCAGGTTAAGACCTTTCAAGTCATCTCTCCAATTCCTCTTTGTCTTAAATTCCTGCTGAGTTCACAGTAGTCGTCTCGAAGAAAGAGTGCTAAAGTCAAGTAGCAAAAGCTTACTCAGGGATTCTGAGGTTTCAGACATACAGTATGCATGCTTTTTCAGATCTCTCTTTCCTCTTCATTTCTTATTACTCTTGCTGGATGTTGTGGCTGAGCAGATGTTTCAGCAAACATTCCTCCCCATTCCCCTCCACACACATTTTTCAGCAAAGACCTAAATCTATCAATTTTATTAATATGTGTCATCTGGCTAATGACCTCTCTGCTCTCCACTGCTGGTTGACACTTTGAATCAAGAACACCATTTTGTATTACATTAACTTTACATATTAACATTGCTTTCTATCACTGAGGATGAGGCTTGTGTTATTACAAAAAAAAAAACTGCCTTCCTTCAGTTAAAAAAAAGTGATGTCAAATTATAGACCAATAAAAAGAAGGGTTGAAAGTAATATGATATAAGAATACAAAATTGATTTGAGTGAAATTTTTGTAAATATAAATAAAATGTGTTTATATTTACAAATTTATTCAGAAGAATGTTTCTGATACTTGAAGAATTTGACTTAAAAACAATTGCTCGGCACTTTTGCCTCTACTTTATCATATCTATTGTTTAGTTGTGGCAACATATCATTTAAATATCTTTTAGACTTGTACATGTCTCTTCATTTCCCATTGCCCACAGTTTAACATCACTATAGAGCTTCCTAATGATTATTCCTGCTGTAAACTTTTAATCTTTTTAGACTGTTCTGCTCATCAACGTTGGTTTACTCTTTCTATAACATTATTTGCTTATATTACTTTACCTTGCCAAAAACTAACAGTGGTTCCCTAATGTCTGAATTTCCCAAATTAACATTAATGTTTATTTGTTTGCTTTTGCATAAAATGGTTTTAAAGAAAATTTTTTTTTCTGACCTTATTTTCCATTTTTTCATATGTCTACCTTGTGCTTGAATTACATTGGTTTCTTTATTATTCTGTGAGCACACTATTCTCATTTCAATCTTTAATCCTATGTTATGCTAACTCATCTATATGAAATTCTCTCTCTGCCTATTTCTCCTGAGGCTGATCTATATTTCCTTTTTCCATGAACAATTAATAACCAGCCCAACCATATTTGACTACCCCTTCTTTTGATTCCTGTAACTAAAGGGCATGCTTGACCATATATTAACCACAGGTATTCTCTTATTTACATTACCAGTTTTGACCTTCTTCAAGAACATAAAAGTTCATGTAAGTTCCCTTGTAATTTTGTGAAACATAAACTTGAATGACATATGCTTTGAGGCTGGTGTGGGCTAGTGAGTGAATTGGCCAGCACTGTACTTCTCTACTTATGTTCACATTTACAGTCTTTTTAAAAGTAATACAATTTTTATCCCATGTAAAAAATAACATCTGCTGTAAATGTAAATTCTTGCCAGTCTGGAGGGTCAAACAGAACTCAAGACAGTTCTCTCAGAGATGTCAAGAGTCTATATGCAGCTTTATATGTGGTTTTCTCATTGCTTCATGTATAGGTATCTAGTATCCCCAGCCAGTCAATAAAATTCACAGGAGAATCAACTATACACTGACATTTTCTATCCTCCAAATCTAGCAGAGTCCAAGGAAGAATATAATTATGCTTTTACTAAACCAAAATTATGCTTTTTACTAAACCAAAAAGTAACCATGCTTACTTACCAGGCATGGTACCCTTTAATGCTAGTATTTTACTCAACTTCAGGAGCTCAACATCCATTATGATATGACATGTGTCATAATATAAGCATATACAAAATTCACTTTTCTCTCAGTTAATATAATGAGTAGGCCCCTAAAAACATGAATACTTCAAAAATATTAAACTGATATAAGTTGTATTATAAAATCTAAAACATAACAGATCTGTTCTAGTAGGTTGAATCAAAATACCAGGCTTGCTATTTTTTGATATTTAATAGATAAGAGTAGTACATTCTGGCCTAATGATAAACTGTTAATCATAAATTATATATATAACTTTATACAAAACATTTATAATGATTAATTAATAATAAATTATATATAAAATATGTATTAAAATATGTTCATTCAATTAGATGTCATGACCATAGCAGATTATTTTAGCTTATAATGAATAGCTATATTACTCTCCATTTCCTCTCCTTATAAGAATCCTTAGATGTAATTGAGTACGTTTCTTTAATATGTTTTAAATTGTCAATATTATTGTATGCTTTTACTAAGGTGAAATGTGAGGCAAGTAAAAATGGTTCTGAAGCTGTTTTACTTTTAACTACAAATTATAACCTTCATCTTGGCTCAAGTGTTGTTACCTTTTCACTGGTTCTTCGTCTAGGTATCTCCTTAAAGTATTAACTAATCCATTTCACTCATGACTTCACTTAAAAATTTTAAAAACAAAGCGAAACAAACAAAAAAACCTCAATATTTTGCAAACACAGGAGTTCACGGAAACTAATCTTAGAAAAACTTTCCAGAAAAATGAGAAAATAGGTAAGGCCCATAGAATACCCTTCCTTAAAGTGCTGTGCCTTTTACCTTTGCTTCTCTGCAGGGGTTTGAGACTACACTATCAGAGTCAGACCTACCTGACATCCAAGAGGGAAGAGTACAGACTTTATTAAATCAAACCTTGCATATCTTTTAAAATGTGTTCATTAATTTATCATGCTGTATTTAGAATACATATATCAATTCCACAGTAAATTGTGGAGAAGGTGCCCAGTAATGTTACGGAGAAATTATATAATTAATTGATTATGTAGTAATCAATGAATTATTGCATAGTTAAATTTCTAAGACAATTGTTCTAGAAACAGTGTGCTCTAGTTCTAGTTTAGGATCTTGAGGCTTGATGAAAAATGCACATATTGCTGTGAGTTGTAGACACCAAAGCAGGGCACTGTCTTTTCCTGGGACTGCATTGTTTCTGAAAGTCTGTCTCAGCATCCTGATGTTGGCAGACAACCATAATCTTGGTGTCTTTTTGGCATTATTTTTCATTCTGGGGAAAATGTTCTTGGGTTATAAATATACAAATAATTCCTTATAGAAGATGGCTGAACAGAACATTCAAGTTATTGCCTACCACCCACCCTTCAGGAATACCAAACTGAACAACTATGCATATAAAAAAATCTTCATAAAGAATGAGGAATGCCTAAAAATCTAGAAAATAGTCTCAAAAGGGCAAATCAAAGAGTTATTGGCCTTAAAGAGAAGGTGGAAAGAAATCAGCATAGAAAGTTTATTCAAATAGATAATAACAGAGAACTTTCCAAACTTAGAGAGAGGTGTTAATATTCAAGTCCAAGAACTTAGAGAGAGATATTAATGATTCAAGTTCAAGAAGATTATAGAATGCTAAGCAGATTTAAACCAAAGAAGATGACTTCCAGACATTTAATAATCAAACACTCAAAGGTCAAGGGTAAAGAAAGGATTCTAAAAGCGGCAAGAGAAAAGAAAGAAGTTAACATGTAAAGGAGCTCTGATTTTGTCTGTTCTCATGCTGCTGATAAAAAAAAATACCCGAGACTGGGCAATTAACAAAAAAAAAAGAGGTTTAATGGACTTACAGTTCCACATGGCTAGAGAGGCCTCATAATCATGGCAGAAGGCAAGGAGGAACAAGTCATATCTCGCATGGAGGGGGGCAGGCAAAGACAGCCTGTGCAAGGAAGTCCCCCTTATAAAACCATCAGATCTCTTGAGACTTATTCACTATCAGGAGAATAGTGAATAAGCATGGAAAGACCTGCCCCTATGATTTAATTACCTCCTACCTGGTCCCTCCCACAAGACATGGGAATTTACATGTCCCTGCATTTGGGTGGGGACAGAGCCAAATTATATCATTTCACCCCTGGCTCCTCCCAAATCTCATGTCCTCACATTTTAAAACCAATCATGCCTTCCCAACAGTCCCCTGAAATCTTAACTCATTTCAGCATTAACACAAAAGTCCACAGTCTCAAGTCTCATTTGAGACAAGGCAAATCTCTTCTGCCTACGAGCCTATAAAATCAAAGGCAAGTTAGTTACTTCCTAGATACAATGAGGGTAAATATAATCATTCTAAATGGGAGAAATAGGCCAGAACAAAGGGGCTATCAGCCCCATTCTTGTCCAGAATCCAGCAGGGCAGTCAAATCTTAAAGTTCCAAAAATGATCTTTGACTCCGTGTCTCACATCCAGGTCATGCAGATGCAAGAGGTAGGCTCCCATAGCCTTAGGCAGCTCCACCGCTGTGGGTTTGCAGGGTATACCCCTCCTCCTGGCTGCTTTCACAGGCTGGTGTGAGTGTCTGCAGCTTTTCCAGGTGCATGGGGCAAACTGTCTGTGGATCTGCTATTCTGTGGTCGAGAGGATGGTTGCCCTCTTCTCACGGCTCCACTATGTGGTGCCCCAGTAAGCACACTGTGTGGGGACTCTGACCCACATTTCCTTCCATACTGCCCTAGCAGAGGTTCTCTATGAGAGCACCACTCCTACCGTAAACTTCTGCCTCTACATCCAGGCATTTCCATACATCCTCTGAAAACTAAGCAGAGGTTCCCAAACTCCAATTCTTGACATCTGTGCACTCACAGGCTCAACACCATGTGTAAGCAGCCAAAGCTTGAGGCTTGGACCCTCTGAAGACATGGCCCAAGCTCTATGTTGGCACCTTTCAGCCACGTCTGGAGTGGCTGGGACACAGGGCACTAAATCCCTAGGATGCTCACAGCACAGGGACCCTGGGCCTGGCCCAAGAAACCACTTTTTCTTCCTAGGCTTCCAAGCCTGTGATGGGAGGGTCTGCTGTGAAAACCTCTGAAATGCCCTGGAGTCATTTTCCCCATTGTCTAGGAGATTAACATTTGGCTCTTCGTTACTTAGGCAAATTTCAGCAGCCAGCTTGAATTTCTCCTCAGAAAATGAATTGTTCTTTTCTATTACATTGTCAGGCTGCAAATGTTCTGAACTTTCATGCTCTGCTTCCCTTATAAAATGGAATGTCTTTAACAGCACCCAGGTCATCTCCTGGATGCTTTGCTGCTTAGAAATTTCTTCTTCCAGATACACTAAATCATCTCTCTCAAGTTTAAAATTCACAAATCTTTAGGACCGGGGCAAAATGCCGCCAGTCTCTTTGCTAGAACATAAAAAGAATCACCTTTGCTTCAGTTCCCAACAAGTTTCTCATCTTCATCTGAGACAACCTCAGCCTGGACTTTATTGTCCATATTGCTATCAGCATTTTGGCCAGAGCCATTCAACAGTCGCTAGGAAGTTTCCAACTTTCCCGTATGTTCCTGTCTTCTTCTGAGCCCTCCAAACTGTTCCAGCCCCTGCCTGTTACCCAGTTCCAAAGTCACCTCCATGTTTTTGGGTGTCTACAGCAGTGCCCCACTGCACTGATACCAATTTACTGTATTAGTCTGTTTTTACACTGCTCATAAAGATATACCTGAGACTGAACACTTTACAAAAGAAAGAGGTTTAATGGACTCACAGTTCCACATGGCTGAGGAGGCCTCACAATCATGGTGAAAGGCAAGAGGAACAAGTCAAGTCTTACTTGGATGGCAGCAGGCAAAGGAAGTTTGTGCATGGAAACTCCTTCTTATAAAACCATCAGGTCTCATGAGACTGATTAACATTTGGCTATCATGAGAACAGCATGGGAAAGACCTGCCCCTATGATTCAATTACCTCCCACTGGGGTCCTCCCACAACACGTGGGAATTCAAGATGAGATTTGGGTGGGGACACTGCCAAACCATATCAAACTCCAATAAGTCTGGTATCAGACTTTTCACTGGAAACCTTGCAGGCCAGCAGCGACATAACATATTTAACACGCTGAAAGAGGCCAAGGCACGTGGATCACCTGAGGTCAGGTGTTCAAGACCAGCCTGGCCAACATAGTGAAACCCCATCTCTACTAAAAAATACAAAAATTAGCCAGGTGTGGTGATATGTGCCTGTAATCCCAGCTACTCATGAGGCTAAGGCAGGGAGAATTGTTTCAACCCGGGAGACTGAGGTTGCAGTGAGCCCAAGTTGTGCCACGGCACTCCAGCCTAGGTGACAGAGCAAGACTCTGTCTCAAAAAAAAAAAAAATTAATTAAATTAAATTTAAAATAACAAGAAAAAAGTGCTGAAGGAGAGAAAAATGTTATCCTAGTGCTTAGTCAGGGTTCTCTTAGAGGGAGAGAACTCTATATATATATATGAGGGAGTTTATTAAGTATTAACTTACAAGATCACAAGGTCCCACAATAAGCTGTCTGCAATCTGAGGAGTAAGGAGAGCCAGTACATGGCCCAAAGCTGAAGAACCTGGAGTCCAGTGTTCAAGGGCAGGAAGCATCCAACACAAAAGAAAGATGTAGGCTGGGAGGCTAGGCCCGTGTCTCCTTTTCTGGATTCTCTACCTGCTTTATATTCCCTAGAGGCAGATTAGATTGATTAGATTGTGCCCACCAGATTAAGGGAAGGCAGCTCCAGTCTTCCCCAGCCCACTGACTCAAATGTTAATCTCTTTTGGCACCACCCACACGGACACACTCAGGATTAATGCTTTGTATCATTCAATCCAATGAAGTTGACACTCAGTATTAACCATCACTACTCCACTCCTTGTCAATGTGAACCCATACACATCTCCTGAGATCATACATAATCTTCAAATAAAGACAATAATGAGGTTATAATTAC
>NW_012118599.1:1406214-1409685 GCF_000951035.1 Colobus angolensis palliatus
CCCTAGTGGAGTGATTCAAGCCTTCATTCCTGAAGGGTCTGGGTCATTTGTAGTCCTGACTGGATTGGGCTCCTATAGTTTCCCATTGACCTTAATCACAGGGCATAGTGATACTAAGAGACACCCTAATGAATCTCCTGTATTCCATACGTACTCTTCCTTACCTACATTGTGGAGCAGTGGACTGATTTCATCTGATTTCATCTTGATAGTCCAGGTCAATCACCCCAGCCAATGCTGTAACTCCCTTCTTAGCATCTTGACTTAAAGGTAGGAGGACCCCAAAGTCCATGTGGCAATCTTAACTTCCACTTTAATGGAATCATTGTTGTGTCTCCTCGTGGCAGTGTTCCTCTCTCTGGAACTAAGACCTCTAGGCCAGCAGAACATAATGTCATGGGAACAGGAAGCAAAAATCTTGCTAATGGATCACTACGGGTGATGGTGGGTGGTGCCACTTCTACCCCTTGATTCCTGGACCCATGAATCCTGGCTATGGGAGAAACAGTACCATACATTGGATGCTGAATCAAAGCATACATGGCCTTCTGGAGAACTTTGCCCCAGTCCTGCAAAGTATTGTCATCTAGTTGGTGTTGTAATTGTGACTTCAAAAAACTATTTCACAGTTCTATCAAGCCAGCTAATTCAGGATAATGGGGAGCATGGTAACATCAGTGAATTCCATGAGCATAAGCCCACTGTTGTACTTCTTTAGTCATAAAGTGAGTGCCTTGGTCAGAGGCAATGCTGTGAGGAATACCATGACAGCGGATAAGGCATTCCTTGATCCACTGATGCTAGTGTTGGCCGAAGCATTGTGTGCAGGATAGGGAAACTCATATCTGTAGTATCTATTCCTGTGAGGACAAACCACTGCCCTTTCCATGATAGAAGAGATCCAATATAGTCAACACGCCGTCAGGTAGCTAGCTGATCACCCCGAGAAATGGTGCCATATCAAGGGCTCAGTGTTGGTCTCTGCTGCTGACAAATTAGGCACTCAGCAGCGGTCATAGCCAGGTCAACCTTGGTGAGTGGAAGCCCACATTGCTGAGCCCATGCATAACCTCCATCCTTGCACCATGACGACTTTGTTCATGGGTCCATGGGGCAATGACAGGGGTGGCTGGGGAAAGAGGCTGAATGGTGTCCACAGAATGGGTCATCCTATCTACTTGTTTATTAAACTCCTTCTTCACTGAGGTCACCCATTGGTGAGCACTCACATGAGATACAATGATCTTCAGTTTTTGACTACTCATCCACATACTCCTTCCCCAAATTTCTTTGTCACCAATTTTCCAATCAGGCTTCTTCCAAGTCCCAGACCATCCAGCCAAACCACTGGCTACAGCCCATGAATCAGTATATAATTGCAAATCTGACCATTTCTCCTTCCATGCAAATTGCACAACCAGATGCACTGCTCGAAGTTCGGCCCACTGGGAAGATTTCCCTTCATCACTGTTCTTCAGGGATGTCCTAGAATGGGGCTGTAGCGCTGCAGCTGTCCACTTTCGGGTGGTGCCTGCATATTGTGCAGAATCATCTGTGAGCCAGGCCCGAGTCTTCTCTTCCTCTGTCAGCCGATCATAGGGAACTCCCCATGCGGCCATTGGTGCAGGCTGGGGGAGGGAAGGCAGGGTGGCAAAAGTGGAGACCATGGGTATTTGAGCCACTTCCTCAGGTAACTTACTTTTGCCTTCAGGACCTTCTTGAGCCCCGTTACTTATATACCACTTCCATTTGATGATGGAATGCTGCTGTGCACAACCCACTTCATTGCTAGATGGTACTGAAAGCATCTAGTTCATGATAGGCAATTCAGGTTGCATGGTGACTTGATGACCCATAGTCAAACATCCAGTTTCCACAAAGGCCCAGTAACAGGCCAGGAGCTGTCTTTCAAAATGAGAGTAGTTATCTGTAGAAGACGGCTGGGCCTTGTTCCAAAATCCTAGAGGCCTCCGCAGTGATTCACCTATGGGAGCCTGCCAAAAGCTCCAAACAGCATCCCTATCTGACACTGAAACCTCAAGCACCATTGGATCTGCTGGGTCATATGGCTTAAGTGTCAGAGCAGCTTTCACAACAGCCTGGACCTGTTGCAAAGCTTTCTCCTATTCTGGATCACATTAAAAATTGGCAGCCTTTCGGATGACTCAATAAATGGGCTGGAATAACTACCCAAATCAGGAATGTGTTGCCTCCAAAAGCCGAATAAGCCCACAAGGCATTGTGCCTCTCTTTCTTGGTTGTAGGAGGGGCTAAATACAGCAACTTATCCTTCATCTTAGTAGGACTATCTCAATATCACTGGACCCCTCGAAATTTTACTGAGGTGGAAAGTCCCTGAATTTTAGTTAGATTTATTTCCCATCCCCTGGCATGCAAATATCTCACCAATAAGTCCAGTGTGTTTGCTACTTCTTGCTCACTGGATCCAATCTGCATAATGTCATCAATGTAATGGACCAGTGTGACATCTTGCAGGAGTGAAAAGTGATTAAGTTCCCTCTGAGTAAGATTATGACACAAAGCCAAAGAGATGATATACTCCTGTGGTAGGACAGTAAAGGTATATTGCTGGCCTTGCCAGCTAAAGTCAGATTGCTACTGGTGGGCCTTATGGACAGGAATGGAGGAAAAGATATGCGTCAAGTCAATGGCTGCATACAATGTACTGGGAGATGTGTTAATTTGCTCAAGCAATGAAACCACATCTGGTACAACAGCTGCAATTGGAGTCACCACTTGTAAACTCATGATAATCCAGTGTCTTTCTCCAAGATCCATCTGTCTTCTGAACTGGTCAGATGGGAGAGTTGAATGGGGATGTGGTGGGAATCACCACCCCTGCGTCTTTCAAGTCTTTGATGGTGGCACTCATTTCCACAATCCCTATAAGGATGCAATATTGCTTTCGATTTACTACTTTTCTAGGTAGAGGCAGCTCTGATGGCTCCCATTTGGCCTTTCCCACCATCATAGCCCTCACCCTACCAGTCAGGGAATTCTCCAGCTGCTAAGTATGTCTATGCCAATTATGCATTCTGGTACTTGGGAAATGACAACAGGATGAGTCCAGGGACCCACTGTAAGTCAGACCTGAACTAAAACTTTATTAATTACCTACCTCCATAAGCCCCTACTTTATCTGGAGGACCACAATGACATTTTGGGTCCACTGCAATCAACGTCAACTCAGAGCCAGTGTCCAGAAGTCCTCGAAATGTCTGATCATGTCCTTTTCCCCATTGCGCAGTTACCCTGGTTAAAGGCTGGAGGTCTTCTCGGGGAAGAATGGGAGATAGATTTACTACATAAGTTGTGGATAATGTAGCAGGGTTTTTCCTCAAGGGGACCTGGCCTCCCCTTCATTCAAGGGGTCCTGGGTCTGTAAACTGGCTCAAATCTGGAAATTGATTGAGGGGACATGATTCTCTGTTTTTATAATGTAAATTAATC
>NW_012118599.1:1410925-1422691 GCF_000951035.1 Colobus angolensis palliatus
CTGTTGTTTCCTGACTTTTTAATGATCACCATTCTAACTGGTGTGAGATGGTATCTCATTGTGGTTTTGATTTACATTTCTCTGATGGCCAGTGATGATGAGCATTTCTTCATATGTCTGTTGGCTGCATAAATGTCTTCTTTTGAGAAATGTCTATTCATATCCTTTGTCCACTTTTTGATGGGGTTGTTTGATTTTTTCTTGTACATTTGTTTAAGTTCTTTGTGGATTCTGAATATTAGCTCCTTGTCAGATGGTTAGATTGCAAAAATTTTCTCCCATTCTGTTGGTTGCCTGTTCACTCTGGTGGTAGTTTATTAGAACCTTTTTTAACTCCTTGAGATGTAACATTAAATGCAGAATCCCTACTTATTGGGCCCAAATCAATAAATTCAGCCTGATCCAGCTCTATGTGCCTTCCACCATTATCCCATACCCTTAATATCCATTCCCATGCCTCTTCTCCAGATTGCTGTTTATATAAATTAGAGAACTCAAACAGTTCTTTTCAAGTGTAGTGCACCTCCTCATGGGTCACACTCTCAACCTCACCTCTAGGGGCCTGCCAGCAATTTAGTCTAGTTGTAGGTCTTGAAGCAAAGGTGTTGGGGTGGCTTCTGAGGAGAATCCACATTATCTTGCCTGGCAACTGCCTCAGAGAAGGCCATAACTTTTGCCTTAGGCAGGGCAGGGTTTATCTTAGAGAAAGGTGGAAAAGCTGATGACAGCATGGGTTGGTGAGGGGATGTTGCCATTACTGGGGATGGGGAAGCTGTTCCTTCTGGCAAAGAAAGTTCATCAGAGTTTACAAACTCAGTGTCCCCAGCTTCATCAGGGTCCTTCCAGATGTCCCCGTTCCAAGGTGCAGGTCCCATTCTTTTCCAATCAATGCCCTCACTTTAACAGTAGACACCTGGCAAGGCTGTACATGCATCTTTTGTTGCAGGCCAGCCACTCACATGAGAAGAGCTTGTGTCTGTTTTTTCCACAATTTCAGCTCTTTCTTTACAAGAGATAAGTCTGTCCCTCACAGCAGTCTTAGCAGATTTGAGGCTTAGTATCTGCTTCTGAAGACAGAAAACAGAATCCCTGAGTTATTTATTTTCTTTCATCACTTTATCTACTGAACTTAGGAGCAACCAACTAGGTTCATTATGTTCCGTGGTTCTCCACATATGGACATATAGTCAAAGGTATTATGTATAGAGTCACTAAACTGCTTGTCTCTTGTGAGTGTCAAATGCATTTGTTTTGCATATCTCTCTAAACAGTTCGTGCCAAGGACTTTCAGTGTTCTCCATACTATTAGAAGTAGGGTCCTTAGCATTTTGGGGTCTAATCATATTAAGCAGTCAACTCCAGAAACCCAAAAACCAATGAAAGAACTCCATCCTTAATATTCTGTTCCTCTAATACCACTCTTGGTACCAAAATCTGTATCAGTCAGGGTTCTCTGAGAGGGACAGAACTAATAGGACATATATATACATGAGTTTATTAAGTATTAAATTACATGACCACAAGGTTCCACAAGAAGCTGTCTGCAAGCTGAGGAGCAAGGAGAGCTAGTCTGATTCCCAAAACTGATTAGCTTGGAGTTCAGTGTTCGAGGGCAGGAAGCATCCAGCATGGAAGGAGGATGTAGGCTGGCAGGCTAGGCCAGTGTCTCCATTTCCTGTTTTTCTGCCTGCTTTACATTCCCTGGAAGCTGATTAGATGGTGCCCACCAGATTGAGGGTGGATCTGCCTTCCTCAGCCCACTGACTCAAAGGTTAATCTATTTTGGCAACACCCACACAGACACACCCAAGATTAATACTTTGTATCTTTCAATCCAATGAAGTTAACACTCAGTATTAACCATCACACCTAGAATAGTATATCCAGTCACAATATCCTTCAAACATGGAGGAGAAATAAAGACTTTTCCAGACAAACAAAAACCGAGAGATTTCATGAATACCAGATGTATCCTACAAGAAATGCTAAAGGTAGTTATTCAATCTGAAATAAATGGATGTTAATGAGCAATAAGAAATCATCTGAAGGTAAAAAAAAAAAAAAACTTACTGGAAATGGTAAGTACACAGACAGATACAGAATATTATAACACTATAATTGTGGGGTGTAAACTACTCATATCTTGAGGAGGAGGACTCAAAGATGAATGTATCAAAAATAATAACAACTACAATAAATGTTTAAGACTGATACTATAAGATCTAAATAGAAACAAGAAAAAGTTGAAAAGTGAGGGGATGGATTAAAGCATAGAGTTTTTATTAGTTTTTTATTTGCTTCTTTGTTTGTTTCTACAATCAGAATTGTCATCACCTGTTTAAAGTAATGGGTTATAAGATGATATTTGCGATCCTCATAGTAACATCAATTCAAAAAGACCTACAACAGATACAAAAAAAATACAAAGCAAGAAATTAAAACATATCACCAGATAAAATGACTTTCACAGAAAGGAAGACAGGAAGAAAGGAAGGAAGAGAAGACCCACAAAACTACCAGAAAACAAATAATAAAATGAGAGGAGTAAGTCATTACTTGTCAATCATAACATTCAATGTAAGTTGACTAAACTCTCCAATCAAAAGATACAGAGAGATGAATGAATTAAAAAACAGAATCCAACTTTCTTTTGCCTACATGAAACATACTTCACCTACAAAGACACACATAGACTGAAAAGAAAGGGATGAAAAAATATATTTCATGCCAATGGCAACTATAAAAGAGCAGGAATAGCTATGCTTATATCAGAAAAAAATAGATTTTAAGATAAAAAGTATAAAAAGAGACAAAGAAGGTCATTATATAATACAAAGAGGCCAATTTAGCAAGTGAACATAACAAATGTAAATATATATATACACACACACACACATACCACAGTGGAGCACCCAGATATACAGAGAAAATACTATTAGAGCCAAAGAGAGAGATCAACCTCAATATACTAGTAGCTGAGAATTACAACATCACATTTTCAGCATTGGACTTATCATCTAGGCAGAAAATCAACAGAGAAATATTGGATTTAATCACCAATATAGACCAGGCACACCTAATAGATATTTACAGAACATTTCATCAAATGGCCACTAAATACAGACTGTTCTCTTCAGCACACAGATCACTTTCAGGAGTAGACCATACTTTAGGCCACAAAATAAGTCTTAAAAAAACTCAAAAATTTGAAATCATATCAAGTATCTTCTCTCACCACAATGGAATAACACTAGAAACCAATAATAAGAGGAACTTTGGAAACTACACAAACACATGAACACCAAACAGTATGCTCCTGCAAGACTGATAAGTCAATGAAGAAGTTCAGAAAGAAATTTTAAAATTTCTTGAAAGAAATGAAAATGGAAATACAGCACACCAAAATCTATGGTATACAGCAGAAGTGGTGCCAAGAGAAAAGTTTAGAGCAATAAGTGCCTACATCAAAAAGTAGAAAAACTTCAAGTAAACAACCTAACCAATGTATCTTAAAGAACTGAAAAAGTAAGAGCAAATCAAACCCCAAATTAGAAAAGGAAAAGCATTAACAATGATCAGAGCAGAAATAAATGAAATTGAAGTGAAGAAAACAGAAAAAAAATCACCAAAATTAAATGTTGCTTTTTTGGAAAAGATAAAGGAAATTGACAAATTTTAGTTTAGCCAGGCTAAGAAAAAAAAAAAAAGAGGAATCAAACAAAGTCAGAGATGAAAAAGGATATATTATAACTGATAATGTAGAAATTCAAAGAATCATTAGAAACTATTATGAGCAACTATATACCAATAAATTGTAAATCCTAGAAGAAGTATACAAATTCCTAGACATATACAACCTACCAAGATTGAACCAGGAAAAAAAAATCCAAAACCTGAGTGAACCGATATAAAGTAATGAGATCAAAGCCATAATAAAAAGTACACCAGCAAAGAAAAGCCCAGGACCCAATGCCTTCACTACTGAATGTTATTAAACATTTAAAGAAGAACTAACACCTATCCTACTGAAACTACACTGGGGGAGAAAAAAGATTGTTCCAAACTCACTCTGTGAGGCAAGTATTACCCTGATATCAAAGCCAGACCAAAACACATCAAAAAAAGAAAACTACAGTCCAATTTATCTGATGAATATTGATGCAAAAATCCTCAACAAAATAGTAGCAAACGAATTTAAGAACACATTAAAAAGACCACTCATCATGACTTAATGGGATTTATTCCTGAGATGCAAAGATGGTTCAACATGCAAAAGGCAATCAATGTGATACATGAATGAAGGACAAAAGCTATATGATCATCTCAACTGATACTAAAAAGGCATTTGATAACATTCAACATACTTCATAATAAAAACCATCAAAACACTAGGTTTAGAAGAAACATAGCTCAACATAATAAATGACATATATGACGGACTGACAGCTAGTATAATACTGAATGAGTAAAAACTGAAAAGCCTTTTCTCTAAGATATGGAACAAAACAAGGATGCCAACTTTCACCAATTATTCAACACAGTGTTAGAAATTTTAGCTAGTCATCAGACAAGAGAAAGAAATAAAGGGCATCCAAATTGGAAAGGAAGAAGTCGAATTATCCTTGTTTGCAGATGACATCATTGTATATTTGGAAAAACAATGACTCTACCAAAAAAGTATTAGAACTTATAAACAAATTCAGTAAAGTAAGATGCAAAATCAATGTACAAAAATCAGTAGCATTTCTATATGCCAACAATGAACAATCTGAAAAAGAAATCAAGAAGGTAATACCATTTTAATAGCTACAAATAAAATTAAATACCTAGGAATAAAATTAACCAAAGAAGAGAAAGTTCTCTACAATGAAAAGTTAACTGATGCTAAAAAAGCATTTGATAAAATTTAAAACACTTCATGATAAAACCCATCAGAAAACTGGGTCTAGAAGGAACATACCTCAACAACATAAAGCCATATATGACAGATGGACAGCCGGTATCATCCTGAATAGGTACAAACTGAAAGCCTTTGCTCTAAGATCTGGAACACAATGATGATGGACTGGTGTGAGGGGTATGGTTTTGGGATGATTCAAGAACATTACATTTATTGTGTACTTTACTTCTGTTATTATTATATTGTAATATATAATGAAATAATTATATAACTCACCATAATGTAGAACCAGTGGGAGCCCTGAGGTTGTTTTCCTGCAACTATATGGTCCCATCTGGAGGTGATGGGAGACAGTGACAGATCATCAAGCATTAGAGTCTCATAAGGAGCATGCAACCTAGATCCCTCACATGGGCAGGTCACGATAAGGTTCATGGTACTATGAGAATCTAATGCTGCTGATCTGACAGGAGTCGGGGCTCAGGTGGTAATGTGAGTAATGGGGAGCAGCTATAAATACAGATGAATCTTTGCTCACTCACCCACCACTCACCACCTGTTGGATTGCCCAGTTCCTAACAGGCCATGGCTCCCATCCCTGGCCCAGGGGTTGGGGAGCCCCTACTATAAAACATTCATTCAAGAAACTGAAGAGAATACCAAAAATGAAAACATTTTCAAGTTAATGTATTGGAATAATCAATGTTGTTAAAATGTCCATGATACCCAATGCAATCTACAGATTCAACATAATCCCTATCCAAAGATCAATGACATTCTTTCACAGAAATAGAAACAAAATTCTACAATTTATATGGAACAACGGAAGACCCAGAATAGCAAAAGCCATCCTGAGCAAAAAGAATAAAACTGGAAGAATCATATTACCTGACTTCAAATTATGCTACAGAGTTCCAGTAACCAAAACAGCATGGTACTGGCATAAAAACAGACCTATAGACAAATGGAAAAGCACATGGAACCCAGAGATAAATTTATACATCTATAGTGAACTCATTTTCAACAAAGGTACCAAGAACAAACATTGGAGAAAGGACAGCTTCTTCAATAAATGATGCTGGGAAAGCTGGATATTCATATGGAGAAGAATAAAACTAGACCTCTTTATATACATAAAAATCAAATCAAAACAAAACAAAAATCAAATAAAAATGGCTTAAAAATTTGAGACCTGAAACCATAAAACTACTAAAAGAAAACACTAGAGAAACTTTACAGTATATTTGTCTGGGAAATTTGTTTGTGAGTATGTGTAACACTCCAAAAGCACAGGCAATCAAAATGAAAATGGACAAATCAGATATTTTAAGTTAAAAAGCTTCTGTACAGCAAAGAAAATCATAATAATCTAAGTAAAATGTGCAAAATACTCAAATAGGCATTTCTCAAAAGAAGATATACAAGGTAAACATATATGAAGAAGTGCCCAACATTACTGATTATCAGAGAAATGCAAATGAAAACTACAATGAAATATAATCTCATCCTAGTTAAAATGGCTTATATCCAAACGACAAGCAATAATAAATGCTGGCAAATATATGGAGGAAAGGGAACCCTGGTACACTGTTGGTGGGAATGTAAATTAGTGCAACCACTATGGAGAACAGTAGGGAGGTTCCTCATAAAACTAAAAGTAGAACCACCATATGATTCAGCAATTCCACTGGTAGGTATATTCCCAAAAGAGAAAAAAAAAAAAAATCAGTGTATCAAACATAGGAGTATCTGTACTACTATGTTTACTGCAGCACTATTCACAATGCTCAAGATTTGGAAGCAACCTAAGTGTCCATCTACAAATGAATGGATAATAAAAAAGGGGTACTTATACCCAATGGAGTACTATCAGAAAAAAGAATAAGACACTGTTATTTACAACAACATGGACAGAACTGGAAGTCATTATGTTAAGTGATAGAAGCCAGGCACAGAAAGACAAACCTCACCTGTTCTCAATATTTGTGGGAACTAAAAATTAAGGCAATTGAACTCATGGACATAGAGAGTAGAATGGAGGCTGGGGTGGGTAGTGGTAGGGGGATGGTGTGGGGATGGTTAAGGGGTACCTAATATAGTTAAATAGAATGAGTAAGATCTACTATTTGGTAGCACAACAGAGTGACTGGAGACAACAATAATTTATAGTTCATTTAAAAATGACTTAAAGAGTATAATCGGAATGTTCATAATAGAAAGAAGTGATAAATGTTTGGGATAAATATCCTATTTTCCCTGATGTGATTATTATACACAGTACACCTGTATAAAAATATCTCACATACCCCATAAATATATACACCTAACACATACAAATAACAATTAAATTTTTTGAAAAATAAGTATTTATTAACTTCTTGGTTTGTTGAAGAATCAAATAAATACAATTGACTAATTTTAAATGTAAGTAGTCAACAGAATCCGCCTCCCCTGTGCCACTATTGTTGCATCATGAATTTGAAATATGCGAAAAGGCATTAGAATCAGTAGTCTTATTAAATCTGCAGAAAGTTTATGGTAAAAACAAATTCATATTTTGATGCCATTTTATAAGCAATGTGCATTTAATGTTTTTACAACCTAATTTTTTGATATAAATTTTTTCTCAACAATATCACATGTATTCAACTTCATAACACATGAGTACACAGACAAAACATGAATGTTCTTTTTCATGCCCCTGCACATGTTCCAAATTCATCCTTCTGATAGCTTATCAACTTCATCTTCTTTTTGATTCCTGTCTTTGACCTCTCCCTCCTCCTACCCCAGTTCTGCCTGCTTGCTCTGGAAGCCTGCTGACAATTTCTATCATCCTGAGATGGGTCCATTGTTTCCTGAAATCCATGTTTCCCCTCCTTTTGTTTTTTCTTGTGTTTGGAGGAAACACCTCCTCTAGTAACTTCCTAAGAAAAGTTGCATGAACAGTAAACACTTTAAAATCTCACATGCCTGAAAATGTCATTAGTCTCCTCTCACACTTGATAACCAAGTTTACTAGGTGTAAAATTCTAGTTGAGAATCATTTCCTTTTAGAATGTTTAAGGTGTTTAGCATTTGGTTCTTTTTAACTTTGAATGATTTTTTGCTTTTAAATTTCAGTAAACACCCTTAGTTAACAAAATTGCTAAACATGTAACTAAAAAGTTACTTTTAACAATCTTGTAACATCCTTACTCCAGATACTTTGCATATAAACTCTTTTCTTTTCCTTTTCTCTCTGTAAGCTCTTAGGATATTGTCTTTGTTTCTAGAACTGTAAGTTTACAGATCGTAGTACCTGTGTCGGCCTTTTTAAAACTATTGTACCGTAATATGGAAATTTATGTTCCTAACTTCTAAAAACATAATGAATTATTTCTTTGATAATTTCTTCTCTATTTCTTCTCTCTGAAATGTTTATTATTCATATTCAAATACACTGATTCTCACATTTTCTTTCATTTTCTCTTTTTTCTTTCTTACTAGTAGTCCAGTAGTCCATTAGAGAATAATTTTATTAATGATTTGCTCTATAGGCCACCATTTGTTCAAAGGGTCAAATTTTCTTTTTTTTTTACTTCTTTTGGTGAACTATAACATACATACAGAAAAGTAAACAAAATATAAATGTACAATTAACAACTAATTATAATACAAATGCCCACATAATATCTCCCAGATCAAGCAATAGAACGTTACCAGACCCCAGACGTTTCCAGGATGTCTCTTACCAATTATAACATCCTCCCTTCCCACTATCCTGACTTTTATTATAATTACTTCCTTGTTTTTCACTATATTATAGTTTCACCACCAACATGCATTCCTAAAAATCATGATTTCACTTGACTAAATTTTGATCTTTATATAAATGCAATCATACTATATGCCATATTTCAAACTTGCTTCATGTGTACATTATAGTTATAAAATCCACGTTCCCTATAATTTTTTTTCTTATTGCTGTATAACATTCCATTGTATGAACATAGCACAATTTATTTATCCATTCTACCTATGGTGGATATTTGGGTTGGTTCAGACATCGAACAAAATGAGCCATGCTGCTGTGAACCTTCTTGTACATATATTCTTGGGCATATGTGTATTTGTCTCCCTAGGGCGTGGAGTTCTCTTGAAGGGGAATTGCAAGGATGAACAGAGGGTATCATCACCTTTACCAGACAATTCACTTTCCAAAGTGGTAGTACCAGTTTACAATTCCACCAGCAGTGGATGAAAATGCCGTGGTTCTACATTCTCGCCAACCAACTGTGTTTAATAAGACTTCTGAATTTCACATTTGATTTTTGTAAAAGCTTCCACCTCAACTTTTAATAAAACACAATTATGAAGCTTAGTATGATACCTTCAGTGTATGCCCTCTCCTCACAACGTAGCAAAGCTGGCAACTCCATTAATACTGCTGCCCCTTCTGTACAAGTGACAAAGTGGTCTATAGGTTGGTTTCATTTAGCATGGTTCCCAGCCTTTTCACAGTCTAAGTCCTTCTTCTGTGCATATGCTTCACTTTGTCCATGTTTCTTTTAGCATGTGGTTTCCAAGACTAAATATTGTCTTCTCCAAATGAGCTGGTGGGTGTGGAGAATCAGGCTCAACGAGAAGTTATTCTGAAGCATCACAAAGATACATCCAGGTGCAGGCTACTTGCCAAGAAAACAAGCAAGACAGGGCATCATGAGTCTATCTGCAAGATGAGTGTGGTCTAAGTCCTTAACTATTAAGAAATTTTGGGGTTTTTTTGTGACAGGATAATTTGTGCAGCAAACCACCATGGCACACATTTACCTATGTAACAAACATGCACATCCTGCACACATGCCCGTGGAAGTAAAATTGGAAAGAAAAATTTTTAAAAATCTTATCTTTTATTCTATTTTTTCTCTTTTTTCTCTGTCTTCTTATTTTTAGCTGGCAGATTTTTTGAATTATATCTTCCAATTTTCTACCTAGTTTTTCATTTATGCAGTTGTATTTTAAATTTCCAATAGACTCTTTTTTATTCTTGAAGGCTCCATTTTTATAATCTAATATTTTGTTATATAGTAAAATCTCTCTCACCTCTCTAAGGACATAACTAAGTCTCATAATGTTGTATTCATCTTTCTTGACTGATTTTTTTTTACTTCTAGTTTGTTTAATTTTTTAATTGTTTTGTTCTCAGTCTTATTATTTTTCTTGTATATGAGTTAAGACTGTACTTAACTTTAATTTTCTAGTTAATAATAAGATTCTGGAAGGTCAGTGGGAAACTTTGTGTTCAATAATGGTAGGTATTACAGTAGATTGGTCAGTTGGTTTATCAGTTCATTGTTACTGTATCACAACTCAACTTCAAAATGACTAGCTTAAAACAGTATGCATTTATTTAGCTCATGATGGTTCAGGTGGAGTCTGAACTGGCCCAGCTGATCTCTCTGGATTAGCTCATGCTTCTGTGATCAACTGTCATGTTGGCTGGTAGCTGGACAATATAAGTTCTTATGTGTGGTTGTTGGCAGGTTGTTAGCTAATGAATCTTTGTTTTTCTCCTCTCCTTGTCCAGCAGCAGGTTAGATTGGACTTGTTTACATGATGGCCTTAGGATTCCAAGTGCAGTGAGAGATCAAGTCCCAGTATGCAAGGGTTTATGAAGCATCAATTTTGTATCATGCTTGTGAATTTTCTTTGGCCAAAGCAAATCCCATAGCAAACATAGATTCAAAGGCTGGGGAAATTGTTCCCAAGTCTTAATGGGAAGATCTGCAATGTCACACTGCAAGATGCAAGGAGGAGAAGACTATATGGCTATTTTTATAATCTACTGCAGAATGGCTCCCGGCTGTTGCTTTACTGGGTATTTCCAAATGTCATATTATATAAATATTTTCTCTTAAGAAATTTTACCCAGAAATAAAATTTTAAGAGAATGTAAGTTTGGCTACAGCTGTTTCAAGTGGGGGATAGGGCAGGAAGGGTCTTTTCAGGCATTATGCCAACTTTCTATTAAACTTTCTGTATTCACTTTGGTACTCTACACTCATCTTTGCCTATTGACATAAATCAATAGACCCTCTGGCTTAACTTTCCCAAAGAATAAGCTTTTAGTCTTCTGTTAGTTGGTAGAGAGGAAGTTGTCTCGTTATGTGGACAGCAGATAAAACCTTAAACAAATGCACCTATGATGTTTGTAGTTGCAGTTAACAATGGAGTGGCTTTTAAGCAGGGCTTACCAGATACTATTATTCAGAAATAGTCTATGGGTAAATCTTTTCATGATGTACAAATTTCAAATGCCCTGTATTTTATTTATCAAACATTTAATATGTCTTAAACCAAAGACATTTCACAAAAGCCTTACCAGCCATCCTAAGTACATTGGATTAGCTAATTGAGCTGGGAACTCTTCATATAAGAACTTCTTTCAAGGCTTTCCCTTTTCACTCCACCTGCAAGTACATTTTATAGAGGCACCAGTTATAGTGCCTGCAAATCTTTGAGCCTTGAAATCTTCTGCAGTATTTTCCTAACTGCTAACTTTAGATTTACCTTTGTCTTTTCTGCTGGGGCAGTTATTCCTCATGTGTATGCTTTCTAGATTTCAACATTTTGTTGCTATCATTTCCTCTTTTTTTTCCTATGATTTTTGGGGTTTTAATCATAGCATAATTTTATACAAGGGAGTGGTGGAAGTAGACATGCTACCCTCTTTTTTCTTTTTCTTTTTACTTTTGCAAACAATGCTGAAATTATCATTCATTTATATATAATCTGGTGTTAGAAAATGTCTATGTTGTTTACACTAAGTGCCAATCCAAATAAAATGTGTCTGGTAAATGGCAACAAAATACAGTTTATAATTA
>NW_012118599.1:1423976-1426098 GCF_000951035.1 Colobus angolensis palliatus
TGTCAGACCTTTGTCACATGGGTAGATTGTAAAAATTTTCTTCCATTCTCTAGGTTGTCTGTTCAATGTGATGATAGTTTATTTTGCTGTGCAGACGCTCTTAGTTTAATTAGATCCCACTTGTTAATTTTAGCTTTTGTTGCAAATGCTTTTGGTGATTTTATCATAAAATCTTTGCCTATGCCCATGACCCTGAATGGTATTGCATAGATTTTCATCTAGAGCTTTTATGGTTTTAGATTTTACATTTAAGTCTTTAATCCATTTTGAGTTAATTTTTATAAGGTGTAAGGAAGGGATCCCATTTTGGTTTTCTGCATATGTCTAGCCAGTTTTCCCTGTACCATTTATTAAATAGGGAATCCTTTCCCCATTGCTTGTTTTTGTCGGGTTTGTTGAAGATCAGATAGTTGTACATGTGTGGTCTTATTTCTGAGGTCTCTATTCTGCTCCATTGTTCTATGTGCCTGTTTTGGTACCAGTACCATGTTGTTTTGGTTACTGTAGCCTTATAGTATAGTTTGAAGTCAGGTAGCATGATGCCTCCAGCTTTGTTTCTTTTGCTTAGGATTGTTTGTCTATACAGGCTCTTTTCTGGTTCCATATGGATTTTAAAGTAGTTTTTTTTCTAATTCTGTGAAGAATGTCTTTGGAAGTTTGATAGAAATAGCATTAAATCTATAAATTATTTTGGACAGTATGGCCATTTTCATGTTATTGATTCTTCCTATCCACAGGATAGAATGTTTTTCCATTTGTTTGTGTCCTCTCTTATTTCCTTGAGCAGCGGTTTGTAGTTCTCCTTGAAAGGTCCTTCACATCCCTTGTTAGCTGTATCTAGATATTTTAATATCTTTGTAACAATTGTGAATGGGAGTTTATTCATGATTTGGCTGTGTGCCTGCCTGTTGTTGGTGTATAGGAATTCTTGTGATTTTTGTACATTGATTTCTTATCCTAAGACTTTGCTGAAGTTGCTTATCATCTTAAGGAGTTTTTGGGCTGAGATGATGCGGTTTTCTAGATATAGTATCATGTCATCTGCAAACAAAGACAATTTTACTTCCTCTCTTCCCATTTGAATACCTTTATTTATTTCTCTGGCCTGGTTGCCCTGGCCAGGACTTCCAATACTATGTTGAATAAGAGAGGTAAGAGGGGGTATCCTTGTCTTGTGCTGATTTTCAAGAGGAATTCTTTCAGCTTTTGCCCATTCAGTATGATATTGGTTGTGGGGTTGTCTTATATAGCTCTTATGAGTTTGAGATAGTTCAATCAATACCTAGTTTATTGAGAGCTTTTAACATAAAGGAATGTTGCATTTTATCAAAGGCCTTTTGCATCTATTGAGATAAGCATGTGGTTTTTGTCATTTTTAAGTGACGGATTAAGTTTATTGATTTGCATATGTTGAACCAGCCTTGCATCCAGGGATTAACCTGACTATATCACGGTAGATAAGCTTTTTGAGGTACTCTTGGATTTGGTTTGCCAGTGTTTTATTGATGATTTTGCATTAATGTTCACCAGGGATATCGGCCTGATGTTTTCTTTTTTTGTTGTGTCTCTTTCAGGTTTCGGTATCAAGACAATGCTGGCCTCATAAAATGAGTTAGGGAAGAGTCCTTCCTTTTAAATTGTTTGGAATAGTTTCAGAAGGAATAGTACCAGCTCTTCTTTTTACCTCTGGTAAACTTTGGCTGTGATTCAGTCTGGTCCTATTAGTTGTGAAGTTAGGGTGTCTATTTGAGATCTTTCTCCCTTTCTAATATGAGCATTTAGTGCTATAAATTTTCCTCTTAACACTGTTCTAACTGCATCCCAGAGATTCTGGTATGTTGTATCTTTGTTCTCATTGTTTTCTAAGAACTTCTTGATTTGTGCCTTAATTTCATTATTTACACAGGAGTCACTCAAAAGCAGGTTGTTCAATTTCCATGAAATTTTGTGGTTTTGAGTGAGTTTCTTAATGTTGAGTTTTAATTTGATCATACTGTGGTCTGAGAGACTGTTATGATTTCAGTTATTTTGCACTTGCTGAGGAGTGTTTTACTTCCAATTATGTGACAGATTTTTGAGTAAATGCCATGTGAAAAATAGTTGATTTCTCCTTCATTTATGA
>NW_012118599.1:1426148-1479055 GCF_000951035.1 Colobus angolensis palliatus
GTATCATGTCATCTGCAAACAAAGACAATTTTACTTCCTCTCTTCCCATTTGAATACCTTTATTTATTTCTCTGGCCTGGTTGCCCTGGCCAGGACTTCCAATACTATGTTGAATAAGAGAGGTAAGAGGGGGTATCCGGTATCCTTGTCTTGTGCTGATTTTCAAGAGGAATTCTTTCAGCTTTTGCCCATTCAGTATGATATTGGTTGTGGGGTTGTCTTATATAGCTCTTATGAGTTTGAGATAGTTCAATCAATACCTAGTTTATTGAGAGTTTTTAACATAAAGGAATGTTGCATTTTATCAAAGGCCTTTTGCATCTATTGAGATAAGCATGTGGTTTTTGTCATTTTTAAGTGACGGATTAAGTTTATTGATTTGCATATGTTGAACCAGCCTTGCATCCAGGGATTAACCTGACTATATCACGGTAGATAAGCTTTTTGAGGTACTCTTGGATTTGGTTTGCCAGTGTTTTATTGATGATTTTGCATTAATGTTCACCAGGGATATCGGCCTGATGTTTTCTTTTTTTGTTGTGTCTCTTTCAGGTTTCGGTATCAAGACAATGCTGGCCTCATAAAATGAGTTAGGGAAGAGTCCTTCCTTTTAAATTGTTTGGAATAGTTTCAGAAGGAATAGTACCAGCTCTTCTTTTTACCTCTGGTAAACTTTGGCTGTGATTCAGTCTGGTCCTATTAGTTGTGAAGTTAGGGTGTCTATTTGAGATCTTTCTCCCTTTCTAATATGAGCATTTAGTGCTATAAATTTTCCTCTTAACACTGTTCTAACTGCATCCCAGAGATTCTGGTATGTTGTATCTTTGTTCTCATTGTTTTCTAAGAACTTCTTGATTTATGCCTTAATTTCATTATTTACACAGGAGTCACTCAAAAGCAGGTTGTTCAATTTCCATGAAATTTTGTGGTTTTGAGTGAGTTTCTTAATGTTGAGTTTTAATTTGATCATACTGTGGTCTGAGAGACTGTTATGATTTCAGTTATTTTGCACTTGCTGAGGAGTGTTTTACTTCCAATTATGTGACAGATTTTTGAGTAAATGCCATGTGAAAAATAGTTGATTTCTCCTTCATTTATGAGCTTAGTTTGGCTGGATATGAAATTCTGGGATGAAAAATTCTTTTTTTTAAGAGTGTTGAATATTGGCCCCCACTCTCTTCTGGATTGTAGAGTTTCTGCTGAGAGACCCACTGTTAATCTGATGGGCTTACCTTTGTAGGTGAATGGGCCTTTCTCTTTGGCTGCCCTTAACATTTTTTCCTTCATTTCAACCTTATGTAATCTGATGATTACGTGTCTTAGTGTTGATCTTCTCATAGACTATCTTACTTGTGTTCTCTGGATTTCCTGAATTTGAATGTTGTCCTTTCTTGCTAGGTTGGGGAAATTCTCCTGAATGATATCCTGAAGTGTGTTTTCTATCTTGGTTCTATTCTCCTCATTTCTTTCAAGTGCTCCGTTCAGTCATAGGTTCAGTCTTTTTACATAGTCCCATAGTTCTCAAAGGCTTCATTCATTTCTTTTCATTCTTTTTTCTCTAATCTTGTCTGCCTGTCTTATTTCAGCAAGATAGCCTTCAAGCTCTGATATTCTTTCTTCTGCTTGATCAATTTAGCTATTGATATTTGTGTATGCTTCATGAAATTCTCATGCTGTGTCTTTCATCTCCATCAGGTCATTTATGTTCCTCTCTAAAGTGGTTATTCTAGATAACACTTCCTGTAACCTTTTGTCATGGTACTTAGATCCTTTGCATTGGGTTAGGGCATGCTCCTTTACCTAAGCAAAGTTTATTATTACTCACCTTCTGAAGCCTACTTCTGTCAGTTCATCTAACTTATCCTACATTCAGTTCTGTACCTTAGCTAGGAGGCGTTGCAATCATTTGGAGGACAAGAGGCATTCTGACATTTTGGGTTTTCAGTATTTTTTCACTGATTCTTTCTCATCTTCATGAGTTTGTCTAGTTTTGATCTTTGAGGCTGCTGATCCTTGGATGAGCCTTTTGTGAAGACCTTTTTTTGTTGATGCTGTTGTTGTTTCCTGTTTGTTTTTCTTTCAATAGTCAGGTTCCTCTTCTGTAGGGTTTGCTGGGGGTTCACTTCAGGCCCTATTCATCTGGGTCACTCTCACACCTAGAGATGCCACTTAAGGAGGCTAGAGAGCAGCAAAGACGGGTGCTTGCTCCTTCCCCTGGGATCTCTGACCTTGAGGGGCACCGACATGATGCCAGTAGGAATGTTCCTGTATAAGGTGTTGGGCAGCCCCTGTTGGGGGTTCTTATGCAGTTGGAGAGCATGGGAACCAGGAAACCAGGACCCATTTAATGAAGCACTTTGGCTGTCCTTTGGTGGACAGGGTGTGCTGCCCTGGGGGGAAACCCAGTCATCAGGATTGCCTGGCTTCCTCAGAGCTTATAGGAGGAAAGACTAAGTCTGCTGGTCCATGGAGACTATGGTCATCCCTTCTCCTAGGGACTCAGGCTCAGAGAGTTCAGAGTTCTGTCCCTGAGCCCTTGACTGGAGTTGTTGGGGTTCCTGCCTTCCCACCCAGTGAGAAGGGATGGGTCAGGGTCTGGCCTAAAAGGCTGTGTGGCCATGGGGTGCCACAGTCAGTGTGCTGTGCTGTGGGGGAATACCTCTTGGGACCAAGCTATCCAGTCTTCCCGGCTCCAGCAGAGGAAAAGTGCATCCTTCAGATACAGTGATGGCTGCTGCCCCTCCCCTGGGAACTTAGGGTCTTAGGAAGCTAACATTCACAGTGATGGCTGCCACCCCCCCCTCCAGGGAGCTCAGATGACAGCAGGCCGCAGCAGCGGTGATGGCTGCCCCTCCCTCAGGGAGCTCTGTTGTCTTAGGTAGATTCCAGCTGAGTGGAGACTGAGAATTTGCGAGGCTCTGTGATTGGGACCCAAGGCCCCGTTGGCGTGGGCTCACGAGTGGAATCTTTTGATCCGTGGGTTGCACAGTTCTGAGGAAAAAGCATGGTTTCCCTGGCTAGGTAGCACGCTCACTCACCACTTCTCTTGGCTGGGGTAGGGGCTCCCCTGCCCTGTGCGGTTCACGCACTACCCTGCTCTTCTCTCCTCTCCGTGGGTCACACTAACTATCTAGTCAGTCCTGATGACAGAACCTGGATGCCTCCGTTGCCGGTGCAGAATTCGCGCACTGTTTTGCTTCTTTTTGGTGGATGTCTCCCATGATGCTGCTTCTACTTGGCCATCTTGGCCCCGCCCAGCATTAGTGCTTTTCAATGTGCTTACATTGTTGTTCAAGCAGATTTATAATGCCCTAGGTTTTACACAGTTTTAGTCTTATAAATTATTTTAGGTGAGACTGGAAAAGAGTTCTATTTTTAAATTTCCATACACACATTGGATTAAGTGGATAAGAAAGGAGGAGTTATCAAAATGAGTCAGGCTTTTTTTCTTTATTTTGCTGCTATTTGTAACTGGTCTTCTTGTCTGCCCTAAAATTAATTTTGGGGGAATCCGATTAGCCTGGTGTTTTCTCCTAAATTCTTTTTAATTCTCAGGAACTGTATCTGAAAAATGCCTGATTCTCCTAACTAAGAAACATAAACTTTCATTCAGTCTGGACCAAGGCAAGGGAGAAACTAAACATCCAAAAACCTCTCTGGAGTCACTGACTTATTCATCCTGTAAACTCAGAATTTGTCTCTAGCAGCATCAAGTGTAAGAGTGCTGACATTTTTTAAAGATTATACATGTAGCTGTATAAGTAATGGTGTCCCACAGAGTATATATTAAAGAACACATCATGAGACTTTCGAAGGAAGATCAGAAAAAGTAGTAGCAACAGGTTCTAGTTGGCTAAGGAAGCAGTGTAGAGTGGGATAAACTATGTAAGAAGTGAGACTGCCAAGATGTATATCCTATATGTTTACTAATATAAGAAGCAAATTAATGTGTATTAAGAAGAGAGAAAATGGTCTTGGGCCGGGCGCGGTGGCTCAAGCCTGTAATCCCAGCACTTTGGGAGGCCGAGACGGGCGGATCACGAGGTCAGGCGATCGAGACCATCCTGGCTAACACGGTGAAACCCCGTCTCTACTAAAAAATACAAAAAAACTAGCCGGGCGAGGTGGCGGGCGCCTGTAGTCCAAGCTACTCGGGAGGCTGAGGCAGGAGAATGGCGTGAACCCGGGGGGCGGAGCTTGCAGTGAGCTGAGATCCGGCCACTGCACTCCAGCCTGGGCGACAGAGCAAGAAGACTCCGTCTCAAAAAAAAAAAGAAAATGATCTTGGTCTAGCAGAAAAAAAGGACTGGAATTAGCTGCATTAAAAGAACAGAAGTATTTTTGAAAATTTTTTTTCTTGTGAGATTAGAATGAGAGAAGAATCTGAGGGTTTTATTGGGTTTTGTTTCTTTCATCTTATAGGTATGTCATCTGAGTGACCAAAGGATGACTTGTTCTTCAACTCACAAATATTTAGTGGCACAGGTGGAACTAGGTTTCAAAGAATCTTGTCTCTTCTAGTCTGGAATCTAGGAGAAGTAGATTTTTGAGGAGGAGTTTAGTTTGCACAATGTTTATTAAGGAAGGCTCTTGGGATCAACACCTGGGAAAGGGAAGAGAAGAAAGCAAGAGTGAGTAGAGAGAAAAGTCAAGCCTAGTGACAGTCACAGCTGATCCCAGTGGGAGCTTTAGGTGTTCGTATGATCTTTGGCATTGTCTCCATTTGGGCTGAGGTGCTGGTCCTTTATTTCCTTACAGGTACAAGTATTTGTGTGTGGGGTGCCGTGAGAAAGGGCATGACCTTGGTTAAGGGGGCCTGCAGCTCCGGCAGTCCCTGAAGAGACTGACAGCTGAAGACTTTCTGTTGCCAGCATCCCCAGAAGCGAGTGCAGCAACTCTTTCTCAGAAGGAGAATCTGGAGGCACATTATAGCATTCACCACATTACCTGCTCATCCAAACGTCTTTTGCACTTTAAATGATGGAAGCATTGTCCTATAAGTATTGGTAATTGGTTTTCCAAACTGTGGTAAGTAAATGTAGTTGAGAGCTTCTTATGCTCATGAAAAATCTCGGAGTAATTTTTGTTAGAAATGCAAAATTTGCTGTCTCAAACTTTTTTTAACAGGAAAAATTAGCTCCAAATTTTGTGGAGTTGTGACAAGTACTTATCTCCACTCAAAGCATAACAACAAAAGTGAGCTATTCTAGTGCTACTCATCTCATGCACCTGCATCGTATATCAGAGAGACAGGCAGAGAGTGTTAGCTTCCTCTTGCTGATTAACTAATTTACAAAAACTTAATTGTTTAATAATAATAAAAAGTTTATTACCTTATGGTTCTAGAGGTTAGAAATTGAAAATGCATCTCAATGGGTTAAAATCAAGCAAACATAACATCTTCAAATCTCTCTCTTCTCTCCTCTCTCTTGTTCTCTCTCTCCCTTTCACTGTGATATCTTCTTATCTTTTTCTTTGACTTTAAACTTTCTGCCTCTTCTAAGGTGCTATGTGATTACAATGGGCCCTGGGAATCCAGGATAATCCCCTCACTCAAAATCCTTATCTTAATCACATGCAAAAAGTCCCTTTTGCCATGTAAGATAACATATTCACAGGTTTTGGGGATTTGGACAAATTATATATATATATATGTTTATGTATGTAGCAGAAAAAAGGACTGGAATTAGCTGCATTAAAAGAACAGAAGTATTTAAAAAATTTGTTTTGATGTGAGATTAGAATGAGAGAAGAGTCTGAGGGTTTTAGGGGTTTTGTTTCTTTCATCATCTGAGTGACCAAAAGGACAAATATATATATATATATATAGTATATATATAAATATATAAATAAATATATAGTTTTATAAATAAATAATGTATACATGTATAAATTTACACACGTATAAATATATATATTTACATATGCATATATACATGTATAAATATATATTTATATATACATAAATTTATATATACAAATATATATATGTATACATATATATATGGGAATTGTGTCTACAACACAGAATAAAACTAATTTTAGCATGAGTTACATTTGCGGTGACATCTTTGGTATAGAAACGTAGATCATCCCATATAAGAATACCTGCCTAAATATTTTTACAATTTCTTTAAAAACTATTAGTTTATACTGTATAGAAGATCAAATGAAAAATTATGTCTAGGTAGCCCGAGCAACATTGATTGGCTAATGGTAGAACACTGGGCTGGGAACCCAGATACTTCCATTCAAATCTTATCTCTGCCACTAATTGATTATGAAAACTCGCAGTTCTCAGTATTTTTTTTTAAAAGTATGGTTGTCTGTCCAAGATATAAAATATAAAACTATTTCTTATTTTAACCTTAAATGGGATATTTGTCCCAATAATTGATATATGTCATGTCCATAAAAACTCACTGAGAAATCTCAAATATTAGTTTTTAACTTATTGTTTGGATTTTGTTGTTTCCTTCCACCAAATTTTTTAATCGGAAAAGTGAACTTCTGCCTGTAGCTTGAATTCTTGTTTCCTGTTTCCCTTACTCCTTTCTTAGCTCACAATGAAGTAGAGGGTTTACAGAGCAATTAAATATTTAAAAAGTAGTAATAGAAGTACACAGGAGAATGATCCTTGTACTGAATGACTAACTCTTCAATAACCTGAACATCTTCAATTCATCAAATAGGAAAATGATAAAG
Source organism: Colobus angolensis palliatus (assembly GCF_000951035.1). NCBI lineage: Eukaryota > Metazoa > Chordata > Mammalia > Primates > Cercopithecidae > Colobus > Colobus angolensis. The sequence goes on from NW_012118599.1 coordinate 1,432,854, forward strand.
AGGATATCTTACACTATTTCATCTATTTCAAAAAAGTAAGCAGGAAAAATTGTACTACATTTTTATTTTGCTGGAGGGAAATTGCAAAGCACCTATATCATTGATGGAAAATTAAAATGACCCCAATATCTACATAAGAGTTAGAAATGATTTATGAAAATAAATATTGCAACATTTGGAGTGGATTTCTAACTCAGGAGTTTGGGAAGGTGATTTAGAGAGTTGATGCAGTGGTAATACAGGTTACTCACTATTATCGGAGGATGTGGCACTATAGAAAATAGAAAACCATCAATCTTAGAATATTTGCTGTTACACTTGGTAGGAATACATAATTAGAGAGCTGTTGTGAATCAAGATATGTAAATCAATATATAAAAATGAGTTTTTAGGATAAGATGTATAAACCTAAACTCAAGCAAAATTAGGCATCAAATAAAAAATATCAGACATGTTTGAACAGGAATTTTTCACCAATATCTATAAATATATTACAAGGATGTTTATTACAATATTATGTAGAGTAATTAGAAATGTGTAACATAGACACAAATGTATTTAATTATTATGCAGAAATATTCTAGGTTGAGTTATCTGGGAAGCAGGTACTGTGATGCAGTTTAGTGTGCAAGATATTTATTAGGGAATATTCTTGGAATTAATACCTGTGAAAGGGAGGGAAGGGAAGCAGGATGGAATAAAAGGAGTAATTAGAGTGTAATGTAAGCTTGACAATAGCCTCTGGAGCTAATACAGCCAGGCAGAGTTAGCCCATCTTAGATGGAATGACCAGTCTTTTTACCCTTGCCTTCGTTACTCATTGGACATAGGCCACCAGGGGAAGGTGCTGCTCTCTGCCCTGAGGCAATCTTTGTAAGTACTGCCAGCTGAAGGCTGTCTGCCTTCCTAGTGCTTTTCTGGTAGCTGTGTCTACTATTTCTTTTTAGTGGAATCTGGACAGCAGATCTCCATGTTTGCTGTGCATAGCGCATTATGATTTTAAATAGCAACAAATAAAATAATGTAAACTACACGCACATCATCTTCAGCTAATTAACTTCCATGCACTTTAATTTACTCATTTAAAAAACAGTCACTTATACATAGGATTGTGGAAAATTAATACATGTAAAAATGCTTACAATATTCCCTGTAATGTAGTGCCCACTGTGTGATTGTTGGGGATTAGGAAGTACTAATATAGCTCTCTCTATTCAGAGAGAGTAAAATACTCATAGCTGGTATCATAATAATGAGAGTTGTTCTGTAGATTTGGGTTTTCTGCCAATAGGAATATTTTCAAGAAAAATATTTCATTTGTTATTAACGCAAAAACTTTTTAAAAAGCTTAAGAAAAACTTAAAACTACAAGCTTTATTTGTCAATAGCCCTTGAAAATTCTACTGTTTTTTCATTCTATTTTTAATATGTCCCTCTAGTATAATATACTAACTTTCAAAAATTTCTTTTGTGTTGATCAAAACCTTCTAGAAATAAATGTAGCATTTAAAATGTATTTCTAAAGTTACAATATATAAAGCTAGAAAACTTGAGAGGCACAAAGTTAATTCAATCTAATCTAGAAATATAAATTCAATATTAAGACCTAAAATGTACTAATTATGTGTGCTTGCTACATAATTTGGCAAAAGGTTTGTTTTGTTTCAAAATAACTATGGAAGTTAAAGAATGTATATGATTTTCTTTTCCTCAAACTAATTTATATGTAATATTTGTTTTCTGACGAATTGACTTAAAGGTTCATATTTCAGGGCTTCTTTGTCAGTAGGAAACTTGGCAAGAGCTCTGTAGATAAAACATTCACTAGTGGTGAAGCCTGCAGCAACTGGGCCAACTCCCTTGCTGCACTTACTTTTCTCTAAATGCTTTCCTTTAAAAGAAAAAAAAAATGAAGGAAAATTTTGGATGAAACAATTTTATGAATAACTTTTCTCCCCACCAGACTCTCCAGACACCCAACAAACTACTTCTCTATGGGAATAGATATTAAATCAATATAACTTTTGTATGTACTTACGGAATAAAATCAAGTTACATTTTTTTATGAACTATTTTTGCTGAGAAAACAGTCTAACTTCAAAATGTGAGAGAACCACTGCTTTTTAGTTTCTTCCCATAAGGAAAAGTAAAACATTCTTGTGGCAGAAATCTAAGCTACAAAAAGAGTTATGGATTTTTCATATATACATTTTATAGAAACATAAACATGCTTACATAACTTTTGTTTTTTCAGTCAACTACGCTCAGTGTCCTAATAACTTTCAGACTGGTGAGATGTAATAAAAGACCAAAGTTAATGGTGGGCCATAGGAAAGATACTACCAATTTTCCCCAAGAAGACCTTCTGTGGTGACATAAAATTGAGTAGGCATGGACATTTTCTGTTTCTCAAATCATCAAGTGAAAAAATCCAATGCTAAGATGACTGAGAAGAATTCAATGTCCATAATAGGTACATTCCTGTGTTGCGTGTACACAAGATATGGCAAAACTATTCTCTGAACAATGAGAACAACTGATATGAATAGATATTTGTGTGTAGCAAGAGTGCTCACAAATACCTCCCTATCCTTTAAAAAAAAGTGGAATTTGTTAACTAGAGATAATACTGAAATTAAATTATAACCTAAATAAAGAAGTTCAAAAGAGTGCCAAATATCTGAAATTATCAAGTAAGAACGAGTTAGGGATAGCATATCAACCTACTACAAGGAAAAGCTGAAAACATTCTCTTAGGTTATGTAATATTTAATAGTAGTGTCTATTTTCAGAGTGGTACTGATAGTTTTATTAAGTTGTCTAGAAACTAGAATAATTTTATTAAGTTGCCTAGAAACTAGAATAATTTATCTGAAGAGATGGTAGACTTAATACTCAAAAATAACAGGTGATATCATTTTTATACTATTTCCCCAGTCTCTCTTAAATCAGGAATTCTCAGTTTGGTCTCTGGAACAGCAGCAGCATCATTACATGGGAACTTGCTAAAAATTCAAATTCTCAAGCCCCACTGCAGACCTACCAAATCAAAATTTCTGGAGTAAGGTCCATCAACCTTCTCAAGACAATAACCATTGTTTTAGAAAAAATTACGTGCCTTTAAACAAGAAATGTTATTTTATTAAATAATACACAGATCTCAACTTTCATATGTATTGATTTTAAATCACATGTGGTTTATACATTAGCTGATGCATTTCCAATTGGTTTCAATATATGGTGATGGCAATTGTTCATTCCTCAAGATCATCTTGTGAACTGAATTTAAGTATCTGCTTGGTCAATTGTTGAATGTAACATTTTTTACATCTTATTTGTTTTGTTATCCAAAGAGTATAACACAGAAAAAATACCAAAGTGCCAATGCTACTTATTTAAATAGAATTCTCACAGATTCTATGTAAAATAATACTTGATGATTAATACCTAATTGTTAATTACTAAGTGCACCAGAAGTTAAAAATTTTTAGTCCCACCTAGATACTTACAGAACTTAATCCTATTGATTTTGTGTTTAATCATAGAAGAAAATACAAACAAGAGAATGTATGTAATTCTGGAAACACCATTTAAGATTGTGACTTAAAGGAAAATGTGATTTTAGGTTGTATTATATTTTTTGTCTTACCAGGAATGGAAACATTTTTATTTTCCCTTATAGTTTTGAACATTCATTTTTTTGTGGGTATGTAAATAACATTCACTAAAACGTCTTCAAGCTACAAGATCTATGAGGTATCTCCTGGAGCCAGAGAGGCAAATACAGAATGCCACCTCTACTCCCCACTACGCTCTTCATACATTCTGCTGATTAGGTTATTTGGCCAAATATTTTTATTTATCATAATCTTTCTATATTTTATTATATACATCTAAGAGATGAAGAGCTGAAGAAAAAAATCTGAGAGATAACAGGAGCATTTTATCAAAAAGGTATTATTTCTCCTATTTATTATATTTAAAAATGAAATTTTTTGCAGAAATTGTAAGGAAAGGCCCATAAGGAGAACACAATAGGACTGAATGGATTGCATTGGTTTAGATTGAAAACAAGTGTGTAGAAAGTAATTGCTAGCCGGCGTGGTGGCTCATGCCTGTAATCCCAGTACTTTGAGGAGGCTGAGACGGGTGGATCACGAGGTCAGGAGATCGAGACCATCCTGGCTAACACGGTGAAACCTCATCTCTGCTAAAAATACAAAAAAAAAAAAAAAAAAAAAAAAAAGGATTTTATAAAAAAAAAAAGAGAAAAAATATTTAGCTCAAATCATATTACTTATGTTTGAAATATTGGGGTTGTATAGTCTTTATTTAATATGTGAAGTTAACATTATAAAACACACCAATTAAGAAATCTGCTCAAAATCAGTGATTAATAGCCAAGTCAATTTTTTAAAGAATAAATTTATATTCAATTTACCTTTCAGTCAAGAACATTTTAAAATTTGAAAGTGAACGGGCTTACAAGGAAAAAAAAGTTTTTAGAGCTAAACAGCTTGAATCCTTGTGCGGTAGGTTGATTTAAAAAATGACCACAATTCTACATTTATTTCTTTATTTATGCCCTTTGCAGCGGCTTCAAGAGGTAAAGTTGATATCCTTATTTACTGAGTTTAGATTAAATTTAGGACTTGTTTTGATTAATAGAATGCAGTAGAATTTATAGTATGCCAGTTAAGAGACCTGTGTGCTTGCCCTATTTTTATTTGAAACCTTCCTAACTGCTGTGCGAACCAGCCAAGGCTATCCTGCAAAATAATGTGAGTCATGCAGCCCAGTCACCTGCATACCTGCAGTCACCAGTTAGCTGTCAGCCATACAGACTAGTGAGGTCATTCCTGAACAGCTGGTCCCCTACCTTCCAGTGACTGACTGTAGATGCTGGAAAAAGCCCAGTCAAGACTAGCCAAGCCTGCCTCAAATGAGCAGCACCATTCAACTGACCTGCAGTGTCACAATTCACAAGAAAAATACTTTGTATTGTTGTATGGCACTGAGGTGTTGTCATTCGTGGCAATTAGGATTGCCATATTTAATAAGTAAAATGCAGGATGCCCAGGTAAATCTAAATTATTTCTAATAAGATATATTACATTGACATAAAATATTAAAAATTATTTTTTATTTATTGGAAATAAATTATAAGTATTTAAATTACATACCTCTTTCTTAAGCTACGATTTTCTTATGATTTGACTCTACAAACGGTTCCTTGTTTTTGCATAATTTGCCTATCGAATTTCTTGTAGTTGCAGTCTATGTTCCATTTACATTGTAACATATCTTCTATAATAGTTAAATCTAACTTATTTTGTTATTTGATTCATTGAGCGTTAATGAGAAAATGCATGCAACGTTACCATTATAGGTTAGTTTACAGAACACATACTGGGGTAAATTTGACAACTGTGATAAATGATTTTCAAATTTGGTTTGTTGAAGCATATAAACATTTTTCAGATCAATTTTTTTTTATTCTTTAGAATTTCATTGCATATCTTGATGAATATCTCTTTAAAAGGCTGTCCACTAACAAAAAGAACATTATTATCTTCAACAATACACATGATTATTTCGCTTGTTTTCATGCTATAATAGTATTTACTAACATCCATATATAAGAATTAAATTATTTAATTAAATCTATTCAAAATCAAATGTAATTAACTTTAAAAGATAGTCACGAGAGTTAGCTGAACAATTTTACACATCAAATCACAGCTTATTTTCCTGTTGGTAAGTGATGTTGCCTCTTTTAAAAATAGCTTTGACACCTAAATGGATACATTTTTCAAAAATTCTTTGAAAAATTTTTGAAGTTCATTCAAGAATTTCATTTAAGCAAAGGAGTACTTCAGTAAGACTGTTTACTCTTCTTTTAATTTGCATAATTATTTTGCTAAAGAGTTAATCTAGACTTCACTTAATGGGTTTAAAATGTCAACAATGATTTTGGAGGCCTTTTGTTCAGAATTGAAATATGATTTTAGAGATTTAAAAAAACTGAAGATTCTCTCAACTGCGTTTGTTAAAGAGAGTCATCAGGATTTGAATGTGAGAGAATTAAAAAATATTTAATGCCAATGTAATCACAAAAATTATTTAATCATTCAGTTTACACAGAATAAACACTGAAGAGAATAATTTTATAACAATTACTTTAATTTCAACAGAAAAATATCTAATGATAATTGAGAGCTTAATTAGAATATGGACAAGATAGCTAACACCTTTCACAGAATCATTCATGCTTTGCTTTTGCTTTGAATAAACACTGTCTTTACCTTCAAGCAAACATTCACCAAATGTATACTTGCATCACTTTTACACAGTGGCTGTACATTTGTTTTCACTAAGTGTTTCTGCAAAATTTTCTATTGTTTCTTGTTTCATCTTATAAGCAAGAATTTTTCACAAGAAAAATCGTGTATGAACCAAGGGAAAATTGTTTTCTGCGTTGTGATTACTTGCATCCACGGTTGTGCTGTAAAAAGGCAAGGCATTTATATTTTTGATAATCTCTGTAATAGTAACTGGAGTTAGTACTTATTTTTCTTTAATTGTGGTAGATTTCATCTGGACACTTGAAAATGTTCTTGCAGTTTGGGAATCAGAAAATCCTTTCAGTAGTAGTACATTTAGCCATTTGGGCTGAAAGACTGTTGCAAATATCCAATATGGAAGGATAATCTTCTTCCAACTTGTCTTCTTTATCTGAATTTATCTTCATAAAAAATGTTGTTTATACTTTGGTACTTGTTGCAGATATAGCTGGAAAATGCTGGCTTATATCTAAATTTCCATTATTTTTCAACATTGAATTAACAAATGCATACTACTCAATGAGCTTCAAGAGTTCTTTCTTTTTGTTTTTTTTTTATTATACTTTAAGTTCTGGGATACATGTGGAGAACGCGCAGGTTTGTTACATAGGTATACACGTGCCATGGTGATTTGCTGCACCCATCAACCCGTCATTTACATTAGGTATTTCTCTTAATGCTTTCCCTTCCCCAGTCCCCTAACCGGCCACAGGCCCTGGTGTGTGATGTTCCCCTCTCTGTGTCCATGTGCTCTCATTGTTCAACTCCCACTTATGAGTGAGAACATGCAGTGTTTGGTTTTCTGTTCCTGTGTTAGTTTGCTGAGAATGATGGTTTCCAGCTTCATCCATGTCCCTGCAAAGAACACGAACTCATCCTTTTTTATGGCTGCATTTTAATAAATGTTATTGTTCAGATAATTTATCATAAAATTTACTCTTGCATTTTGGGTACAAATATGCACACATTAAATAATAGCAATCATTACATGAATTGGAAAGATTTTGTTTGATAATTTTACAGCCACAACAGTGTTTCTATTACTCATGAAAGCAAATTCATTACTAACTGTAATCAGTGATTGAACCACTGAAGGTTTGCAAGCTTGAAAACTAACAATAAATGAACTTGATATCTCATGCAAAAAATAATTAACTTCCCGTTTGCCTCAAGAGAGAACTGTACTTGTGAGGTATGACTACAAAGCCAGAACTGATCTCCTATAAGGTTCTGAAAAGCTTGCTATTTGGAGACTGGTGGACTTTCAGAAGTGGGCATGGTTTCAATGCTTTCAGCTATGTTAGCCTGGCAACAGGAGTAAGGCTGCTATTGACTGGTTAAGTTTCAGAAACATGGTCATTGTAGTGCAACACAGCCTGCGTGTTGTCTAGAATTGCAATTGAGCTCATTTGTGGAGTACTGGTTTCAACTGTTGGCATTTAGGTGATTTAAGCACAATTTACTGTGGCAGAAACATAGCTCTAATATTTTTTATAATTTTTTTCAACAAAAGCTAAATAAAAGATACTTAAGTGATCTTGTCAAAGTAAGAATAGGACACAGGACAAAAATCATTAAATATAGGACATGTTCTGTATATTCAAAACATTTGGCAATCCTAGTGGCAATAGATAACTGATAGATTCTTTTATAGCACAAGTTTATTCTATTATTATTATTATTATTAGACCCTGTATTTGAACACATTCACTCATGAGGACCTTATATGACTTGAGCTATGATTAGTTGATCATGACCTTATTGTGGAAAACCTACTCTTCATTACAGTGAGCCTTGATTTTACCCACTGATACACATTTTAATCTTTTAGCCACACAGACCAGTCTAATCCTTCTACAATAATTTCCCCAAATATTTATTTTTATATATCATGTTCACTTATGAGTTTGTCTTATTAAAGTGAAATATACAGATCTCAAATCTATTTCTTTGTCTTACCAAGCTAATAAGTCTGTCAAAAAAATGGATTCAGTTTAAAGTGATTTATTTTTGTAAAGTTGTGCTGGCCATAATAATATGCCTCTAACACTCTTACGATGAAAAGAGAATTCTCATAGAGGCATTCCATTTAGAATCTTTATAAAAGTATGTATGAATCTAAGTTTTTTCACAATGCTTAAATTAAAATATCAAGTTTATTACATGATGTTTGTAATGGAAGCCAAAAATCACAATATTTTCACTTCCATATGTTAAGTTCTAAGGAAGATCTTACATTATTTATGCTGCAACATGCTGCAACTCAACCTTGAAATAAAATTCAAACGAAATGTGGAAAAGCGAATGATACACATATTTGGTTGCTGATCACAACAATCATTGGGTTTTGGGCATTATATTTTACTTTTTATATATAACCTGTTCTTTTAATACATTTTTCATTTACATGGTAGTATTTAAACATTTTTATATTGGTAAGTTAACAACTGGTTTTAGTTACAGGCCATATATATTTTTGCATTCTTCATTGATTTCCAGTGTCTACGTATTAAATAGAACTGTCACAGCAGTTTTAAATGTAAAATGCTAACTTGGCAAATAATTGTTTAATGAAAAATTGAACTTCCAGGGATACAAACTTCATGAACTAATTGCTGATAACAGATTTGAGACAAAATGTTTGTTTTAAGTATATATGTAATTTATACTTAATGCATGAAGAAATGTAGTTGAGATTTTAAACTGCTAATCTATGACGTTCCGAAACTTGTATTATGTTTTTATTATCTTACAACTTCCATATGTTAGAAGTTTAGGCATAGCTCAACTGAGTCCTCTCCTCATGGTCTTACAAAGCTGCAATTAAAATTCAAGATATTATGAAACCTCATAATTGAATCATTTACATCATGTAATATTCATTATTAAGGTTGTTGTATTACTGATAAATATTAAAGCCACCTGTCTGCAAGCTTTGTTTTCTACAATTGCAATTTGTTAAAGTTTCAAAACCTGAAGCCTTTGGTGCTAATTGAATACATGTACTAAAGATTTTCAATTCCTTTTTATGTATGCATTTATTTATTCATTTATTTATTTTTGAGACAGGATTTCACTGCTGTCACCCAGACTGGAATGCAGTGGTGTGATATCGGCTCTCTGTAACCTCCATCTCCTGGGCTCAAGAGATTTTCCTACCTCAGCCTCCCGAGTAGCTGTTACTACAGGTGTGCACCACCACATCCGGCTAATTTTTGCATTTTTCGGTAGAGATGGGATTTCACCATGTTGGCCAGGCTGCTCTCAAACTCCTGGCCTCAAGTGATCCACCCACCTTGATCTCTCAAAGTGCTGGGATTACAGTCGTGAGTCACTGAGTCTGACTTTTCAATCCCTTTTTTAACAAAACACCATCACAATGTAGATAAATCTTTTAAAAACATTTGATACCATGTTGATGACCGACAATGATTTACAAATTAGTTCATTCACAAAGGCTCCAAATTTTCTAAAATCAGATCAAAGATGACCATTGAAGAGTGAATGTTATGTTATCATGCTGCAGTGTTTAACATCAGTTTGGGTTGAAAAATTGTGGGTCAATGATATATTTCCTAGTATATAAAATTTTACATCTTTATCTTCAATTGTGATTAACAGAGTATTTCCCCCAGTTTGGCCATATTCATGAATTATTTGTGTTTCCCAACCAATTCCAAGTACATTTTTTCTTCATAGGTTCTTTAATAAGAACACTGCTTTTACTCTACTGCTGTGCTCCATCAAAAATTTTATTCGTGTTATTACACAAAGAATTTTATCTTCCATATTGAAATTTTAACTGAATTTACAGTAGCAAGCACAATAAAGTCAGATTTTTTACCTTAGTAGAATAAAATTTCTATAGCTTCACCTTGATTCCATAAATCAGGTGAAGATCAATGTTAAGACTTAATTGTCATTAGCTAAACTGCTTTTGAAACTTCTGAAGGTAATGTAATAAATAGATGTCACTTTTTACAGAGTTCTTCTTGGAGTGGACATATTAACAGTCCTCTCCTCACTATTTACATGTGAGAACAAAAACTTTTGAAATATAATTTGTCAGTATTTACTTAGAATAGTCATTTATCTAAATGAAAATTCAGGCTTTATAGACAGATAGATAGATAGATAGATAAAGAGATAGATTTCATCTCTCTACTTTCGTTCAGATGTTGTCTCTGTACATAGTCTTCATAAAATGGTTGTGCTTCAGTAGTAGATTTGTGTCTTGTGATTTTCACGTGGTCAGTACGACCTTCATGGTAGATGGTAAATACTTGCAAATTCATTTTCAATTTTCTTGAGAAATGGAAATTCAGAACTTATTTTTTAAATATACATTTCTATTTTTCCAAGAAATTGCCACTTAAATATTGTACTGAAAAGTGAAAAGCATTAATAGAAATTAAAAGCCAAAAAACAGTTGTAGATTTATACTGCACAATACTTTTTTTGAAGAAACACAAATATCCAGAGTGTTTACTACTGTGTATGCTTGGTAACAGTACTGCTTAGCCTCCATCTCCTCATGTAATTCATGTATATCTGAGCTATAATTTTAAGTATTTCCCTCTGACCAAGAGGGTTAGTGTCCTGACACCTTCAAGCATCTCACCACACTAGGCACAGGTCATGGGACAACTTGCTGTTAAACCAAGGGACCTTTAGGGCAACAGGATAGACTTCTTCTCCCACCACCACCACCCAATACCAGAGGGAGTTAGCTGTCCCTAGTTGCTTATCTCAAAGCACAACTTATCAGCTGGCACCCTGCATGCTCTACTTGAAAGGGGAATAGTAGATATGTTGATCTGGAAATGATCAAGTAAAGAAAAAGGTTTGTTGTTGGTTTACCTGTGCATTTAACCATGTGTTAAAGTGAGAACTCAGATTCTCAGAACAAATGTTTCACATACTCAAGACGAGATTGTGGCAGAACCTGAAAGTACAATGTGAAGGTTGACTTAACTCACCTTGGCTCATTTTAATGCAATTATTAAGCAAAATTCTTGGTGAAAAATTATAAAATCAGGAAATTCTGAACAGTGGAGGACACCAAGACAGTGTAAACTAGACCTGAACCAGGAAAACTGGCACATGGTCTCAATGACCTAGGTAACGTGATGACATGGGGAAACCCAGACATTCGACCTAGTGAGAAGAAGAAAAATAAATCAACTGTTTAAGTAATGATTCAGAATCATTAGATTCAAAGTTTTTTATAATTACGAATTCATTTCTTTATAAGATAAAAGTCTTACTCCCTGCTGCAAAGAATTTCATAGGTGGTACAATTTTGAGACTAAATATATTTTTTCTCCCGTGTCAGTATAAGACACATATTTTAATTTGATCCATCCAATAAAATGATAAGTGATATATTTGGTGATAATTTCTCTTCTTTAGGAAGGCAGTATATATAAGTAATAACCAGCGCAGCTTTGGTGCCAAACCGTTTAGGTTTATAAGCCAGCTAAATCACTTACTAGCTATGTGACTTTAGTCAAGTAATTTGCCTCTCTGTGGTTCTCATTTTTCACTTCAAAAATTGAGATATTAAAAATACCAGCCTAAGTGATTATGATGAGGAATAAATGAGCTAATATATGAGAAATTGTTAGGACAGTGCCTGGCACATGCAAATGTAAGTTAACTATAGGTTGTTATTATTATTTCAATCAACTGTCTAAGAAACTTGAAAGATAATATATACCATGTTTTTCAAGTTACATGAATTAGTTGTGTTTGATTAGATATAAAACCTTGGTTATTACACTATATTCCTTTAAAAATGTTATGGTAAGCCCAAAACTAATTAAAACAAGGTTTAAAACAAGCTAATTCACATTTCCTGAAGACAAAGTACTTACAAAGATGAAAGCCTTATAAATTATGCTGTGGGATAGTTTTTTGTTATCCCACAGCATAATTTATATAAATGATAGTAGAAATATCACTTCTCCCACATGCAGTTCAGATGGAGAGGTAGAAAAATAAATTTAATTTTGCTGGCTGTTATTTGTAAAAAGTTAAAAGGAAATGATGTTTGAATGCTGAGAAATATAGAATAAATCCTAAAAAACTAATTTTAATTGTTTTCTTCTGAACTACTGACATGAAAAAATAAACATCTTCTAATATTTAGATGATGGTCATGAAGTAATAAAGCACGTAAGCAGCTTTATGATATTCATGAGTTTCATACTCATGAATATGGTTCTGTCAGGATGTGATCCCAGGAATCTGACTCCTTGACCTGGTCTTTAAGTATCTGCCTGGGGAATCTGAGCTTTGATGGGCTCTCAACAGCTCAATGAACAGGATGAAGGGAATAAGGAAACTTACTTATCTGAGGAGGTTTTCAATTTGTAGGAAGTCTCCTTTCCAAGGTTTAAATGTTTGAAATCATGGGAAAAAATTTAACCTTATATGATGCATGTTTTTTATAGATTTCACTTTAGCTTACTGTAATTTCAACAAGACAGCTATAGCCCAACAATTTAAAAAGTGAGCTCTGATGTCAGACTTCTTGGGTTTGAATTCTGACTCTCCTACTTAGTAGCCATGTGTTGGGAGTAACTTAGTTGACTTCTCTGTGCTCAAATGGTCTCATCTGTAAAATATGAATCATAGGACCCTTCTCATGAATTAGATAGTGTCCACTTAAATATTTAGAATGGCACTTGACACATGCTCAGCAGATGTTAGTACTTGTCCTCATCACCGTCATTTAAACCAGTGGTTCTCAATTAGGAATGATTTTGCCTTCCAGGGGACATCTGGCAATGTCCAAAGATATTTTTGCTTGTTCCATCTCAGAGGCTATTGGCATCTAGTGAGTAAAAGCCAGGAATTCTGCTAAAATCCCTACCATGCACAGGACACCACCCACAGCAAATAATTATCAAGTCCAAAATGTCGATAGTGCTGAGGTTGAAAAACACCAATTTAAGCTATTCTATTGTTGAAGATGAGACATAAAAACCAACAGACATTTTCTGCACATAACCTTGATTAATTCTAACTTAGTAAATCCATATCTTATAAGTTTTTGTTAAGCAAAGTATGAATTACCAAGAATCAGATATCTTCATGAACTTATAACTATGCATTAGGGAAGTTTCTGAGAGAAGAGTATAAAAATTAGAGTAATAAATGGTAGTAAATAAATTAAAGGAAAAAAGGTAAAATAAAATACATTAGAGGAATATCTTTCCAATGGGAGCAGAAATTAAGTGGGAAGACGGGAATCTGAGGAATATTGCTTTAGGCCTATTGTTCCACCTCTCCCTGACCTCCTTCCCTCCCAGGTCTTTAGCATTGGCTTATAAATTTTGGGGTAATGTCAAGCTTTAAGTGAATGAGCAAAAAGTTTTCCAAATGTAATTTAAAAGTTATAAAAATTAGTATTTTGTTACAAAATAACTATAGATTGCTGCCTTGAAAAGTAATGATTCTATATTGGTGTATTTCTATGTATAAATTTAGTGAAGATTTGAGATTAGTGAAATAGAGGGCATTGAATAATACCAGTTAATAAAGCACTCCTATAACTTTCTGCCCTTACAGTACTCAACTAAAATGTTCTTGGAGTGATTGCATTCTAGTAAGAAAAGGATTCCATTATTCAATCATTTTAATGAATTCTTTAGAGAATTATACTTCCATGGGAACTCTGGGAAGCTTTTGGCAAGAAAATTATGTTTTCCCTAATGGAAAAAAAAAAAAAAGAAAGAAAAACCTTCCTTAAGTGGTAGAGTAAAACTTCATTAGTTTGGGAAAACAAAACAAAACCACATGATATGTGGGAAAATGTATTAATGAGTATGCCAGGCCACCAAGGGGAAAAAAAATGCAAGGAAAAAAAAGTGAACAGGAACTCAAAAATCTTAATTCCTATCCAATACATAGATGTTTTTATAAATACATAGCAATAAAAAATCATGGCTTGCATGATTTATGGAAAGAGAAGTCCCACCCCCACCAGGCATGATTATCAGGATGAAGTGCCCCTCTGCAAGTTTGCTTCAAAGACCTAGAACTAAAGCTTAAACCCTAGAAGACAGAACACACATCACTGCTGAAGATATTAAGAGTTTTTTAACTTTATGATGTTCTCCTGGATAGTACTTACGATGTTATCAGGCCTGAAAATATTTTTAGGCTTCATATTTAGGACAAGATTGGGTCCTTCACATAGTGTGTGAATCTCTAGAATGAAGAGTCAGAAGACTGAATTCAAGTTCAAGCTCTAAAGAAGCTCTCTTGGAAAAAAATTAACATCTCTGAGCAAAGGTTTCTTTCACTAAAAGTTATTAGAAGCAGGAAATACCTTGTATATAAAAAGTGTCTTTTTATTATTTATTCTTGAAAATCATGAGATGAAAACGAAAGAGCAAAAGATTTGACAGACACAATTTTGAATCCACTTTTTACACCTTCTTGTTACTTCGGAATAGTTTGTTCAAGTTCTCTGAGTCTCAGTTTCTTCATATGTTAAATGGGGATGACAATTCATACACATGGCTAAAATATCCACTGAAGTGCTTCCCAGGTTTAGGCACTTAATGAATACTATCTTTCCTTTTCTTCCCTTGGAGAACAGGCATGACATACTTTAAGACATCTAAAGCTGAATTTCAAAATAAATACTTTAAAATTACTGTCTTTAGTACATATGCTAAAATGTATGTGCTTATGTTTATCTGTGGAGAAATAAAAAATGTTCATTTTACCTATAATATCCACAGTGAAATAAGCGTAAGATAAAAATCTCATTAAATCAGACAATTTTATGAACATTTTTTATTAAAAACTGATTTCCACGTTTTGTTAGTTTTTGGTAATAATGTGACTGTTTACAGTTGCTCTTACTCACCCCTCCCCTGCACTGTCTCTTCATCGTGATAGGCTCTGTCTACCCAATCCTCTCAAATGTGGTCTCTTTCTCTGAAGTGTTCTCTTATTATCATAGCTAAACGAGGAACCTACTGCCTTTACTTCTATGGTTCTAAACTTATCACTTGACACTTATCAACATATCGGCCTATTTTAGTTAGTTAAGCAACATTATATTTCACTATTAAATTAGAAGTTGCTTAGGTCGACTACCTTGTTTAAGCATTACCCTCCACACAGTATTATATGGCCCTGTATTTATTAAGCATTAATTATTCAATTCACATTTGATGAATATGCAAATTATACTCTAAGTAATGTTTTGTGTATAGATCCTACAGCTTTAGAATCTAATTTCTTATACTCCTCTAATTAAATTAGATATGCTTTGTATTCTTTTATTTTAGTTATTTTGCTTAAGATGTTGGCACTGGAATGTGAAGCATTTAAAGCCAAGAAGGCATATCTTAATCTTAAATATATATTCATACTTATTTTTCCATTAGCTACTGAATATTAAATTTTAAAAATATCTGCGGTGGACTAAACAAAAGTCCTAAATTTGGATTTTACAGATTCCCACTAGCTGGAACAATGTTACATATGTCTTCTTAACAATGGATGAATTTGATTCAATGAAAGGCAAAAGAAAGCTGAGTTATTGAGCAGTTATTATGTGCAAAGGAAAATACTAAATCTTTATAATTATAGTTGATATTGAATTGTGTTCTCATTCAATAGTACTTGACACAGTTTCAAATATAATCTCTGGATAAGAGATAATACAGTTTGCCTATTAAGATTGTATTTATTATAACCCACCAACATATATCAACTAATTGATAAAATACTTTCCAAGTGAAGTTTGAGCTTGTAGTTAATGGAAAAAAAGATACTTTTACATCTGTTGGCAAAAAATATGTGGACTGCAACCATCAAACAAAGTAAAACTAGCTAATGAACAATCCATGTCCATGTCTTTTGTTTTGCAATATAGTTGGCAAAGCTAATGCTTTTGGATTCTTCTGAATTAGTGAGAGAATAAATAGACTCCTACATCTGGAGAAATGTGGTTTATGACTTTGTTCTGATTTCAGTATTTGCTGCCAGGTACTCATCACCTGGGGTGGGGTGTTATTTTGGTAAAATAGAACTCATTACTTATTCTCAAAAGAATGCTGTATTTCAGAACAATGCTATTGTTAATGGAACTTTGATTTTAGTAACCAAATGCCAAGAATGTTTTTAAACACTCTGTTATCCTTCTCATCAATTTAGATCAGCCAGACATAACATATGTGAGAAGTTATCTAACATTTTCAGCAATAAAACTGATATGATGAAAGCTTTTTTCCCCTTAGGTACCACCTAGTATTGGTAACCAGGTTGTTCTCATTGTTTCTTTTTTATTGTTTAAGGCTGTAGCACATCACTTTTGTAATGCTTGCCAAAGTTCTATGGAATCATTGTTTGAGATTCACCATATGTGTCTTTTATCCCTGCCCAGTAGGTATCTTGGCTACATGTCAGTTTGGCATTTGGTATTATAAGAACTTCGACTGGTTCACTTGCTTCTGATTCTATCCATGCTGTCAGCATAGAGACTTTCAAATAGCCATCTCTGGGACCAAAGAAACTCACAAGATAGCAACCTGTTTTAACTAGATCCTTCCCACCCAAGTACTTCCCACTCGAGACAATTGATATAGTCAGTCTTAGTCAGTCTGCCTAGTTTGGGGTTGACTGATCTCTGAAACAAAAATCCCTCTTCACTCTGTTTTTGAGACCTTTTGTCTAGAATATAGAGAATGAATAGCCTTGTAATTTATTATATGGTAGTAATTTATTGCAGTCATTTGATACAGAGAAGAGATAGGGAGAAGAATGGGAGTAAGTGTAGAGCATGTGGCTTCTGTTTAGTTTTCTTTCTTGTGGATTAGTCAAGACATCGGAACCATATCATGAGATCCTCAGGCTCTGAGTTAAATCCAGTGTTCTTCGTTCTGTTCAGCATCTCTTGTTCCCTATCTTTATTTGTAGAAGTGATAGGAACTTTAGAATACATTGAAAATTATGGAACAAATATAATACTCAGAGAAAATTTCAAGTAAGAATTCTGTTAAATATGGAGCTTATCAGGGAGATTCTTTCCCCTCCCCTCAAACACTGATATCAAGAACATCCTCAGAAGCTAAATATTGCCAAGAGGCTCACAAGAAGGCACAGGCCTTAATAGTCAGGATCTGAGGTTTTAACCACCACATGGAAACGTACATTTAAGCGAATGGCCGTGTAAGTATGGTAGCTAACTGGGCCATGAACATGAACCATTGGTCTCAAAAAGCCATTCCATATATGAGAGATGAAAAAAAGGTCACCTGGTTCTGTGGGTGAGAAAGTAAATCTCTGTAAGAAGACTGAAAGCAAGTGCTATCATGCATGATTTTAAGTTCTATATTTATTATATCGTTATGAGACTCCAAGCTAAGATGTTAACAAAAAACAAATCTTAGCACCACCAAATTAAATCCATTAGATATCCCAGTCAAGCAAAAGTAAAATCATCCTTTAGGAATATTTCAATAACCCATGAAAAAATTCCTATGGAAAAATAAATGGCTTCATCAAAGATAAGTTTACATAAGCAAATTACCAACCATGCAAATTTTGCTTTGTATATGTATTTGCTTTGCACATACAAAGCAAAACTTAAAAAATATAAAGAGAAATTGACCGAAACAGAACTATAGTGCAGGATTTCCACTGTCATGCTGTTTTGGCAAATTAATTAATTATAAATGTGAACATCTGTATGATCATATTCTAGCTACCTACTTCCCTCTCCAAAAATAAATAACATGCTATACTTTACAAAGTTATTATAAGAAATGCTTTTGATTATGTGTGTGTGTATATATATATGTATACATATATTCAGATATTGTACAGCCAATGGCATCATGGTTTCAAATAATTTAAATAAAATAAAACGGGAAAAACAAAAAGTATATACAAGAAATATTAATTCTTTTCTCTCTGAAATAAAATATATTTAAATATTTCTAGAATTAGAACACTAGGTGTCTTCACTGATATCTTTACGCATCTTCTGAATTTCTCAAAATTGCTATAATAAACATAATTAGAGTGATAGGACATGAAATAATCCTAAAACTTGGGGAAATATACATAATTTGATATTGCTGAAGTTATGGATAAGTTTAGAAAATGGGTAGGAGTTGAGACTGCAAAGACTGCTAAAAGTCTCATCATAAAATATTAATTGAACCATTTTTAAGAAACATGACTTCTCCCCACCCCCAGAGGTTATGGGACACCTCTAACAATTTAAGTTCAGAATGTTTATCAGATACATATTTGCAAAATCTCTCAGGCTATACAGTATGAATTGTTGAGTGGAAAACAACCCAGAAAACCAGACTACTGTATTAATAATAGCTAACATTTGTTGGCTGCCTACTATGTGCCAGAGACCACATGTTGAACATTTTATATATTCTGTCATTTAATTTTGGCAACAATTAAGAACTGTTATTGTCATCCTCTTATACATACGGATACAGATGCTAATGAAGTTGTCCAGGGTCACTCAGTCCCTGTTAGAACCTGGCTTGCATCATAGATAATCTAGAACCAGCTCTTAGGCCCTTCCCCACTGCATTATGGTGTTGCTTGTCAAACAGATAGGAAGTGGAGCAGAGACAAGTTCTTAGCAAAAGAAAAAGAGCAAGGGATGGGTCCAAGATGTTTAACTCAAATCACTTGTTGATAGTTGATAGATTGCTAGGATTAAGGAGAGAAGGAAGTTGAGAATAATTCAGGAGAGATAGGTTGACTTGAATGTTTTTGCACATAGCAAAATCATCAATAAATTCACTAGAGAAAATAGAGAATTTAATTTAATTTAATTTGTGGTGAATGTTCGTATCTTCTTCTGTTTGAGTAAGTAAAATGCAATGAAGTAAAAATCGCTTATTCATATGATGCAGCAAGCATAGTATAGAGTGCAGATTCAGGATATGGCACTTACTCACTTCATAGTTTTTAACAACTGTTTTTTGTTTTTTTTTTAATTTTTCTAATGGAGCCCAAGCTTCTTAACCTGTTATATGGCGAGAGAGAACTATAGAACCTTCCACAAACTTCTTTTTATTCTCATTTTATCTAGAGCTTTGTAGACTTGCAAGTAACAGGGGTACATATTGAAAATGTTTATCTGAGTAATCAAAACAGAAAGATGTAGATTAATACAAGAACATACGCTTTTCAAATTTATAAATTTTAAGTATTCATAAATTAACATCAAACTTTACTTACCACTAAAAGTACATCTATTTTAACTCCTGTTTATTCATTAGATTCAACATTCTTAAGATATTTGGTCTTTATGATTTTGGCATTTGTACAAATTTTGTTTAAAAATTTGAGATCATAACATTTTCCATATGATATGAATTAAAATTTTAAAAAACTTTCATATTTATAAGATTTTTTCCCTAAAAAACACATATTACTATGGTCAACTAATTAGTATACGAAATTTTCTTCAGACCATTTTAATTTAGAAAATGATTAAGCAGTAAAGTTTTTTTTTCCTAAATGTTCTTGTTCTTAGTAGCAGATCATATCATATCTGGCTTATCTTAGAGGTCTTATTCTCCAAAAGTTTAGACTTCATTTTAATTTTAATTGCCAATCTTTTTTGAGGTTTGGAATGATTGTTGACTCCATTATGAAGGTTGCCTTGCTAAATTATTGTTGTTCAAGTTGAATCTTTTAAAATTATTTTAAATATCATGTTCCCTGTTGCAGAATTTCAATACATAGAGAAAAATGATAGGAAGCATAGCTGTAACCAGTATGGTCCATTTCACTTGCAGTGGAAAAATAACTAACAGCTGAGCTCTGGTAGTACAGCTAATAAATTTAGCTCTATGAATGTACACCTATATGATAGTCATGCTTAGGTAAACAACAATCGGAGTTTTGGTGTTTTACAGAGTTTTAAGCACATCCAGGGATTGCATAACTTCACTTCAGCAGTTCAGAGAATGTTCTCCAGGTTAAACATCCTTGGTTAACTGTGAGAAGACTATGACCTCCTCATCCTCTTTGCCCTTTCTAGTGCAGTTTACCGAAGGATCTACATGATTTCTTTTCCACTCTTTGTCTTTTTCCTCCCTTAACCCATTTATTTTTATTACCTGTGGAAGTCTCACTGCCCGTCCCCAAACTGCCACCCATGCAACACACAAGTGGTAAGGATGGTTTGACCTTGAATGGTAAATTTCTTCTGTGTGTTTATCCTATGGTGTGCATCAGTTGGCTCCTGGTTTACATTTGCTCCGACAGCCAACAGGGCCGATGGATATTCCTGGCCATGGACATCCTGGCTGGGTCTCCGGAAGACCCTAGGTACCCTGCACGAGACTATTCTTAATGACTATGTCATTTTAGCTGCAAACCACTGAACCCACTGTGAAGAGTATTAGGGTGTGACAATACACATAAGTGTACATGTGAAAGCAGGGTGGGGAAGGTAGGCCGGTGGTCTGCTCGAAGGCTGTTTTTCAAACCCTCTCTCCTACTAAAAATGTCTCCAATTCTAATATCCTAAGAATTTGTTTAGAATTTTCCGTTTGGATAAATCTAATCCTTAGAGCTTTAATAATTTTTGTGCCATGAGACTTAAACACGCAATTCCATTTCAGCGCTTAACTGCAGCACCAATTTACTGACAGCTTACTCTCATTTAGGAACGTACCTCTGAGAGTACCTCTGACATCTAACCTAATTTAAGACTACCTTTTCCTTTTTATTAAACTGTTGGATATGTTTTAACCTTGCCAGTTGCCTCAAAAACATTTTTAAATAGAGCTTATTGTTACAAAGCATAAACTCCGTGAGCTCAACGGTGGGCAAATCTACACTTGAGCACCCAAGGCTGCAGCTGAGAATGAACGAACTCATCAACACAAACACTCATGCCCCTTGCTTTTATTTTAGACCCCTTTTCTGATCTGAGACAGGTGAGAAGTAGGTGGGCATGTGAAGATACAGTCAGCCCTGGGCGCTCAGTGTAGTGCGGAAAATGAGCCACCCCTGAACATCCTCTGGCTCAGCTCCTTTCTCTCCTGCTCAGGAGTCCGGCATTTCTGTGGATTCCCGCAGGTGCCCCGCGCACCGGCTGCCCCGGGCGCGGCCACCTGCCACGCCCTGCTACCCGCCCTCTCGGCGCCGCCGCAGTGCGCGGAACAGCGCTGGTCCTCACAGCCTGTGCACAGGCGGGGCGCGCTCCCGAGCTGGCGTAGTTTCCCAGCGCGGTGCCAGCCCCTCATCCTCCTCCAGTCTCCCTCCCCTCTCCGACTGCCGCCCCAGGCTCCGCCATGGGGAATGTGCCATCCGCGGTGAAGCACTGCCTCAGCTACCAACAGCTTCTCCGGGAGCATCTCTGGATCGGGGATTCAGTGGCAGGGGCGCTCGACCCAGCGCAGGTACCACCTCGCGGCCCAGGGTGTCCCTACCCTCATGCGCACTGACAGCCAGCCTCTCTCCCTGCATCCTCTTGGTGCTCTCCTCCCTTTATGTCACCTCCTCACCCCAGGACCCTTCCCGCAGCAGTTTTGTCGTGTTAGGCCGCACCCCTTAAACGGTTTCCCATTATCTCTCTTCGGTGAATATATCGACCCGCCTCTACAGATCAGACCCAGCAAAATCCCTGCCTGTGACCATTTGCTGGTCGCCTAAAGGAAAGAATTCCTTCTCTGTGTTTTCCTGGAAAGGGATGCATTACGTAATACAATTTGTATTCACAGGTATTCCTTCAAGGATACTACCCTTATTCTCAGTGCTCCTTGTACTGTGTAACAAAGAGGACAAATTTGTCACAATGTGAGGCAGAAAAGGAATGAAACCGGTAGAAGGTTAAGAAGACACAGTAGAATGAAATAGTCAATCAGAACATGAATTATCCCGAATGTATCTATGCTTCAACAAACTTGAAAGAAAGTGTAAAGAACAGCACTTTCAGACTAAAATTTATTCCCACATTGTTCCTGAAAGGTCATGTTAAGACAATAGGCAACTTAATATTATTCATATACTTATGATTTAATGCACTCTCAACCAGTGTCAGATAAATAAAGAAAAGGTGTATAAAGAAATTAACTTTTTCCTTAAAAAAGCTGAAAATCTAAAATTCCACAAAATATTAAATAACTGATAATTGTTATGAAAATGTTGAAACATGGAATAAAGGAGGAGCAGTGTGAGGACTTCTTGTTGAATTACAGGTGCTGGATGCAAGATTATTTCTGATTTAACTAGTGAACAAAATAACTTCTGTTATTGTAATATTTTAGTCAGTAAGCATAATTGTACCATGTGGATTTAAACCAACTATTCTAATGTAAGATACTCATTTTCTATTATGTATTCTCAGTTTGGTGTATCATATGTGAAATTGCAATCTTATCTCTACAAATTGGAATTCAGTCTTTAGAAGATATTTTGTTTCTCGTTACTTAAAAGATGGCCATGGTCATCTAACTCAAAACCTGTTGATGACAGTGGTAGAGGTGAAAAGTTATCCTTTGTCTTCCCCCATGTTAACATGTCTATTTAATTTTCCTACATTCTATTTTGACCTTCCTGATGTAATTTTATCTTAATGTTCTTGACTTTTTAAATTCAGTCTGTTATTTAATCAGGAACGATTAACTTATATTTCCTAAGTCTGAGACTTTATATGACTTTTCTTTTTGAGTGAATATTATATTTTTCTCTCCCTCTTTATTTTCTGATTCACACATTTTGTGGGTTTTATGGACAATGATAGAAGATTGGCTGCAGGTAAGGGTGTCTTTTTTGCCCTATTAAGATATGGAAGCAGATTAAATGAAAATGACTAGGATTACCAAGAAATAAAATTTTGGAACATTCTTCAGCTTAATGACTTTTTTGGCCCTTTCTGAAGAAATATTAGCCTTCTCTAAATATTGCCTTCTTACCCACCAACTGCTTTGCCTAGAAAACTCTTATTTGTCTCTCAAGTACAGTCTCTTGACTGTATATACTGTCTCTCAAGTATATATTAAAAAATATATAATTTTGGTCCAGCCCTTTGCTCCCTCCAGAGTTATGCTTCTTTTTGTGTTCTCAGGAATTTTTAAAAATAATTCTGTTTTAGTTCCAATACTGTTGAATTGTAATTTTTTCTATCTCATCCTATTTGAACTTACAGCAGCACTGACATCTGACACTTGACTTTTTGAACTTTATCTTCCTAGATTTCTGTTCTAATAAACCTTCACTGCTTTCAGCCCTATGTCTGTGGATTCTCAGTCTCCTTGGCAGGCTCGGTGGCTTGTATCCACTGGGTAAATATCCAGATGCCACATCACTATTTACACTCTTCCTAGTGTGAGTGTGAGCGACAATCTACACTCACTGATTTGGTTGCTGTTTGTGTACCATTTGTTTTCTAGACTTACATTCCTCTGTTTCTCTTGAATTCCAGTCCAGATGTTCAGCTGCTCATTTGACAT
Source organism: Colobus angolensis palliatus (assembly GCF_000951035.1). Taxonomy (NCBI): domain Eukaryota; kingdom Metazoa; phylum Chordata; class Mammalia; order Primates; family Cercopithecidae; genus Colobus; species Colobus angolensis. The sequence continues at coordinate 1,456,669 of NW_012118599.1, forward strand.
CATCGCTTGAGTATCTCAAAAGCAACTCAAACTCAAAATTTTTGAAATTTTATTAATGTTCTACTCCTTCCAACACTGGACTTTCTCCAATATTTTCTATTGCAGGGAACGCCATTATAATTCATTCAGTTCTACGAGCCATACACCAGAAACTATCTTCTTTCATTTCCCTCACACCCAAATTATCACTGAGTCCTGCAATTTTACTTACTGAATTTCTTTCAAATATGTTTTTCTAACTTCGCTGCACCAATCAATTTTAAAATGGCATTATCTCTCATATGTATGACTGAACTGTTGCAGTAGTCTTCTTACTTTCCAGGAATCCCTCTTCAACCCATTGTCTATATAGCTAGTTGGAAAGTGTTCCCTATTTCAAGTAAAATAATGCCATTTCCATGTTTCAAAACCATCTATGAATTTCCATTGCTTTTAAGAATGGACGCCAAAACTTTTAATGGGTTTTCTAAACCTCAAATGGTCTTTTCATTGCATCTCTCAGCAACATCATCTTAAGCTATTCTTTTTTGTTCTTGCCACTTTAGCCATAGTGGCCTTGAGTTCTCTAATAAATTGTATTCTCTCTGGAACCACAGTGTTTGCTTACTTTCCTCTCCGCTAGGAAGATTATTTTCAACAAATTAACTTCTAATTAATCTTCTGCCCTCAATTTGCATGTTACCTTCTCGTGAAATCTCTCCCAGACTCTTAATGCCAGCAGCTTTTGTTAGACTTCTATTGCATAGTAACCTATTTATTACAGATAATATACATTATATATTTATTTTCATGATTACTTGATATTTAATTGCTTTGCAGATATTAAGCACAGTAAAAGTAAGGAAGCAATTCACCACGAGATTCTCAACACTTATCAGAATGTCTGGCTAATTTTTTATGGCCAATGATACTTGTTGAATGAACAAATGAATTCGTGTTTTCCCTTATAGGCCATAAGCATCACCAACTTATGAAGACCATGAACTTCTTCTTAGCATTTGTTCAAGGTCCATCAAAATGATTAGCACACTGTAGCATCATGATAAATATTTGCTAAGTGAATAGAAAATCAGTGAGAATGGGGACATGGTATAAATAGAGTTTGGTCTTAGCACCAATTGGTGAATATTATTACTGTTTTTCTCTTACCTTTTTGTTAGTAGTTTGAGAGATGAGGTAAAAATGGTTTCTGGAGGCTGTCAAGACAGCAGAGAGCTTAACTAATTCTCTATTGTTGAATCTGGCAGAGAGAATCATGAATAAACCTAACTCCTGTGATATGAAATAATTTGCAGTTAGAACAGACAGAAAATTCTGTATTTTGAAATAATTCTGTGTATGCAGTAGAAGATTGAAAATCTTGATATTTTCCTGCTACCAGCTTATTCCATGGTTTTTTTGTGTGCAACAGCATGGCCAGACCTTCATTTTTCAGCTTACATTTTAGAGATAATATATACCTGAGGAATTATTAGAATTAAATTAAATATTGTGTGTATGCATATATAAACATATATTGGAAGTTTAACAATGTACTATCAAATGTAAAGAGAGTAAATATGAATGAAAGGCTTATTCTATCACAGGTACACTAATTAAATTATTTGGGTCTCTGTTTTTGCTAATGAAAATGGTTTTGCAGAAAATTCCCTTAATAGACCAAGAGGTTAAAATTGCTCATTCCATAATTCAAGCTATCTCTTAGGACCTGTTTTATTTTCTGTAGTTGTCTCTGTTAAAAAGAGTATAATGAAGCTGGCTTAATTGGTATGTTTTAAAGTTTTGATTAAATTTAAGGTTCCTAGTGAAGCGATCCCCCCTTGATTTTCAAGTGTTCCTTAAGCAATAACTAAATCTCTTCACATATTAATGCCCTTTTGCAAAAGTAAAATTTCCAAGGACCTAAATTCTAATATAAACAATGTTTTAAACCTACTATATTTCTAAAATAAAATGGTAGATTATGTGAGATTAAATTTATAGTTATTTTACATTCGATTCTGATCCTTTATGTTACATTTGCTGTCAGCAAAAATTGTGATTCAACGTAGTTATTTGGTGCTAAAGGGTATCTGGAATTTAAATGTATATTATATTTCTGCTTAAATGCAATCAGATGATAATGTAACTCTACACTTTTAGCTTGCAACTATGTAGTTGTTAGTACATTTACTAAATATCTTAGGATGATTGAGGAGGAATTTTCAGACAGGGACCAAACTGCCATCATACTGTTTTCTGTTTGTCTCATGTATTCTTTGTCTCCTTACCATTTTTTATTCTTTTCCAGCTTCTTTTGAAATCATGTAGCATTTTAATTTCTCATTTTTCCCCTGAATTGATGTGTTAGTAATATACTTTTTTTACTATACTCTTAATTGCTGTGTATAATATATCAAAATATAACATGGCTTATTAAAATAATATATTAGTACTACTACAACTTATTAAAAATACAAATATGACTTTTTAACTTCGTTTTCTGTCTTCTGCCTTTTACGTTTTTGTTTTCATATATTATCTATATGTTATATTTATAATACATATGTATACAGTCAATATCCATTTATATTTATGCACATATTTTCTCTTTTCTCCTTTCTTCATCTCCATTTTTTCCTCAGATTACTTTCCTTCAACCAGAAGTATTTGTTCCAATATTTTCTTTAGTAAAAAAAGTACTAATATTGATGTTTTTTCAGTTTTTCTTTGTTTGAAATTACATACACACATACACTAATGTGTGTATATACACATACATGATGTTTATAAGTATAAATGAATATTTACTATAAATATAAGTTTTATCTAAAAAATTAAAAGACATGATAGCAGTGCAAAATGCAGATTTCTCAACAGATACAGTGGAAGCCAAATACAATAAAATCAGCTATTTGTCTTATTTTTGGTCCTTTGATGATAATTTATCTTTCATTCTTTTCTGTGTTTGGTTTCTAATGGTTTGACTATGGCATGTCTACGCATACTTTCTTTTGTATTCATCTGGGTAATGATGTGCAACACTTCTTGGATCTATCACTTGATGTTTGTTGGGTTTCACATTTTAGAAGCTTTTCAACCATTTTTGCTTCAAATGTTGTTTCTGTTTCTTGTTTCCTTTTAAATCCTCTCCAGTTAGGCCTACACTTTGAAGAATATTAGAACTTTCTCTGAGCCTTATTTATTTCTTAAATTCATTTTTTCATTCTTTCTTTTTTCTCCATATTCAATCTGAATATTTTCTTCTCATTTATATTCCATTTCACTAATTTCTTCTTCAGCTTCGTTTAATTTGCTGTTAATCTTATTTATTGAGTTAATTTCAGTTATTATATTTTGAGTTAAAGCATTTCTATGATTTCTAAAAGATAGGCTTTAGTTCTCTGCCACAATTCTCTATCGTATTATAAATTCTTGAATATTTATTAGAATTATTTTAGATCCCATGTCTGACAACTCCAGTACCCAGATCTCCAATTAGTCTGTTTTATGTATTTTCCTTCCTGGTGTGCCTACAAAATGTAAATAATATGTTAGACACCTGGTATGAAAATAATTATAGACATAATTTGAGACTCTGAATAATACTGTCCCCAGGTGGGACTTCTCTTTGGCCTTGTCAAAGAATAAACGTAGAGATAACTTATTTTAAGCTAATCAAGTGCTTACCTGATAGGAGGTTTAGCCTACTTTACTTGTGAGGGCTTGACTTTTTTCTCTTCATCCTTACTTTTTGTATTCTGCAGTCATTCAGGGGTCCTAACTAAAACCTAAAATGTTTACCAGGGTTGCTTCTCCTTGCTGAGACCTGAATTCAAACTATTTCCACTCCAGCCTTGCAAGGCTCCTGGAAAATCTAATGGTCTCAGCTTCTCAGTGGCTCATACAGAATTGGCAAATGCTTCAAAAAGAAAAGTTATGCTGACTGTTGGGCTCACCACTTTATTTTTTTCTCCTGCATAGTATATTGGTTGCTGAAATACTCATTAACCAAATTTCTGAGACTATTAAATGAGTGTTTTTCATTAATATTTTATCCAACTAATATAGTTGTTGTCAGTGAGAGGCTTATTGTGAACAAGCTAGTCAGCCATTATTGAAAGATTATATAATAAGGAAATTAAATTTAAAAATACCAATTGTGCAATTTAGTTTAAATTGTAAAAATATATTCATTTACCATACCACTTGAACTTGTTATATTCCAAGTAGCATACATGCTATTTAGATTACCAATTTGAATTCCAGAGAAAGAATAAAAAGATTATCTGCCTCAAGAAAAATATTGTATGGAAAAAATGACTATTCCAAATGGTTTTTAGTATGATGAACAAGTTATAAAGGTAATGAATACATATTTTAAATAATGTTAAAAGTAATATTATGCCCAATTTTGGTATCTGCTCTTTGAAGAACAATGTACTACGTACTCCCTCTTTATGTGTAATATACTTTAATAAAATTTTGATAGTTTAATAAAATAGTTTAATAAAATTTGTTAAATAATAAAGTAGTTCCTTTATAATATTTTATCTCCGTTGACATACATGTATATTAAATCTTTTCATTTTATTAGCATAAAGTTGGTAAAAGTATTTTCTTATTATTATTTACCTTTCTTTTCAATCTTTTGCATTGTCTCTTTCTCTTTCTCTCTCTAAAAGTCTTCCTACAGTTTATCACTTTACTCAGAAGCATCTTGTAGGCTTGTTTATCCTCTTGACTATTTGTATATGTTTGTATCTATTTATGCATATGGATGATGTGCTAGCAACTGATTTCTATTTTTTTAAATTATTCTCTACTTTTTTTAGATTAATATTTTAATTTTCTTTAAACATTTAGCTCACTTGATTTTAGTCTTTTTAAAAAATAAGTGCTTTAAGACTATACATATCCATTTCTCTATTGTTTTGCTTTAAATGTATGTCTTATAAGCTGCTTATATGATTACTCTCTAGCTTTAATTAGATGAATTTAACTTTAATCATGTTTGATCTATTATGTTTATCCTACTTTCTGCCATATCTATCAGGCTCATTCACCATTTTACATTTCCTATTTTTAAGGTTGTTTATGCCTTTTCAGCTTTCTTATTTTACAGTTAAAATAATATATATTTTAAAGAATCAATTCACTTATCTTGAGAAAAAGATTGTTTCATTATTACACCATGATTCTTCAAATAACATGTAGCAGGCATATTACCATTCTCAAGATTCTTTTTGTTGATGTAAACCTTCTAACAGTTGAGGTGAAGGCAGAGAGTTCCAAAGACTTGTAATTTTTACTTGAGGTTAAAGACTGAATCATGAGCACAATAAAGTTAGACAGTTAAAAGGATAGGTATTTGATATGGTTTGGCTGTGTCCCCAACCCAAATCTCATCTTGAGTTGTAGCTCCCATAATTCCCACATGTTGTGGGAGGGACCTGGTGGGAGATAATTGAATCATGGGGGTGTTCCTCCCATACTGTTCTCGTGGTAGTGAATAAGTCTCATGAGATCTGATGGCTTTATAATGGGTTTCCCCTTTCACTTGGCTTTCATTCTGTCTTGCCTGCCACCATGTAAGACGTCCCTTTCACCTTCCACCATGATTGTGAGGCCTCCATAGCCACATGGAACTGTGAATCCATTAAACCTCTTTTTATTTCTAATTTAGCTAGTCTCAGTATGTCTTTATTGGCAGCATGAAAATGGACTAATACAGTATTTGTGGTCACAGATTTAATAGGTGAGCTGCCACAAGCAATAATATGCACCTTTTATGACCATATAGATTATGGTCAGAATGGAGTAAAAGTCTGATGAATTTCACTGAAAACCAAATATTGGATGGAAGGTCCACCAGGACATTGAATACACTGCAGAATGGTGTCAGGATTTGGGATGAAGGGAATGATGGTGAAAGAAGTTCTAATGGCCTTGATATATGAAGGATACCAATCATCAAGCAGGGATAAAGACTGTATGGCCAAATCACATGGATTCCAACAGCACAGCCTTTTAAATTAGTAAAAAGAAGTGGGAGTCTTCAAGAAGTAATGGAAATTAAAGATGCCTTCTTTAATTCTAGTCACTAAGCAAAGAATAGGAGACTAAGCAGTCTCTCCTTGAGAGGGTTACAGGAGAGGTGCCTTCTCCTCAAGGGTAATTGAGACTTCATTTAAGACTAGGAGATAATAGGACTGTTCAGTAAAGAGACTGAGAATGTGGTAGAACTTTTTAAGTATGAAGCTGAGTTTACCACTGGAAAAATAAAGAAGACTTGAAACTTACTGTAACAGGAAAGTCAGAGAACTGTGCAGGGTTCTACAGAAGGAGTAGACGATTCTTGGGAATAATATATTGGGAAATGAGTAAAGAAAGCTGGACTGTAAAATAAGGTGACTTAGCAATTGAGTAAATCTTGGTAGTCTTGAGGTAGCTGTGAGTCTTTTTGGGTATCTCAACCTCGGCCAAGTCCTGGGTTTACTGCATTTTAAGAGAGTCCTTATCTCTGAAACACGAAGAATCTAGCTTTTAAAGCCACCTTTAATTTGACTTGACTTATATGCACTTTTGTAGGAAAGCTTAAGACTGTTCACATTTTGATTCCTGAAGGGAAGTGGCTGGCTAGTGCTGAGAACAAGGCCAGAATCCCAGGGCAGTGTGGCTTGGTCTCTGTGTGTTCCTTGGTGTTTCATAAGAGATATAGCCAGTTTATACCCTCCTTATTTTTTATTTTTAATCAAGTCACATATGTTATTTAGTATGAGTTGCTTATTATAAGGATTTTTGAAGCTATACAGTTACCACTACTGAATGCTTAATATGAACCTGGCACTACCTGTTTACATCCAATAACTCATTTAATCCTTACAATAATCCATTTTACAGATTTAGTAACTGTGGTTCAGAAAGGTTAAAAAAAATGTGCCTATGATCAACAGCTAGTAAACTGCAGAGCTAGGATTTAAACTCAGGCAGTTCTAATTCTAAAGCCTGCAATTTTTACCATGATACCAGTGCTTCCTAAACTTTTCTTGTGATAACAGTCACCTAAAGTGTTTATTAAATATAGAGGAAATTTTAATTCAGTAGCTCTGAGTTGGAGCCCAATTATCTTTACTTCTACTTAACGCAATTTTAGTAAACACTGTGTTGGATGTTGCTGCTATTCCTCTACCCCTATATCTGCTGTCAAAGGGTCATGTTTCCTCTAATCTGTCTTTCCAGAGCTCCTGGCTCCTACCCATGAAAAAAGACTGCTATGAGTTTTGACTTCCCTTCTATCCTTTTTGAGGTTGAGACTAGAGTTCTGCCTGGAATAGAATTGCATTGGATACAAAAGGAAAAACAACTTGGTTTCCAATAAATTTCCTGTTCCCTTCAATCTTCAATACATTCTGTCCTTGGATTTCTGTTGGCTCCTGTATTCCTTGCTTTCTCAGATTCCAGCTGGCTTTCACATCCTTCCCTCCCCCTACTCTATGTTCTTGTTTTTTTCATTAGCTCTGAGCTCCTCCAAGTCTTCTGGCTTTCTTTATGCTTATTCACTCTGTGCTGTAACTTTCCCTGACCCTTTCTTCTTTCCGTGTCTATCCCCTTCCAAGTTTAGCTTTGTGTGTGTGTGTGTGTGCGTGCGTGTGTGTGTGTCTGTGTATATGCTTCATTTTACTTTCCCTAATCAAGGGGCTAGACTGTGCAAACCCATAACTTCATGGGTCACTCTCATACGACCCATGTTTTTTAAAAGATGCAAAGCAAAATTGTATATTGGAGGCTATCATTTTTATAGAAATTCATATTTGAAAGGGATTGTCCAGCCTGCTTAAAGCCCTAATAATGCAAACAAAGTTTAGAATCCCAGTTTCCTACCACTGTTCTGACTGCGTATTGTTGCAAATTAGCAGCCTAGGTGAGCCCAGTATAAGCCCTGAAATATTTTGTTTGGTTGAAACTGCAGTTAAAATATAAGTACACTTGAATACCTTTAAACAGAATTTGTGCTATTTATTAATATACTTAGCTTCCTCAGATATCAAGATTATCTTCCTGTGCTTATAGATGTTTGATTTTATTATCATTCATGAGCAATTACATAGGGATATTTAAATGAGACCATTTCTGAACTTTGCATTATTTTTCAACAGGGTGGAGACTAATCATTCATTATCATTCAGCAAGCAGGAAATTATCTTTAAATTGCCAGAAGGTTGCCAGCTTCCCTTTTGGACAATCTTCCTTTTCCTAAGTGATCAGAATTTAGTCCTAAATGAAAACTCAGGTGTCCTTAATTTCACCTCTCAGCTGTAGCCATATTTACAAGCCAATTTTTACATTTTTTCTTATAGAAAATAATACCGATTAGTGAATCTTGTTCCCAAAACATTCATTCCAAAATCAGACCATAAAAAGAATTTTATGTGAAGATGATTTTTAGAATTATTTAGATTCATGGAGGTTTATATTTTTAAAATGTTTCTCCCCCCATGTAGTTTATATGATGGCCAAGTAATAACAAGAATAGAAAAACTCTCTGAAAAATAAATAAATAAATAAACAAACAAACAAAAGCTATGGTTTCTAAGCGATAATGAAGGGACCAGAGCTGTGAGTTCCAAATTCATTTTTAGTACAAGAAACTGAGGTTTACTTCCCTGGTTGAGAAAGAAGAGCTGGGTTCTGGCACTTCAATGCTGGCAGGACTGTGTAAGTATCACTGTGGAAGACGAGGGGCAAAGTGTTATGAGAAACAGAACCCCTGGAGTTTCTATCTCAAGGGCATGGCCCAAGCCACATTTTCATTCTTCATTGCTGTGTTCCTTTGAAAGCTCATTTTTCCATTCTGTTGTTTATTTATATCACATTTATTTTTTTCCTTACAATTGTTTCTTGCAATTCATTTAAAAACACAAGCCTATAAACTTGTTTTAATTCAGCTTAATTCAATTAGTGATAACAATAGTAATCTTTGTGGTGAAGGTGGATGTGAGGGTCAGGTGGGATTCAGAGAGATAGAAGGCATTTCTATTCAGAGCAAGATGGTTGATGATTTTGGTGGAATTAACAGAGCAAAATCATGGGAGTTATTCATTTAGTTGTGTGTGTGTGTGTTTATGTGTATAGAATACATATAAATCTGTAACTATTATCTATATTCATCCATCTATCTAATCTATCACTTTACAAAAAATAATTTTAAGACCCCACAATCTTATAAATTGTTTTATATATTTTCTTTCAAATTGGATGAGCTTGGAGGTTCACTCACTTTTTACAAGTATTGAGACTGTATTTCTTTTGTATCCTTCACCTCTCCCAGGGTACAACCTCAATACTTTCATAGTACTTAGGATACCCGTCCTTGTTTTCTTCATATTCCCTTTACAATATAGTTGAATAGAATGAAATATCTCTTTATTAAATGTATAATATTTGCACTGCTATGTTGAGGTCTGTTTAAGGGGTGTGGCTGTATTTTATTTAGTTTTCTGTCATCCCAATGACATAAACACTTAGGTCTTCATTAAATGTTTATAGAAGTAAATATAGCCAACATTTCCGGTATTAAACTTCGGGTGATTTTAGCCAAATTAACTGCCTTTCTGATTGGCAAAATATGCATTTAATTACATCAAATATATCTTTGAGTAGTAGAATTAGTAGCTTTAGTTCTTATTTATGATTTTTCATATTAGACTATAATGCCTACTTTTAAATACTGGTGGTGTTTTTAGAAAATTTGAAAGCCTATTTGTTTCTTTTCTTGGCTACTGTTGTAAAGATCAGAGAAATTAGATTCCAACTTTGCATTTCTTTTCTGCATGTGTGTTTCTATTAATTCACACAGTGCACAATATGCATGTTCACATGACTAGTTTACAGGAGAAGGAGTAGAAACATTGAAGGATATAATGATCCCCTCAGGGTTAAGCAGCTTCTCTGTTGCAATGTCTAAGCTATGGTCTCTGGTTTAGGATTCAGTGTTCGGGCTCCTTTTTCCACCAATAGTAAGTGCCTCAAATGTCACCTTATGCTTGTAACTTTCCAAGTCACGCTTCCTTGATTTTGTGAAGTAGAGAAATGCAGATGGCAGAAAACTTCAACTACATAAAAACGCCTTTAACACAAGTTTTATTCTATGAAATCAGCATTTCATAAAGTCTTTTTGGTGAACTTTATTAAGAAGCAAGAGGGTCTAGGAAGCTTGGCAAACAATGAGGCAGGAAGCCCCAAAGAGAACATGTCTGTCAGACATTTTTCCTTCTGAGTTTTCCTTCCAAATATTTTTGGATCTTGAAGGAAGCGGAGTGGCTCTCTGCCACCACTTTCATACATCTGTAACCCACTGGGTGTACAGAGTCTGGCATTCACTTTTTAAATTCTTTGCTCAATCTCATATTTATTTCACTGTGAAATAGAAGCTGAGCACAGGTAAATGTTGAAGTCAAAATATGAATCTTATTTTTGTTAGACACAATTTCTACTTTTGAGAATTTTGATGTAAGGGCTGATAACTCCTTAATTTTTAAAATGATATGAGACAGTTCAAATCTTGCATTTTACAGAAAACTGTGGGCCTGGTTAAATGTTAAAGCTGAGAGTAATTTGGAACTCTGCTTGCCTAAGTTTTAGGACTATGTCTAAAAGACATTTTCAAGACCTGTGGAGAAACAGATGTAGTTATTCAAGGTTTCACTCATGAATGTCTGCTATCACTTAGCCACCATTCCCTTATGACAATATTTTAATATTTAATTTAATATAATTCAGCTAAATGTATGTTCTAGAAAATATTGAAAGGAAAACTTGAACTAAGAAAGATGGAACATGAAGCTTGCATACTCATCTCTAGAGAGCTGGATCCCTTAAATCTACTTGCTCTTTGAAGAAAGTGTAAAGATGTTGACCTTTTGTTGGGAAAGATATAGTGATAATTTATTAAATAAAATGTCAATCATTTGTCTTAATTAAAAAGTGTTATATAAGGGCAGTAGTATTATTTTAACATACTTGCTCTCAATTTGCAACTTACATCATATGGGACAAATGAAATAATATATGATATACAAAATACTATATTAACCATCAATAGAGTATTATTAATAGGAATCTGGAAAATGATCTGATTAGAATAATACTAACTCATCTTTATCAAATAGCAAAATAATTTCAGTCTATAAAATTTCCTTACAAAATTCGTAAGTCATTTTAAATTTCTAGTAAGAAAATAAACCACAGTGGTTGATTTCAACTTCCCCTCAAAGGAATAGTTAACAAACAGGTTATAAGTGAACTAAGCCTCTAATGTAGTTTAGATATTTCCTTCTTTTAGATGAGGAACCCAAATTTCATGAGATTGTAGGACGAAAAGGATCAAAGTTTGAAAGATGATTTTTTGTAAGATAATGTAGTTTAGTTATATTCCAAGTTGTTACTAATAGGAGAATAGTTGACTCAAAGTCATCAGAAAGATCGAATTTATGTAAAATGTATTACTGCATTTATACCAAATATTGTGTAATGTAAACTTCATATACATAATGAAAATTCCTGGATAACTTCTGTTGGGAAAATATATTTACTAGTTATCAACTAAGCATTTGAATATTTTCCAAGTGTTTATAAATTTTAGTTGTTATAATTGTCATAAGAGCAAATATTTATTGCTTATAGACTTGTTCTTGCTTTTATATATCACCATGTGTGTGCATATACACATATCCACTGAAATTGACACCATCCATATCCAAATATATTTGTGAGTATATGAATGTGTCTTTATGTATGTAGGTTTATGTATATGAATATATATATTTATATATGTACATATTTACTATTGTTGGGTAAATGGTAGTATATCAAAGCATTTTTTTTCTTGGAGTTAGAGCTCTCAAGGGGAAGTAATGAGTTGGTCAAAGAGAAATTAGGAACTGCAGCAATTAAGGACATTTGTGTATGAGATTGGTATAATGGGAACTGAGAGAAACCACTGAAAATTGGGTAAGTATGAGAAAGCATTGATAGGGTAGAATCTCTACTATCAGCTGTAAAATTGATTTAAACAATTCTTCTATCAGTATAATGCAGCTAATATAAAAATTTAGATTCCAATTTTTATGTTACTATTCATTCTAAATCCATAGTTTGGGGAACACTTTCTAATTTCTTCTTTCATTTCATTTCATACCACTTTCATTTTTGAGTGAAAATGATTTATCTTTCTTCACTCAGACCATTCCAGGTAGATCTTCTCAGCATCCAGTAAATTAAATGATGGAAGAAATTATAAACTATAACACAAATATTCTCAAATAAGTCTATAAAGAGCCTTATGATCTATATAGCAAACAGCTGGGAATTAGCAGCTTGGGTTTCTTTCCTCAGTCTTACTTGTAGGGCCCTTATTTCCTCCTTTTAGATGAGGAATCTGAATTTCCTGAGATTGTAGGACAAAAAGGATCAAAGTTTGAAAGATGATTTTTTTGTACGATAATGTAGTTTAGATATATTCCAAGTTGTTATTAATTTGAGAATATTCTGAGAATAAATAATTTTGATAAACATTACTTACTATTTGTTTATAATATATAGTATGCTGGGATATTTTAGTGAATTGACTAAATAATGCTGCTGAAATGAACCATTATTATACAGAATAAAATTAAACATAATTGAACAAGCTGATGCATTGTGTTAGAGATTAGTTTTCCAAATAGAGGCTTAGTTCACTTATAACCTGTTTGTTAACTCTTCCTTTGAGGGGAAGTTGACATCAACCACTGTGGTTTATTTTTTACTAGAAATTGAAAAGCAGAACATTGATTTATTGTCTAAGATGGCTGATAAAGGTTGCATCCAAGTTTAGCAGAAGTGTGCAAATTTTTTTTCTTTGTTTTGGTGTTTCAGTCTGCAGATGTTAGCTGTTTTTGTGAGGAAATAATGGTGTTAGCTATGAGTTTTCTTGGAAAGAAAGAGCTTAAAAGCTTTGGTGTGCTGGAATCACAGTCTGCACAGCCAAATGAACATGGATGGAATGTTAGGTGAAGCCCTTGGGGAGTCATTCAACAGCAGCATCTGGAAGGAAACAATAAGTGACTGGAAGGTTTACTTTTCAGGCAAATGATTAAGAGGCGATTAAATGAAGGTGTTAGGATGTGAGGGAGGGAAGGAAGCACTGAAGGTGTATACATAAAATGGAACGGAGGGATTATGGAAAAGACTTAACAGAATGAACTATAGATCACAGCTGAACTTAAAAAAATAGGAATTGGAATTTGGACAGAAGAGCTTGTAGGTATCACATGAAACAGAACATGAGATTCACATAATACAGAATATACTGAGACGTATTTTTCTGGAATAGTAAAGGACAGTGATGATGTTGAGTTATTCAGAGCCACTGTGCATCATTTCCTAGAGTTGGAAAGACATCCTGCTATTACACCTTTATAGTTTTACTCTAGTTATATTGGCCCGACTTTAAAGTCCTAAGAAAGCACTGGCCTTTGGAAATGGAAATCCAAGGCTTTGATCAAGTGAGTGGTTTTGCTTTAGAAGTTTGATAACTTACTTATACTGCAGCAGGGTTGATTTAAGTTACTTTGAACAAAAATTTTGTTTTACTCTTCTTGTGAACAATCATGTCTTCCGACTCATTTATCTTGCTGGATGACACATTCCACTCTCAATTGTGAATGAACGAATGAATTAGTGAATACAGGAATGAATGAATGAATATATAAACAAAGCTCTATGTTTAGATGATATAAGAAGTAGTTTATTTTTTCCTTAAAGGTTCATGTTTATTTTAAAAACAAAATGAAGTTTAACTCTGAATATATGCTTTTCTTCTTGATGCCAGACATTTGAGCATCTGGAAAAGTGAGAAATTACAGAGAAAGGTAAGGCAGCATTATGGAAGCCAGTGTTCTTCTCTAGCCCCAGTCCTCCTTCATAATCATCCCTGAGAGGTCCTTTAATTTAAATGTATGGAGATATTGCAAACACAAGATTCAATCTCTGCACATCAAAGAATTAGATTTAATTAGCCAGTATGTCTAAACTCTGTAACACACAACCCCATATTTTCTGTGGTTTATAATAATTGCTGGTGAATTTTTGCTCAAGTCCAGTGTGAATGATCTGGTCATTCCAGGACCCAGGCTCCTTCTTATGCCCCTGCTCTCTTCTAGGTCATTTCCATTTTGCTGGGAAAAGAGACCATGGGAGGAGACATCCACTTCCTACCACTTCACTCAGAAAGTAACATGACTTTGCTTCACTCCATTGTCCAGAAATCACTTGAATGGTCGCACCCAGATGTGGGGGTGGTAGCAGAGTTTTACCTATTTATGTTCATAGTAGTCTCTGCCAGATAGACTTAACCTTCTGGTCAAATCTCTAGGAAGGCTCCTCTTTTTCTTGAGTATAAGGAAATGTTAAGCTAATTGGGCACATTTAGCGACAAACAAATTTGGGCAAATTAAATAAAGGACTATATTTGTAGTATTTGTTCTACACTAACACTTAGGGGGGCAAAACTTTTTTGTGGACTTTTTGGGGGGAAGAAAAAAATCTCCTTTAAATTTATTTCATTAACTCTCTGGCTTCTCCTCCTGTCCAGCCTTGCTGCTTTTCTGTCTCTTTAGACTGGCATTCCCTTAGGGTGGTTGTTTCATTAAGTGCCTCTGAGAAATCAAAATGTGTCTGCTAAAATGCGTCTTAGAGCTGGATCCATTGCTAAATGAAAGATATGGAAATGCCTACCTTTCCATAATGGCTACCTTGGGGTGAAAATCGCATTTAGATAACCAAAATCATAGTCCTGACAGATTATAAACAAGGTTAGATTAATTGTGTTGAGATTTGGAAGCAGTAGCAGTTTGGATACTTCTGATCATGGTGGAACCATTAAGGGATAGAAAGAAAATTGTTTTAAAGAGCCAAGGAGCAGCTCTGGGGGAAGCAGGTTGAAAACAAAGTTTCTTTTTCACATGTTTGCCCAGCGTTTACCCTCTGGAAAAGAAAGTGGAAAAGGCTCGGTCTCTAGAATGGCCCATGTATGGGATTAAGGGATTCTTGGAGCAGTGACTCTGCTTATTTGTGATTGTTATTGGCCATCATATTCACATGGAAGGACTATGAGATCTAGAAGCAGAGCCAGATACAGTGATCTTGTTCTGTCGCTGTGAAAGCTATGGATTCTGAGAGAGCTGGAATGGGAGTGTAAAATCACTAAGCCTGCATTCTTTCAGAGTAAATGCATATAGCAAATTTAAGTGGAACAATCAAGTAATATATAGTCCAAACAATGACATAATGAGAGAATATAGGGATAGGATTAATTACCCTCCAAAAACAGTTATAAACCAGGACCACCTCAAACAGAGATGTATAACCACCTTACTTTTAAAAAGTGTTAGTGCATTCATTTAACAATAACCCGTAAGTATTTAATGGCCCTCACTTTAAGAAGCTTTTGTCCTCAACCTATTGTTTAAATTCAACCCTATGTTAAATAAAATTTGACAGAAAAATTAACCTTAGTAGGGCAACCTACTAAGTTGCACATGTAAGTTATAAATTTGCATGTTAGTTTTCTATCCTTCTGGTTATGCATTTCCAGTATGTTTTAGCCTTGCTTGTCCTACCTGTAAGATGTGCTTTAATCATTTTGTGGACCTTTCCTAATTCCCTTTCCCCATTTAAATGGAGCCTGAAGCATGACGGGGTTCTGTAGCTAGTTTTCAACCAAGCCTGAGTAAGGCACCAGTATTTTAGACAGACCTAAACCTAAACTTTTATCTAAGTATCCTGTTTCTCACTTGTTCAGCTTGAGGATAGAAGGCTGTGGAACAAATGAGGCACAGCCTGCAAGTACATGAAGTACTTTTAAGTACAGTATGGGTACCAGCTGTACTCTATACAGGCAACATAATTTATTGTTAACCCCTTTCCCCCTTGTATATGGAGAACGTTTAAGCAGGGCTAGATTTAGGTTTATGTGGAATGAGCAAATACACACATGACGTGATTTAAGAAGGATTAGAAATTCAGTGGCCCCAGACCACCCCTCACCAGCCTGCTCACATTCCCAACATTAGAGACACCTCTGGGGTTCAAAATATGGTGTCTCTAAACTGAAATAGGCCACCTGGAAAGGAAAGTATAATAAAGCCAGTAGTAACCTCATCAGTTGGGTACAGAGCCCTAAAGAAACAACATACAAGTTTTAATTAGAATCGGGGCTGGGAAAGGTCAGTGTGTTAGAAAGCAAAGCCAAGTGAGGGGTCAGTGAGTGAGAAGCAATCTAGATATGGCTGAGAGCAGAGCTGGGGTTGCTGATGACAAGCGCTGCCTGGGAGCACAGATGCGCTGCCAGGCAACCTGAAGTGCGGTTATTTTGCGGTGCACCAGCCTGATTTTAGATGTTACAGGCAGGAAGGCAGAATAAGTCAGTGTCCGGCTTAAAGGCTCATCCCCTTAAGTAGGATCAGATTAAAGACAACCATATACTTTAAAGCTTAGTGGCTGGAAAAAAATACGAATAAATCTTTGTATAAGACTATGTAGTATAAATTACTATATGTAGATGAATTCTTAGTTTGGGGGTTCTTGGGAGGAAAATGGAGACAGCAAGATATTGGTATCATTAGGGTGATTGAATCTATCTTTATAAAGTGTGAGAAAGCTTCTAGGAAAATATTTAATAGTATTCTGGGAGAAGGGAGGAAAGTGTTTAACTGAGAAGCAGGTTTTGAATACATTTAACAATTTATTTTACTTTTTATTACATTTGGGACTATTTCCCTCTCATAAGTATTCTGACTTTCTATGCATTTTACATCAAACTTCCAGGGGAAATCAAGATGTAAGGTACACATCTGCCCTGCTCAGCCTGGGAGTCAGGAGACTTATTTTGTCAGGGTGAAAAGTTAATGCACTCTTAGGGTCTCCCCTTGGCCCTTGTACCCAAAAGATCCTAATCCAATCGGCTGTCACCTCTCATCTAGATTATTTCTATGAACTCCTAATTTTTAGTCTCCCTGTGTTTGCCCCTGGCATCTTTCAGTCTATTCTCTATAGAATCTATTCTCTATAAAAGTACGTCAGATCATATCATTCCCCTGCTCCCGAGCCCACCCTCTAGTGGCTTTCCATCTGCCTGGGAACAAAAATCTTTACCCAGGCCCTCCTTACACTTCAAATACCAATTTGCTATTTCCTTACCCCTTGCTCACTCTTCCCCATCTAACACCGTTCTTCTGGTTCTTGCTAGAACAGTTAACATCCTGGGCACATTTCCCTCGATCAACTCACAGAACATTGTGCTGGCTGACCCCTTGACTAGAAGGCTGTTCCCCAGGATGTCTGTATATCTTTGTACCCATCCCCATCACTTACTTCATTTTGTTCTTTCCTCAAAACACAATTCTTATGTAAAATGTCAACCTATTTCTTATTCCCCTAGTTCCTCTTCTCCTTACTTCTTTGTTTTTATAACACTTATAGTATATATTTTAATTATTATTATTTTTCGCTATTTTCTGTAAGTTTGTGAAGACAGGGACTTTTGTCTGTCCTGTTCACTGCTGTCTGCCAGGCCTCATCAAATTAATTTGATGAGATTTTTAATAGCTTATCAATAGTCACAGAACTCCATTGGGCCTTTAGTAATTGATGCTGCTAACCAATATCTCAACTTTTCTCCTTCCAGTTTAGGGAACCCCCCAAAGATCCTGCATACTGGCCTTCAGGGTCAAAAATCTTTATTACGGCCAGTAATACCAATGGAAATGTTCAATTCTACCTCATCCTGCCCAAAAGAACCCCCACACAGAAACATATGTATTCCTTCAGACCATGGGACCTACCGATTAAAAGAGCAGTGATCCAAGCGTTCAACCTTCCTTTTGTTGACATTTCCTCACCAGATGCAGCTCCCATTCCAAGTGTTTGTGAAGGCTTCCCTTGAATAACTAATATGCAAATAATGATTCTACTTGTTTTCCCCAGAATATCAGAACACACCATGTATAGTGAATTCTTGTTAGTTTTCAAAGCCATAATATGAATATGAACATCCTTCATTAAGTGGCTGACAAAAAGTTTATCACTTCTTTGAACTCTGATTGGATG
This sequence comes from Colobus angolensis palliatus, assembly GCF_000951035.1. NCBI lineage: Eukaryota > Metazoa > Chordata > Mammalia > Primates > Cercopithecidae > Colobus > Colobus angolensis. The sequence continues at coordinate 1,474,798 of NW_012118599.1, forward strand.
AATTATACCCATTTATTTATTCTATAAGTGTTCACTGAGTGTGTGCTATACACCAGGCTCAGTTCTAAAGATTGGGACACAGCAGTGAACCTCACAAAAACCTCAAAGGCTCTTAGTTGAAGAGAAGAGACAGGAAATAAACAAATAGATGCATATGTAACATGCTAATGATGAGTGCTAGAAGCATAATAAAGAGTAAGGGGAGTAGAGAGTGAAGTTTCCTTTTTGTTGTGGGTTTGTCATTGTTGTTGACTTTTTGATATTATTTTATGGATTATTTTTAAGGAGCAGAGTCCCTGTAGGCAGTGAGGAAGTGAGCCACAGATACATGTAGGGGAAGAACAGTCCAACAGGGGCAAATGCAAATGCTCAGGTGTTCAAGAAATGGCAAACAATTCAGTGTGGCTTCAACAGAGGCAAAGGATGAGTGGGAGAAGGCATCAGAAAGGTGGTAAGACATAAGTTCACGGGAGCCTCCAGGGCCATGGCAAAGACTTTGGATTTTTCTCTGAGGGAAATGGAAAGTTATAGAGGATATTGAACAGAAAAGTGATGTCATTTGGTTGATGTTTTCAAAGTGCTAGGAAGGCTGCTTTCAGCCTTGCAGAGGAGGTGGCAAGAGTGGAAGTAGAGAGATTGCTTATAATGTTCTTGCAGTTATCCAAATAAGAAATAATTATTTTAAAGATAGAACATGATCTGCTGATAGATCTGATATAGGATATGAGAAGAAGAGAGGAATCAAAGATGAGTTCATGTGTATTTCCAAAGAACACGAAGTCTGTGGGAGGACAGAATGCAGAGGAATGGATTAAGGATCAGTTTTAGAACAAACCCCTTAAACCTGGGCAAGAAGGACCCCTACCCTGGCCGTGGTATCTAACGGGGTCCTGTGTATTGGCATAGCTTCCTCAAAATATCTAAGTCCCCCTCTACTGCTTGGATTGTTCTCAGTATATTTCATTGCCCTTGTAATTTGAATGTCTCAAATATTATGGTTTCTGAAAATTCTGATACACTTTGAGATCAAGTGTTTTCATTGCATTAACTATAGTGGCAATTAGAATCACTAGTGTACCCCAAGAATGATGAATAAATGAATAACTGGGTTGCTTAAAGGAATCGTGAAGTCTCTTTTGCTTGAGGGTGCAGGTCAACTCAAACCTTATCCTGTGATATCAGTGTCTAACTATTCATCTGCCAGCTCCATATTCTGCAAGAGGATATGCATTAAAATTTTTAGATCTTTTTATACCCCAAAACTATGTTTTGAAGTTAAAAAGAAACTCCCTGGGGTGAAAGAAGAAATTAAAGCCTAGCTTGTGAAGAAGATGTGATTTTTTGATATTCTTGCCTCTAAGCATATGATGCCAATCAGAATTATTAATGTATTTAATTTGCTTTTTACATTAGTATTTTTTCCATATAAACATTTCTAGCAAGTAACTATCTGTGCCCCCTGTATTCACTTATGGCATTATTGAACCAGGTTTTGAATATGAGCTCTCATTTATCCTCATGTTGAAGTGAGTGCCCCTCTGTTGCCCCTCAAAGATTCAAACTGAGGTTGACATTGCCAAGTGGAACAGGATGGGTGGAGTTGATGTTGTCAGCACTGGAGGTGGATAAAATTGTTGGCAGGTTCCAAAATGGGATAATGTCTCCAAAGTGTTTTGAGCTCCTTGCTGAAAGAACTTGAATAATTTCCAGGTATTATTTTGATTGTGGCAAGAACTGTGTAAGGTAATCTGCTCTACTATCAACAATGATTCCTTTCATTGCAAATTTTAAACAAGTAGTTATATTTTAAGATGATAAATGGGATAATTTAAGCTACCCTTTTTGCAAAATACCAGAAAAAAATGTCCCATGTCTTCAAGTTAGCCTTGCAAAAAGGGAAGCGACAAACATTGATGAAGTATTAACTCTTCATTGAACACTGTGCTAAACGCTTTGTATACACATTCTCATTTAATCCTTAAAACAGACTTATGGGCTAAGTGCTATTATTATTCCCACTTTTAACAGAGGAGAGTGAGGAAGACTAAATTTTCTTCTTGTGTTTTTTCATCAGTACATGGTAGAGCTAGGTTTTGTCTCTAGAGTTTTTTGTCACCACTCTGGATGCCCTGCTATACTATCATGTTTTGTTTTCTTTTTCTTTTGAGATGGAGTCTCCCTCTGTCACCCAGGCTGGAGTGCGGTGGCCCGATTTCGACTCACCACAACCTCCGCCTCCTGGGTTCAAGCAATTCTCCTGCCTCAGCCTTCCGAGTAGCTGGGATTATAGGCATGCACCACCACACCTGGCTAATTACATATATGTGCGTGTGTGTGTATATATATGTATATATGTATACACACACATATGTGTATATACACACACACATATATACACACACACACACACACATATATGTGTATATATATAGAGAGAGACAGAAAGAAAGTGACAGAGAGAGAGATGGAGTTTCGCTCTTGTTGTCCAGGCTGGAGTGCAATGGCGCGATCTTTGCTCACTGCAACCTCCTCCTCCCAGGTTCAATTGATTCTCCTGCCTAAGCCTCCTGAGTAGCTGGGATTACAGACACGCGCCACCACGACCGGCTAATTTTTCGTATTTTTTCTAGAAATGGGGTTTCACCATGTTAGCCAGGCTAGTCTCGAACTCTTGACCTCAGGTGATCTGCCCGCCTTGGCCTCCCAAATTGTTGGGATTATAGGTGTGAGCCACCACACCCAGCCCATAACATCATTTTTCAAACCTATCTAAGATTTGCTTCAGTAGAGCTATTGGAAACAAAGCTTCTAAATAAACTAATACTTTATTTTAGGAATATTTTAACCAGGGTATCTCCTTCAAAATTAATCTCGGTATCCAAATAGGCTTTCTTTGACCAAGTTCTAGCACAGGGTCTTACACATGTTAAATGTCCAGTCAGTAGTAAGTGGATGAATAAATGAACAAAAATAATTTTCTGTACCTATTATTTGTATAATAATGGTCATCACATATATACATATAGCACTATGTGTGGCTTTGCCACAACTCTTTTTAGCTATTGTAACCTCCCTTTATTATAGATGAATAAACGAGGTACAGAGTGGTAATAGAATTTTTCATTATACCAGGGATGGAAAATGGATTTTTTCTTGCAGAATAGAGTCAATCATTGGTGGTAGATACCTGAATTTAGGTAGTAGTTTCTACCTGGATAGCAGATACTGGAGTAGTTAGTTCTACCGAGAAGGCCTAGAAGATGCACCTGTACTCATTGTGAACAACTGCCATATTGAATTACTCTTATCTGCCCTGAGTCTGAAATGGAGGACTGGTAGCATTAATGTTTAGGATTTTAAATCTCTACACTACATGTATATGCCCTACAGGGATAGATCACTATAGGTTTGTCTATTTGACACTTTAGATTCTGTAATGAGTATTCAGCAATCATTTTTCTTTTGTGTGTGTTTGTGTGTTTGTTTTTGGATCCCTGCATTTTTTAAAAGGCCCCTTAAATTACTTTTATGATTTATTAATTCATTTTAATTGAGTTTCCTTTCATATAGTTAGAACTTTGATTAACTAATCTTGATACAGTGGATCAATGTGATGTTCTGCAGAATGTCCAGCTATTTCAGGTCCCTTTGAAATATGACAGACAATAGGTGAGTGAATATAGCAATGAGAGAATTCCATAAAATCCATTGTTTCCTGTCCCAAGCAAATTGGAATTTTAATGCTGTTTTTTTTTCTTTCAGGTATAGAAAAGAAAGCATTCATCCATTGGAGGCTGCATATAATTTAAATAAGGCAGTGTTAATTTGCTTTTGCAAAAATACTGCAACTGTCATAGAAGCTATAATTGGGGTTTACTTTATGGTAGCTTAGTGTCATCCTCCAAAATCATAACATCTTTCTGGTTTGGGTAGAGGCTGTACTGGTGATTAGAGGGGGTTCATGATGAGGCCATCACCCCTATATCTTTTACTTTCTTAGGATGCTTGAGGATGGTAATAATCTCTGCTGTTTCTCCTAATATGCTTTCTTCTTCTCCTCTCCCTACTTCCCTTTCCTCTTTTTTTTTTTTTTTTTCCCAGTATCTTACTCTGTCACCCAGGCTGGAGTGTAGTGGTGTGATCTCAGCTCACTGCAACCTCCACTTGTTACAGTAGCTCTTACATTACAAGTCAAGGAACTAATAAGCAGTAAGGGCTGTTCCTAATACCAAATATGTTATTTCCAATTATATACTCA